>NC_088931.1:65007500-65250000 GCF_038396675.1 Hydra vulgaris | reverse complement strand
AAAATTTAGTTCATATTTGATAAAAATAATAAAAATGCTTTTTTAAATTTAGAACTTAGATTTTATATGTAACTTTTATTATAGTGAGAAAAAAAAAACTGTTTGTATGATTTTTAACTTGCTAATAAAATAACTTTAATTAAAATCCAGTACTTGAAAAAACACAATAGTGATGCAATATAACTTCTAACAATACAAAATATATTTGCTGAGTTGAGTTACTTTGAAATGCGTTACGCTTTTCGTTACGCAGCAAAATCTCATAACAAGGCAATATATATATATATACACTGCCGCTCACGGAAGTTAGGACAGTGGAGATTTTTTTGAAAAAGCAAAATTAATATATAATAACGTTATAGAATTTTGAATTTATGTTAATAAAAATTATATTTTTTATACATTTTCAATATAAAATATATTATTAGTCAGTTTTATGTAATAAAAATGTACAAAAACCATTATAATAATTAAATTTTTTTTTCGTCAAAAAAACAACCTTTGATTTAATAACTGCTTTAACTATTCTCGGCATTCTTTCAATTAATTTTCTAATTGTTTCTTTTTGAATATTATTCCATTCCTGTTCTATAATGTTCCATAAATGAGATTTTGATGTTGGACATACAGTTCTAATTTTTCTATCAAGTTCATCCCATATTAACTCAATGGGGTTGAGGTCTGGGCTTTGGGGAGGCCAGGTCATTACACGTAATACATTTTCAGCTTTTTTTGATTTTAAATAATTTCTATATAATAATGCAGTATGTTTAAGGTCATTATCATGCATCAGAACAAAATTATCTCTGATTAATCGAAGTTCCAAAGGGATTGTTTCCAGGATATCTCTATAATGTTCTGCTCTCATTATACCATCGATTTTATGCAAATATCCCACTCCATCCAGAGAGAAACAACCCCAAACTATCACAGAGCCTTCACCATGTTTTACTGTTGGAACCAGACATTGAGTTAGCATTTTTTCTTCAGCAGATCTTCTAACATAAACTCTTCGCTTATTTCCGAAAACTTCAAATTTGACTCATCGGTCCAGAGTACTTGTTTCCATTCATCCATCATCCAATTTTTGTGGAGCTGTGCCCAACGGAATCCCTTCTGTCGATTAACTTTTTGTAGATATGGTTTTTGGATAGCAACAGGACCAAGCAAATTAGCTTTTTGCAATCTTCGTTTGATTGTACTGACAGAAACTTTTTTTTCTCGATCACAGTTGAAAATAGCTGTTATTTGTAGAGCAGTTAACATTCGATTACGCTTACTGATGATTTTTATATGTCGGTCATCAGTTTTTGTTGTTATGCGAGAAGGACCTGGACGATTTCTGTCTTCCAAACTTCCAGATTCGCGATATCGACGAATCGTATAGCTAACTGTTGATTTACTCAGAATTTTTCAGCTATTTTTCTAAGTGTATAGCCTTCTTGAAGCAAAGTGAGTATTGCTGTCCTTTTTTCAACACTTATTGGCTTACCTTTAGGCATATTTTTTTAAATATTTTTGAATTTACACTAAAAAAATAATTTTTAATTTTACCTTTGAACTTCTGCACTTGAAATTTTTAAAACACTAACACAAAATACACAAAATATCTGCAAAAACATAGTAAACAATAGAAATACTTGTTAAATGACAAACTTAAAAGATTTGAGTTGATAATGTAAAATACAGGTTCATACATGACCTTTAATGTGTTTCTGCGTTCTCTGTTTATTTATTTAAAATGATAAGACTTTTACTTGTGAGTACAATTTATGTTATTTTAAATGTTAGCTATTTTAATAAATTTACATTAAAATAACTTAATTTAGAATTTTTTTGATACAAATTTTATTTAACTTGATTTATTTTTATATAAACATAAATTTTACTAATATAAGTAAATAATTTTATAACGTAATTACATTTTAATATTGTTCTTTTGAAAAAATATTTTTTGTCCTAACTTCCGTGAGCGGCAGTGTATATATATATATATATATATATATATATATATATATATATATATATATATATATATATATATATATATATATATATATATATATATATATATATATATATGTATATATATATATATGGGGTGTTCAAAAAAATAAAATTTTTAAAAAGTGAATACACAAAAGCCAAATTTGGAACAAATATAAAAAAAATTCAAAAAATATTGATACTTACCTTGTGCTTAAGCGGCAAAATACCCTGAATAATGCCCCAAATTGTTCCTAAATTATTTGGCTTTGAGCGCAAGGTAAATATCAATATTTTGTAAAAATTTTTTTTCTAATGTGATCAGAATGGTCCAAATTTCTTTTTTTTTAGATTGTTGTGTATCCTGGTTTTTACATAATTGCTGTTTAAATTAGAAAAAGATTGAGTTGAATTTTTATATCTTAATCAAAAGCATTTTCTCGCTTAATTATCTTATACTTTATTTAGTGCATTTTTGAACCGTTTTCAAAAATTTAAAAAGCTTTGGTTAAGTTGTCATAAAAAAAAAATGCATGCTCAGGAATAGAATGTGATCGCACGCCTTTCCTGTCCAGGACTTTTTATTACACAATGTAACAGCTATTAAGTTAAGGATATTAGTTTTTGCACTCACACATTTGGGTTTATCGACACTACTAAAATGTAACTATCAGTTTCAGGGCTCAAATGAATGCAAAAAAATCTAATTGCAAAAAAAAAAAAAAATTATAAACAGAAGTAAAATAATTTATTTTTTGGTTTAATGTTTGCAATAATCACTGGTTTAATGTTTTCAATAGAAAGTTTCTACTTTAATAACTATTCGCTTTATGTTGAATAAAAATCTCTGTGTAAAAGAGCAAGTGATCATACTTTTATTCAAAAGATAAATTTAGCATGGCATACTTTATGACCTCAAATAAAAAACTTAGACAAAAATTTTCCTTTTAAGAATGTTAAAAAAAAAAATGCTGATTTAGAAAGGAAAAAAAAAATTAACAAAAAAAAAATTAAAAAAATTTTTTTTTTTAAGGTGTGAAAAGCAAATTGTGAAGGCAATATGATTATTTAGAGCCCTGCAGTTTACTAATTTAGTTAACAATATAATTACTTTTTTATATTAAATTACTTAATTTAATTATTATTTTTAAAGTTTTAAAATTAAAAATTAAAAATTTCATAAAGAAGAAGAGTAAGGAATGAATTTCTTATAAATAAAAATAGAAAGAAACACAAAACAAAATAATTTTTGTGTGTGTGTGTTTCTTCCTGTTATCATATATAAAAAGTTCATTTGTTATTCTTCTTCTTTGTAAAACTTTATTTTTAATTTGAAAAATTTTAAAATTGCACAAAATAGCTCCAAGTGAGAGAGTGAGTAATTACAAAAAAAAAGTTTTTACTAAGTTCGAACCTCCAAGGGACCAAGGAAATGGTTCGACTAAACGAATGTTCGACTTAAGCCATGTAAAACAATTGTTATTGCTTTCAAGAGACATTAGAAAATAGTTCGAGAATCAGTGTTCGACTTACCGGGAATTAACTTTAAAACTAAAATAATAAATGGCTTTTTAAAAACTATTTAAGCGCTATAGCTCTTTGTTGTTGTTGTTTGTTTTTTTGTCTTTTTTTGCAGTTTTGTTAATATGATTTTTAATGAAATTCTCATACTGCTCATTTGAACTTATCGTGTTTATTTTAAAATAATGATGACAAAACATTAAACAAAAAAATTTTAATGAGCTTTTTGACCTTTTTGACGCTAACAAAAATATAACAAACTTTCGACGCATACAAAAACATAATTATAAATAAACTTAAAATTATATTTTACTTTAAATGTGCCATATGTTTTTCATTATTTTTGTAAATGTGAAAAAAAACCTAAAAAACATTATTAAACAACATTAAATTTAACAAACATCAAATCTAATAAAATATTAACAAAGTTAGCTGTTCAAAAAATATCATTGTATTTTGCACAAGCCTCATTACGTTTATATAAATTGACTTAGATGGGTGCGGAGGCGGGCACAAGCGATCGCGCCCCATTTCTGCCAAAGCCTATATATATATATATATATATATATATATATATATATATATATATATATATATATATATATATATATATATATATATATATATATATATATATATATATATACTTTTTTAAATTAATTCATGCAAGCATTAACTATCAAGTTATGAGTAACTAGAAAACAAAGGATAAAGAGTAAAGCAACAGTTAACTGAATAATTAAAAGGTTGTAGAGTCAGGAAAATATGAAGATAGGTGAGAGTAAAAAAAAATTGTTGAATAACAAGGTAAGTAGGAATGAGTTTTGGTTGATCAAACTAGAGATAATAGCTCGTTTGAATAGCAATCACAATTATTTGTAGAAAAAAGAAAGAGATGCAACTTTAGAACAATAGGAAAGTAGCTCAAGCTTGGCAGATAAAGGAAGTCCAACTATATTAACAATGTGCTTTTGGATCTTGTCTGAGAGAAAGAAGGTTGTTATTCGTCAATATAGGAATGTCAACAATATTGCAATAGTTGCTTGCAGTAAATTACTGAGTTTTGGTCGAATTAAATTCCATGAACTACTGCTTGCCCTAAGCTGTTACAGAAGAGAGATCAGATTAAAGATTGGCTGTTTATTCTAACCAATGAAAAAGTGGACTTTTTGCCAACACAAGAGTATAAAGTTGAAGAAGAGTGTAGACCTTCGAAAATGACTTAAGTGATGCGGATAGAAAAAAATCATTTAATAATCTTAAAACTTTTATATGAAGAAACTAATACTAGAGAGAAGACTAATTGTAAAATAGTTGGAGAGGTCAGAGTGTTTTCTAAAGTTTTTAATATTGGAACCACTTAATAACCAAACCACTTAATAATAGTTAAAAGAGGATTAAGGAGAATTCTGAAGAATAAATTTGTAAGAGTAATATAGAAAAGCTGTCTGAATCACAAGCCATAGAAAATTAAAATTGTGAATTGACTTCAGCATCATAAGCCAAAGTGATTTTAATGTCTAACAATGAGTTAACCACTTTAACTGGAATGACAGTAAGAGAATGGTCATTAGATTTAATAGTTAAATTAGTGGAAAAGCTCTTTGCAAATAACTTTGCTTTATTTTGGAGAGAAGTAATAAGATATATATACTTGGATATAAATAGATATTAGAAAAAATATATCAAACAACTTTGTCAGTGAAAATTAAAGTGGTTTGGATATCAGCATGTAAAGCAGCTTTTGGAAAAAATAGTAGAGATAAAAAAAAAAAAAGAAAACTTGAAAAAAGTGCATTACATATGGTATGAACGAGTCTTAGTTAAAGAAAAAAACCTTGAGATATTTTATATTAAAGAAACAGCATAAAAGGAAAAGGCTTGATGATGATGATGATGATCATGATCATGATGATGATGATGATCATGATGATGATGATCATGATGATCATGATGATCATGATGACGATCATGATGACCATGATGATGATTATGATGATCATGTGGATCATGATGATTTTTTAATATAAAGATAAGTGCATATATATATATATAATATAACATGAATTTTGAATTAAAAAATATATATACTTTAGGATGTATCAATTTTTATGCAACATTGGTCACAAACTTTGCTAGCCCAAGCTATTTTTTATTGAACCTAGCCCCAACTTCGGTTAAATTTTAATCCCTGTCATATACTGTATATAACTGCCATATATTTCTTTTAATTTTTTTTTTTAATTCAGATTTACTCCCAACAAACTGCAAGAACCACTACTAAGTTGGGAGTTACTAGAAAAAAAAAAGAAGAGAGTTATAGAGCAAGGAAATGGTAGACAGAAGACTTGAAAAGTTGTAGATTATATGAGTCAGGAAAACAAGAAGATTGACGAGAGTTCCAAAAGTTTAAAGTGCAGGGGGAAAAAAAGAAGATATAAAAGTTTTTAGGGCGTGCAGGGAGAGATACAGTTAAAGGATGAGACTTTGCTGAATGACAGTCAAGCAAGAATAAGTTTTAGTTGATGGAACTAGGGATGATAGCTTCTTTGAGCAGCGACCATGATAGTATTTGTAGAATAGAAAAAGAGATAAAACTTTACAATGATAGGAAAGAGACTTGAGCTTGGCAGATAGAGTAGGTCCAACTACATTTAAATACATTTTTGGATCTTGTCTAGAAGAGAAAGAGCATCATTAGAAGAACCAGCCTAAATATGACAACAGTATTCCATAGAGGGGCAAATAAGAGATTAGTAGAGGTAAAGAATAAAATCAGGAGTAAAAAATAGTGAGCACGATAAAGAAAAGCAACCTTAGCAGATGCTAACCTAGTAACCAATTGTAAAATGGTTTCCATGAAAGGTCAGTAGTTAACAATAATTCAAGAAGATGTAAAGAAGAGGACTCAGTGAGAGGGTAGCCATTCATCAATAAAAGAATGTTGACAGTATTGCAATAGTTTGCAGTAAATAACTAAGTTTTTTAGAGATAAAATGTTAGAGATAAAATTTACAAGCCACTACAAGTCCCAATCTGTTACAGAAGTGAGATCAGATTCAAGATCGACTGTCCTAAGCAATTGAAAAGAGAAGACTTTTCCTCAAGACAGGAGTATAAAGTTGAGTTATCAGCAAAAAAAGCCACATTAGATGTAAGGTTGTCAGGAAAATCAATAATATAGATAAGAAACAAAACAGAGCCAAGGAAAGAATTTTGAGGTACCCCTGAAGTTACTGGATATAAAAAAAAAGTGTTGGCCTTCAATGATGTTTTTAATAAAGAGGTTAGAAAGAAAAAATTTGATCTTAAAAACTTTCCCAGATACACCATATAAAGCAAGCTTGAAGAAGGCCAGCATGCTGAAATTTATCATAAGCTTTAGATATATTAAGAGCAATAGCCTTAGCCTAGCCTAAAGTTTAATTGAGATATGACTTTAGCAATGGAAGCTGGAGTGATCTGAATGTCTAACAATGGGTTAACCTGTTTAACTGGAATGGATGGAAGAGTATGGGCATAAGATTAAAGAGTCAAATTGGAAGAAAAGTTCTTTGCAAGTACTTCAGCCTGATCCTCCGGGGAGGTAATAAGATCAGTCTCATGAATGAGAAACAAAATGGTGTGGCAGAATAGTGTTGCAAAATTTTGATAGTTGCAAATTTTTATTGTCACAAATTTGATTGTCGAAATTGTAAAAAAGGAAGTGTCTAAAATTGTCACATTATTGATTGTTGAATAATAGAATAAAGAATAATGTCGCAAATAAATTTAATGAATAGTGTCGAAAATAAATTTAATGAATAGTGTCAAAAATAAAAAAAGGAATGTCACAAAGGAGTTTAATAAATAGTGTCGAAAACAATAAAAAAGGAATATTGTTGCAAAAGAATTTAATGAATAGTGCTGAAAACAAAAAAAAAGGAATAGTGTCGCAAATAAATTTAATGAATAGTATCAAAAATAGAAAAAAGAAAGTGTCCTAGAGTAACAAAATTAAAAAAATAATAACTATAAATATGTGTTTAGATAACATGTTTGATGCCTTACTGAAATAGCCTGCTGCCAGGGGCTTCAGTACATATACCAACTATCTTATAGCCTGCTGCCACAAAGGAGTGCTGCTATATCGACTGAGTTTTTGGGGTTTGGTAGCAATCTTTTCATTCATTATTCTTTGTCTTTTTTTTTTTCCTCTCTTTAAAAGCCATATGCTATAAAGATAAGCAAAATATAGCAACTACTGAAATTAACTATTTACGACACTATTCCGTTTTACTATTTGCAACACTATTCCTTTTTTTGTTTTCGACACTGTTCATTAAATTCATTTGTGACACTATTCCTTTTTTTTGTTTTTAACACTATTCATTAAATTCAATTGCAACACTATTCTGTGATATTGGGCCTTTTTAATATATCCAACACTATTCTGAAGTTCATTTTTCGACATTATTCCTGTCACCCAATGAAATGTTTAACCTACCTTTGTTAAAGACGTTATTAACGATTTTCTAAAAGGTGCCTAACTTTCACCATATGGGAGTTATATGCAGTATATGTGGTTTAATGCAATATACACTTATAAAATTGTATATTCCACACTTTTCTCTCACAAAAAACAACCTGTTTAACACAAAATTTATTTTATTAATTTTTTAGATAGATAAAGCTAGGTTAGTTTTTATTTGTATTGCATAAGCATAAAAATCATTAAAGTTAAGCCAGAGATGTTTAAGCAATTGAAATTAGTTGTCTTAACGCTATTGTTGCTTTAGAGCACATTTTATCATGATTGCTCTAGTGATATAAGCACTAATTTCCTTTTCTATCTACTTCCCCCTATTTTTATTGATGATTATGAATTTTATGCTGATCAATCAACGGAAAATCAAAAGAAAGTTTTTTTAATTTGATGTTGAAGTGATTAAAAAATACACTAAAAACTCTAATAATTGCTAAATTTTTTTGAAATTTAGAAATTCTTAACAAGATTTTTTTAAATTATGCCGCCTGGTTTTTACAACAGTATATAACTAACTAAAATTTTATTTTCATGAAAAATCTGGTATAAAAAATTTGAAAAAAAATAAAATATTAAAAAAATAAATTGATTATTTATACATACTGAATGTTTACACAATTAGCTATTTATACATACTATGATGTACTTTTTTATATTTTGGCCAAACAAAACAAGGCCAAGCACACATTATACGGGGCCAAGGCCAAGATCATGGCCAAAAATTACAAGGCTAAGGCCAATAGTTTTAAGGTCAAGACCAAGAATAAGAGTTAGGTCTACGCAAACATTTTCAAGGCCTAGATAAACATTTTAAAGACCAAAGACTTAAATTTTTGCTGTACGTCAAGGTCAATTATTAACAAAACTGTAGGTAACAATTGCTGTGACAATAAAACCACATGTTGTAAAAATAAACCAAGGTTATGCACAGAACTCAACAAAGTCAATAAGAAAATATACTTTTAGATATATATGAAAGTCAAAAACAAAAAAAACATAAAAATAAAGAATGAAATCTTTTAATCCTTTTTACATAATGTATTCTTTTTGTTAACCAAGGCCAAAACAATCAAGGCCATAACAATAACAAGGCAATAACCAAGGCCAAAACAATCAAGGCAAAACATCAAACAAATCATAGCAAAACATCAAACAATCAAGGTAAAACATAACAAGGCAATAGCCAAGGTCAAAACAATCAAGGCCAAGGCCAAAATTTTCAAGGCCAAGGCTTTAATTTTTGACCTGAAGGCAAAGTCGACACCAAGGCCAAGGACAACTCTGGTGTACATACATCAACTCAGGGTTTGGTTCATTTAACTTAAGTTAAATGAACCAAATTAGTTGCTAAACGATCAACAATCAAAACGTATGACAATATTGCTCCAAAGGAGACGTAATTTAAAAAACAAAACATTTTTGCAATTAAAATGTTTTAAGATAAAACTTTACATTAATGCAACAGAAATTTAAAACAAATTGCTCTTTGAAAAGTTCATAACTAATATTTGATTAGAATAAAAATCGGGCTAAAAAATAATTTTAACTATAGTTTTATCACATTATCATGTAATTATAAACTTAAGTTGTATTTTTAAAAATATGGCGATTATTAACGTTTTTTTAGTGTTACTGTTTCTTATTTTGAAAACAAATGCAATTTTTATTTGTGCTTTTATCTTGTGTCACTATATATAGATTTATTGTAGTTGCTTTATTAGCAACGAAAAAATAAAATATCTTTTACTTATATTCTTTAAAAGTAGTTATCTAAAGGGTAATCGACACATAAAACCTTACCACTATAAGTTCTTTGAGGACTTCTTAACGAACTAGGTCTTTGATTTTTACTTCCTTTCCTTCTCCATTTCCAAGGTTTAAACAAAAGTCTAAATCTTTTACTAAAAGCTGATCCAAAATGTCGTTTTTTTTGAGGAGAAGTATCATTTTTAGTGTTTGAAGTTCCATTTTCTTTTGATTTACTATTATTATGAAAAAATTCGTTGCTAGATGCTAAGTTAATATTGCTGTGCTTAGCTTTACTGCTTTCATCGTGTGATTTTATTTCCATTTCACCTCGTACTTATATCCCATTATATATACATATGTCGAGATGACAAAAGTAACTTTGATGAAATTTAAAATCAAAAAATTCATAAAAAGCAAATAGCACCTATAAATAAACCATAAATCAAGAAAATCAACAATACAAATATTACAATTACAACCGTCGAATTCCTTTCATGTCATATTTTCATGTTGTTTTTTTTTAGGAATTTATATTATTAAAACAAGCCTTGATGTTCCCAAAATAACTTATTGGTGATTAATTAATATTTAAAATTCATCGAGTCGACGAAAATTCAGGCACCGAGCCAGAGAACATTATAAAGAGTATGCAAAACACAACAGGAGCTATTTTTTCTTCCACCTTAGTTTTTTTTATAAATATTACGTGAAATGCGATTAGTTAAAAACGCTAAAATGTTTCAAAAAGAAAGTTGGTATTTCCTATAAAAAGTTTAATTTTATAGAAAATACCAACTCAAATGTGGCAGATTAAGTAGTCTTAGAAAGTTATATTGATAAGTTTGCAAAACTTTAAGTTATTTTAATTTTTTAATTAAAAAACTTTTATGATTTAATAAATTAACCTAAAAAAAACCGTTTGTTACATAAGGTCACCAAGCTTTTTCTTTCTAAGAAATATTAATGGTTTTAATGCGGCGCAGCACGGAATAACATATAATGAGTATCTTTCCGCTATCTTCCTTGACAAAATTCCTTTTGTGGTCAGAGTGGATTCGAACCTTAGGTTGTGTTTGCATTTGTTTTTTGTTCTTTCACTACTCAGCGTCCGAACAACTTGTAATCGTTCAAAAGTATATCAGTAGCATATATAAATTTGTGTAATAATAAAAAAAAGTGAGCAAAAAACTTGGTAACATGTAAAAGTTAATTTCAACACATTTTCAATTAGTGTAATGGTTACAATTGTGTTAAAAAGCGCGATAAACTTGCAGGAGGTAAGTCCAATTTCAAAAATCGATGCGTAATGTTTTTACAATAATATGTTTCAATAATACTTTTAAAAAGAAAAGTTAAAATGAACATAATATAAAATAAATCGCATTAAAAACAAAGAAACAAAAAAGTAGTAATTAAATAAAAAAATATATGATTATAAAAAAAATCATTATTAAGATTTTTATGCTCTAAAGATTTTTTTTTTTTTTTTTGATTAATTAATTAAGGTTATAGATCACAATTTAAAACCAAACTAAATTTTTTAATAATAAATTTTTTAAGTCAGGGGCTGTCCATTAATTTCGCCAACAAAATAGGGGAAGGGTGTCTAAAAATTTTTGACAATTTTTGACAATAAGTTCAAGGGAAGTTGACGTCAACAATATTACTCTTTTAAATAAATTTAATTACTTAAAAAAAAAAAAACTAGACAGCGATTGCTGTCTTATGTGTGTAACTCGTTCAACCTTCAGTATTTTAATATAGCTTTATATATTTTAACTTTTTAAAAACTGTGTTGTGCTTTAAAAAGACCCGACACATACAGAATTTAAATCAGCGCGCACGAGATGTTTACTCATAATACTATTATTTTTGTTGTTGTTGGTTAGTTTGCTGTGCAAACAAAAAAGATTTAGTCTACTTGAAATTAAGATGTTAGAAGTTTTTAGATGTTAGAAGAAGTTCTTAAAAAACATTAAAATTTTGTAAGTTGTAACTTTTGTCTCCTCTGTCTCAAAAGGTTACCAACCCCTGATTTATGCAATTTGTTAAATGCATTTTTTATTATACTAGACTCTATTAGAAATAATTGGCTTTCAATGTGAAATTGGATTAGGTCTAAAGTTGAAGTGAGAAGGATTGGTACATTCACGGATTGTGACTCTGTATTGTGCATAAATTATGATAAATATTTAACTCTATTATTGCAATTGATTCATTCAGGGAAGGGAGGGGGTTATAGAATGTTGATGTGATTAATAAGAGAGGTTGACAAATTGTTGACAAAGGGAAGGGGGGGGGTAAAAATTGCCATAAAGTTTGTGACTTAATTAATGAAAAGCCCTCTAATATATTTATCGTAGATAACAAATTTTGAGTTAGTCTTTTTAAAAAAAAGTCCCATTAAAAATTAGTTTTCCATAAAGCGGTTGAAGCAAATTTTTCATTTTTCCTACAGCAACGCTTTGTTTATTCCGTTGTTATGTAGCCTAAAATGGTAATTATACAGCGAAATACAACTAAACTTCATACATAAGCTACACTTGCTACTATAAAACTACTTTTTGTTTAATAACTGATGTCTTTGGTGCATGAAGCAACTTGAAATGTTTTCATCATGTTTCAGCAGTAAATATTATGTGGATGTAGTAAATAATAATTTTGTAAATAAAAAAAATAGCTAATGATAATCAATGTTGCAAGCGGCTGCTACATTTTTTATAAACACTAACATATTAGAAAAAAAATAGTAACATTTATTCATGATGCTTAAAATTATAAAGGTATATCAGGCTGCCTAGTTATTTCTTGTTCATCTTGCTACTGGGAGCAGAATTCTTAATTTTAAATTGTTACTGTTTAGTTTTGCTATAAAGATTCAATTAGGGAGCCTGTTGTGCGTAAGATTTAAAGTTTGGTTTTAATTCATAGAGATTGTGAAAAGTTATGGAACATAGTTAAAATCTACTTTTGTGCACGAGACATAAAGTGTTATCATACGGTTAGCTCGCGTAACATAAAAATATTCGTAATTTTAAAAAATGGTTTGTCCTATTTGCTTTTATTTTGAAACTTTATTATTATTAAAGCATGTTTTTGTTTTCAATTAAAGCATTTTTTTTGTGTTTACAATAATCAGTATTGGAAAAGAAATAAAAACTTTTGCAACAAATATTTTTATGTCAAATCTAAGTTTTTGTCAAAAATAGCAATTATAAAAAAAAAATTATATCACCATAAAGTTCAAAGTATGGGAATATTGTGTATTTTCTTGAAAAACACGGTTTTCAATTTCACCTCGTACTTATATTCCATTATATATACATATGTCGAGATGACGAAAGTAACTTTGATGAAATTTAAAATCAAAAAATTCATAAAAAGCAAATAGCACCTATAAATAAGCCATTCCGTCATACATAGGGTAATTATTGTTTACGAACAATTTGATTTGTCATCAATATAAACATGCAAAAGTTTGGTTCAAAATGCATTTAATAAATTTGATAAAAAATGACATATTTGTCGGCAGTGAGTTAGGTTTACATCGGCCGAACTGAAGCAACTTTATTTAGACAAAACAACTCAATAGATTAAAACCATGTTTTAGACGTTTAAAAGATGTTTACTAAGTCAGTCTTGGTCCACTATTGTTTTTAATATACATTAATGATATGCCAGAAATGTTAAGAAGTTTTGTCAGCTTTTTACAGGTAACAGCCAGCTTGTTGCTATGATTAAAAACGAAACGGATATCACATAAGTTCAAATTGACCTTGATGCCCTCATAGACTAATCCATGCTATTGGACATCAGACACACAACAGACATGCAATAAATAAAGCAAATGTAGTCCATCCCATACTTAAGCGAACATTTAAATCTTGGTCTATTTTTGGAGACAACGATGTATTAATAATAACTTTAATGTACATTAGCATTATAATAAGGATATATACTTAATTAACAATTAAATGCTCATCTGCGGTGCTTTGTGATAAGACTCTAAGGACTTCTTGGGGCACCTAAATAAAAATTTAAAAAAAGCATATAGCGACGTAGACCAAAAAGATCCGGCAATCCTATATTTGTTGCGAAAAACAGTTTTAGTACTGTATAGTGTACTAAATGTAGTGTAAATTTATCCAAGATATTTCTATTGAAATATCTTGGATAAATTTTATCTGATGATTTAATGCACTAAATGATATCATAAACAGTTGCATCAAGCATCTTTAACTGTGCAGTATCATTAAAGATTTTTTCCTGTTGGTTGATAATTACGTAATCACCGACGCAACGCGCAATTTTTTAGTGTGTTGCCAACATACTTTGCATTTATGATCGAAGCCTTTTAACCAATAAATGTAATTTAAAAGAGAAAATACTTTGAAGCAAAAAATTATTTTTGTGTAGATTGTGTTAAGATTTTGTGTGAGTGAAACAACTTTTAGCTGCATTCCTCGTATAACTTGATTCAACCTCAACGTAAACTCGGAGCAATTTAAATGCAATCTTATTATATAGAGTTTTTCTGCTGCATTAAACTTAATATATATATATATATATATATATATATATATATATATATATATATATATATATATATATATATATATATATATATATATATATATATATATATATATATATATATATATATATATATATATACATATGTTTATATATATTTGTAAAAATTGAAATTGGGAAAATTGGCAACTGTTGCGCATCTTCAGACAAAATAAATAGTCTTTTTAAAACAATACGTTCTTTTTAAAACAACACTTGTTTTGAATTAATTTTGAGGTTTCGCTGGTTGTTTATATTATTAATCAGGTTGAACTAATTTTGTGGGTAAATAATTTTTAAATGTGGTGTATATTGAGTTGTTTCGATTTTGTTTACACGTATGATTAGCTTGACAGACCACGAAATTATCCTTTGTGACAAAATTGTATGGTTCACTTATAAGATAAATAAAAATCTTTAGTTACGTGTAAAATAAAATAGATGACAATAAAATGGATCTCTTTGTAACGAAAAACGTCTGATATATTCTACAAGATCAGTTGACACATGCAGATTAATTGCAAGTCTTTAATATTTATTTGGCCCAATTAGTAATTTTTACAGACTCTAATAATACTTTTTTTGTGGAATAAATTAACAATAACTTTTATTATTTAATTTATGATAAAAAACCTAATAAAGATATATTTTAGGAATTTAAATTTACTACATTAAACCATGTATAGATTCGTAATCGGCTAATCAAATGCATTATTTTATGTAAATGCATCTATTTTATAGCAATCGAAAGAATGTCTATATTAAGCTGCAAAAATAAAAATAAAAAAAATCTCGGCATTTCTATTCAGCCCATAGAATACAAAAGTAAAGCTTTTTACTGCTATTATTTTAAATACACACACACACACACACACACACACACACACACACACACACACACACACACACACTAATTTAGATACCAGATCTGGTATTTAAAAAAAAAAAAATACAGATCTGTGAAAAAATATGTGGACAGTATGAAAAAAGTGTAATATTTTGATATCTTTTATCCTAGAAATATTTCTGAAAGTATCTGTTGTACTTCAATTGTTACAAGTACTGTAGGATTTACATTACTTACACCAAAAACAGACAAAAATTGACGTCATCTTTTCTATTTCTGTTGTAAATAACAATCTAATTTGTAAACAAAAATTTTTTTTACCGAACTATTAGATACTGTATTTGTATATAAATGGGTTGACGTGGGCCTGAATATACGCCTAGGAATCGTGAATACATCATTGCTTTGCATAAAGAAGATCATAGCATCCGTGAAATAGCTGCAAAGAGGTATGGGAAGAAGAACGGTATAGCGAATGTGATTAAACGGTTTGCGAATACTGGTCAGACCACATCGAAGAAGCGACCTGGACATCCCAGAACAAGTTCTGGTCGCGCTGATCGCGTTCTATCTCACCTTGCAACACTGGGTTGATTCAAGGGCTCGACTGAACTATCCAGCGATTGGTTTAAAGCAACAGGAACAAAATCCTGCTCGAGGACAGTACGGAGACAGTTAATCGCGGATGGCCTGGAATCGTTTCGTCAAGCAAAGAAACCAATGCTGACCAAGTTTCAGAGGAAAAGACGTCTGGATTTTGCATGAGCACACAAGCACTGGACTGTGGATGACTGGGAAAAGGTGTATAATGTACATTATAATTATGCAATTTTTATACCCAACTAATTGAGTATGTTGTGAATATCTTAGTCCATGCGCCATTTTTATATGTTGTTTTTATTTGTATTCTCCATTTTGTTATTACTGCAGAACTGTACAGTATTATGACTGTAATGTTTAAGTTGACATTAATGTTTTTGTTTTTTTACACTGCTTCTTGTACAACATGTGCTTTTTATGCATATGGCTGCAGGTCACCTTTTCCGATGAAAGTACATTAAACATCCAGGCTAACAAAGTTGCATTGCTACAACTATTAAACACCCCGAAACCGTAATGAATTGAGGTTTTTTTTTAATTCTATGAACCAGGGCGTCTGTACATGGTTCCTAAGCGCACTACGGTCAACTCAGACAGGTATTTGTAAATATTGAATACACGCATGCTACGTAGTGCATCCGTACTGTATCTAAATGGTGACTTCAAATTTAAAGGCGACGGTGCTCCTTATCATCGCTCAAAGGTGGTAAAAGCCTGGCTTCAACAACACAGCGTGACTCAGATGCGTGATTGGCCAGGCCAGTCACCAGACATAAACCCAGTCGAAAATCTGTGGTGCATCTTGAAAAGAGACATCAGCAACACCAAGCCAACAGGCACTCTCATAGTGGCAGTAATACGTGCCTGGTATCACACATTCAACTTGGAGACATTTCACACTTTGGTTGAAAGCATGCCTCGATGTATTGCTGGTGTAATAGCTGCGAAGGGTTATGCAACCAAATACTACTTTTGGACATGCTGCGATAGCTACAGGACATTTTATGTGAAAAAATTCTTAATCAAGCACTCCTTAAGATTAATTTGCAACTATGAACAGTACAATCATGTATTGGAAAGTGTTAGATGTCATTTATAATTTAAAAGACTGTGATTTGAACTAGTTTTATGTAAAAAAAACAAAAACAGTTTTTTTGATGCTGTCCACATACTTTTTTACAGATCTGTATATAAATATTCAATAGAACTTTCTGGCATATAGTCTTGACGTACTAAAATCTAAAACTCAATTGTTTGAATCGTTTACTAAGATTTAGTAAATGGTTTAAACAAAAAACTTTTACTTTAGTGTAAACGATTTATGCTTTTTCTTAAACAACTTAAAGTATAAACTTTATATACAGGGTACTCTTAGAGAAAAAATATTTTCAAATTGCCTGAAGTTTATTGTTGTTAACTAAGTATATTGGAAATGTGGCAACGTGCTCAACGTGAGTTACCGTGTTTATATGCTCGTAATCCCAGCACACAACCGCTAACAAGTTTTCCCAAGAAGTTTGAATTTAGACCACATTTTTTCAAATGCTTTTGAACTATGCAACTTGGCACAAAGTTATTGTTAACATCAATGTCATTACTACGACACTATATTCCGCGACATATTCTAATATCAATTTACTATTCCTTGTTCTTCTCCTATCTATGCTATTGTTGCACTGTTTGGTTTCAAAAAGGTAGTTCTTAATTAAATCGTATAAACAGTTTACAACGTACTTCCATAAGAACTATGACATTTTTCCCTTTACGATCGAATATGCAAAATAGGATTTCTGAATTAAAAATTCTAAGATTTCAAGATCTTTTAAAACTTTATAGTTGTCTCTTTGTGTTTGATTTTCTTCAAAACAAACTAAAAAATCCGTTTAATAATTTTTTTGTTCAAATAAGTGATACACATAAATATTACACTCGAAACACTAAAAATGTTAATTTGCACACTTCCTTTTTCAACACTATCAAATATTGCAAGCTCTCTATAAAACATCAATGTATTTCTCACTATTAACACTATTTATAAAAAAAGATTTTTACTAAATAGCCTTTTATTAACAACATTCTTCTCAATCAAAACCAAATTAAGAAATATTTATTTGACTATATATCTAATAAATATCAATTTTATCTTTTATTTTTATGGCTTTATTAAATTACTGTTTTAAAAAAACTATTATTATTTTTATTTTAAAACATCTTTTTTTAACTTTATTAATATTATTATTATTATCATTAATATTCAACAACTCAATTATCTTGGTTTTAGATGCCTTATTAATATTATTTATAATGATAATATATTGTATATAGTAATATTATATAGTAAGAATATAAAGTAATAGTTTCATAGTTGTTGTTATAATTTTTGCATTTGCTATGTTTTTTTTGCATAATTAATAGTATAATTTTTTTACTATAGTCTTTATCATTAGTTATAATTTTTATTAAAGTTATCATATTATAGTTATTATTTGTAATGTTTTTTTTATTCATATTGTTATAATTTTTATTATTATTATTGCTATTATCATTAATTATTAGTTCTTTGTTTTCTTTTCTTTCCTTTTTTTTTTTCTATCTTGTTTTTATTTCAGTTTACTTTGGATATTGTTTTCTTTTTCTTTCTTTTTTTTCTTTTTTTTGTTTCATTTTAAATTCTTTCTATGTTTTACTTACGAGTTTTTTTTTCAGATGTCAATCCATTGACTAGTTTATGAGAGTGACACCTAACCTTATTTATGAGAGTTTATAGTATATTATTGTAAATTTCTCATATTTTATAGTTAAATAAATGGAAAAAAAAAAAGAAAAAGGAAGGAATCCATCCTAAAATTGAAAGCTTCTTCCAATCATAAAACCTTTTTTAAAATTTTAGTCATTATTCTGGGTGCCACATTCAAACTAAAACTCAATCTTGTTAGGCTGTAACGTTGCCCTTCATATTCCTTAAAACAACTTAATATTTCCACAATGCTAACATGAATCTGCAGGTACGCCATCTTTAGATCAGTTATTTCGAGATTCTCTTCTAACTTTCTCAAGCTGCAAAGCTTGGTACAGAAAACGTTACCATACGCAGTATGACTGGATGCAAATCGATTCAGTTCATCATCTGTGAAATCTTTATCAATCAGTTTTTGATTGATAAAGACTTACCTTGTATGTTTCCTGAGAGACTGCATTAGAGTCAAGCTTTGTTTTCACTTCATTAAACTTTATTTTTTGGACGTCTCATCCAAATTGGACACCAAAGCAGTTGTATTGCGTTCATACCAAGTAACATTTGATATTTAGGAGCAATGTTGGTAACCAGACCTTCCAAAGCAACAACAGTTTGGTGTCTTACTTCAATTGGTTATTCATTCATTATGACAATCTTTTTTCTCGCTGATGTGATATTTTTCACAATCATAACATTACAACTTAAAAAAATTTTAGAAAATTTAATGTCTAATAATGTTTTTATCTTTCTCCCATTTAAACACACAAAGCGTTGGCGGTTTTAAGCTTTGTGGAAGCCGCTTGCACAAAAACGGTGGCCTCCCTAAGACGTTTTTTGGATTTGTAAATTTTTTTGGAGCATTGTTGAGTTAATTTGTCATTCATTCCACACAAAAAATATAACTTCTTTTTCTAAATTTCCTTGCTGTAGTTTTGGCTCATATGCCCATCTTCACCGCAGCTGTAGCACGTTCTTATTTTATGATTGCTTTCTTGAGAAGCCGGCTTCTAAAGGACTGGCTGGCTAAAGGACGAATCAAGCGACTAATAAAACAAAAGTCTTAATAACGTGAGAGTATCAAACTTATTTTTTTTTCATGCAATTTCAGAATGAATGCACATCTTATTCAACAAGATGTGCATTAACAAGGCTGAGTAAGCTAATATCATCTCGTTTGCACGAGATGATATTAGCTTACTCAGCCTTGTTAGATCTACTAGGTAGACATTAACAGACTCGTTTTCTCTTAGACAACAACTTATAAATTCTTCGTATGCTGTTAGTGGAGAAGCAGAGCAATTGTCAGCGCAATTTTTCCTTCATTGTAATCTTCCTTAACATCCTTGCTCAGGCCTTGATAATCAGCAACCGCCTGTCAAACAGGAATTTGCGCAGTACCACATGTAAGCTATCAACTTTTCGAAGTTTTACTATAAGTTCCAATTTCTGTATCCACTTGGAAAATTCTCCAGAACCATCGTACTGTGACACCAAGTCTGCAAACTTTATCACTATATTATACCCAAAATAGCTTGTAACAATAAGTATATGTTTGTTAGGCTAAGAGCCTAGTTACGAATTGTAAAAAAAGAACATCAACAAAAGTAAAATTGATTGAGAGCTAGATTAAAAGCTGAAAATTGATTGAAAAAAAGAATTCTGTTCTTTGCAATAAACGATACACTTATGCAAAGTATCTAGAATATCAACTCTTGAAGAAGAGAGAAGCTTTTTATATAAAGAGGTGCAATTTAACTTTAGTACAATCCCACAAAATGTTTTTTTTTTAAAATCATTTATTAGTTTATTATAAATTACTTAGTCTTCTCTTCTTGATAATGGTAATTGTTGTGTATATTTATTTTTAATGCAAAATGTGACAACGGTTTGGTCAACAAAACCAAAATTAACTGGGCTGGTCAAAGTTGACATTAAGACAAACAGAAAGTTTTATCACCCAACGTTGTAAAATATTGCATTATTAAAAAGCAAAAAACAAAATGTTTTTCTAGAGGTCATCTAGACCTTTTTCTATATAAAAAATTGCCGTAAAAAATAATTACAACTTTCGTATTTGTAATATATACAAATGGCTGGGGCAAGAAGAAAATAAAAAAGTCTTATCGCCAAGCCCCTAATACTTATTCTTAAAAATTTAAGAATAAGTATTAGGGGCATACCTAAAACTTATTCTTAAAAATTTTATCAAACATAAATACAAAAAAATTGAAAAAAAATAACGATAATAAACTCGAAAATTTATTTTCAATTAAAAAAATAAAACACAAACAAACAAAAAATTTCAAATTTATATAAAACGCTTTCAATTATTTCGATTAAGAATACGGAATTAAGAAATATAATATAAAGAATTCAAAATTTTAAGAAAAATTTATATTTATATATAATGAGAAAATAAAAAATAAACAATCAGAGTTTTTTAAATCTTTGCAAACAAAACAATACTATACAATATACTATACAATATGTATAATATACAATATACTATACAATATGTATAATATACAATATACTATACAATATGTATAATACTATACAATATTTAAAAGACCAGTAATTATATATACGATAGAAAACTTAGTAGCTTCAAAGTGAGTTTTTGTTTGAATATAATTACTATTGGCATGTCTAGTAAAATATTTGTGCTGAATTTTTTTAAATAATGCTTTGAAAATATTTGAAATTGTATCGTTATTAATTTTGTACATAAAAATTAAATGTTTATAAATACTTATCGGTCAACATTCAGAAATTTTAGATTTATAAACAGTGGATGTAAACGAGAGAGGCGGTGGATATTATTCTAATACCATGTTTTTGTTTGCTGAATAGTTTTTTCAGTTTTTTTTATTGGTGCTGCACCAACCAATGTTTGTATAATTGAGATAACAATGAGTAAAAAAGAAATAGATATATTTTAACCAAACTTGATTTAGGTAAGGTTTTACATTATAAAGTATGTCAATATTTTCCTCATACTAACATTTAGGAGCTTTAGAGGAATTTTGTCTCTTTAGTGATGGTGATAAAAAAGAAATATTCTTAGTTTTGGTTAAGTTAATAACAACTTATTTGTTCTTCGTTGATTGTTTTAAGTAGTGTTTTTTATATTACTATGGGAAAAAAATAAATTAGTATTGTTAGCAAAAAAAATTGAATTTAAAATTTTTGAAGCTATTCGTAAATCTTTAATGCATATTAAAAAAAAGCGGTCCTAAAACAGATCCTTTATGGAACTCCATAAGTGATTATCTTATTTTCAATTTTACCATCATCATAACTGCTTTTTATTAGACAAGCAGTTTTTAAACCAAACTACATTTGCATTCTTAACTTTATAATTTTTGAGCTTTTTAATAAAATACGATGATCACCTGTGTCAAAGGTTTTGCTAAGGTCGAAAAATATGAACAAGTCTAAGAACAGCATGGTCAGTTGAATGACCTTTTTTTAACCCAAATTTTTTGTTTTATATAATATTATTTATTTTTAGAATAGAGAATATTCTATTATATATTAATTGTTCTAATATTATAGAAAAGCAAGGAAGTATGGAGATTTAAAATTAGAAGAATCTCCTGATTTAAAAACCGGTATAACTCTTGCAGTTTTTTTTGGTGCCCCAAGAAGTTCTTACGGTCTTATCACCGAACATCGCAGATAAACATTTGAATGGAAGTTCGCGCTTCCTTCCTTCAGATGTTATAAAACTTGCCCAAAGGTGGCGTTTAACCACAGATCTCTAGCTTCTGAGGCAAGCGCGCTAAGCTCTGCGCTACCGCTGCTCACGTTACGGCTGGTTTTAAAATTTTCTGGAAATATTCCTTGTTTTAAAGAAAGATTGAATATATGCAATAATGGTATTATTAAATAATGCATAGATTACAATTATACTGTTTATTTCATCAACTCCTAATCCTTTGTTTAGTTTTAAGCTTTGAAAAGCAATTAATAAATCATTTTCAGTCAGTTTATTGTTGGTCATTATTGTTTTGTTAGCAGTTAAATACGACTCTTCGCTAAATTTACCGGGTTTTAGTTTTAAGGCTAAGTTTGATCCTGCACTAATCAAAACTTGATTAAATGTTTTTTCAATTTTTGATTTATTGAGTTTTTAATTAAGACCTTAAGTTTTAGTTTTTTTTAGAACTTTTGTTGTTGTTGTTGTTGTTGTTGTTGTTGTTGTTGTTGTTGTTGTTGTTGTTGTTGTTGTTGTTGTTGTTGTTGTTGTTTTTATTGTTGTTGCTTGTGTAATAAGGGAGTAAAATACTTTTATATATAGTTTCTTTTAAAAGGGTTTATCTGTTTTAACTTAATTAAATATCTTGCCCATTTTTAACGAGAAAATTTTTAAATTTAAATAATAAAAACAAGTTTTGATAACATAATACAAATTGAATTCTTAGGAAAATCTCTTTTATAAAACTAGTTTGTTTGTTTGGGAGTTATTAGCGATAATTTCTATATGAAACTAGTCAAGTTTGTTTGTAAAGTAAGTTTGGCGTTATGGAAACTTTAAAGCAAATTTTGAAAGTCAAATCAACTGGTTGCCAACTGAAGTTCTGATGATTTGTATAAAACATTATCATAAGACAACAAGTTTTGATTCGTATTAAACCAGTTTTCAATGGTACACAGCATATTAAAACTTTCTCACAATCCTAGAAGAATACATTGAATAACAAAAATGGATCTGTTTAAAATGATTCGTTTTAAAACTGCTCTCTAATGTTGTGTTGAGCTTTTTTTTATTTATTTAGGTGTTCTAAGAAGGCTTAACAGTTTAATCACAGAGCACTGCAAAAGTGCATTTAACTAAGAAGTTCATTACCAATAAACCAATCACCTTCATTACCAATGTTGCTTATCTGGCCTACTCAAATATTGCAACTACATTTTTCAATGACATTATTTTATTACGGAAAGGCTTCAAGATAATTAAGAACTGTTATAAGTATTCAGAAAACACAAAATAATAGATGTGTCAGCATTTTTATTTGAAATTACAAAGTGGTAATGTTAAAAACGTTTATAATCTCACAATTTTGGTACCTAAATTCCATTTTCTGAAACCATTATCCTGAGAAAGAGGTGGGAACAAGAACATTCTTCTCAAATAAAAAAATGTTAATTTTTCAAAACTAAATTATGATTTAAGTGAAAGTTATTATAAAATTTATGTAAAAAAGCTTTCACATGAATTAATAAAACTTATAAAATTTTATTCTAATGTAATAATATAAATGGATTTAGATAAAATGAGTTAGCCTATTAAACAATCAGCAAAATTTTCAATAGACTATTAAAAGTTTTGTTACTAGCAGTAAAGATGAGAAACCTATAAATTGTATTATAATGCATGAGTGATATATATTAAGAAGAGTTTTCTTGACATTACCTTATATAATATGCAGGGCAATAAAAACAATACTAAATGTATTTACACCTTTTTTTAAGCATCTGGAAACTTATGCAACCCTATGTGTTTAGATGTTTGAAAGAAAGCAAACATAATTAGTTTATTAAATAAATATTCCTTAGTTTTTGTTAAAATAAACTATATGTTAGTCACTTACTAAGTCTAGTTGCTTAAAAAAAAATTAATTAGCATAATTTAACTTTTTTTTTTCAGATTTAGCATAATTTTCTTATTAACATTATTTAGATGAAGGTGACTGTAGAATGGAATCGTAAAGCATGAGTTCAAAAAAAAAAAAGAGAAACGGAAACCATTTTTAAAATAAATTATTATTACATTAAAAAAATAATAATAATATTTTAATTATTATCTTAATAATTAATATAATAATTCAATAAAATATATTTAAGTAATGATAGTAGTTGTCAAAAAAACATAAAAAAAGAAGTTCAAGTTATAATTTATTAAAATGTCATCGAAGCAAGTTGAAAGTCACATAAAAAATCTTGGAACTACAATTGAGTCTTAAAAGCTTATGGAATTTCAATATCTAATGTTTTACGGGTATTAAAATGATATAAAAATACTTTATGCATCGAAAGAGATAAGAATTCGGGAAGAAAATGTTTTTAAAATAAAAAAACCAGTGTTAAGGTTCTGTTGAAAGAAATTTTGTCAAATAGAGAAAGAGCTAAAAAGTACATAGTTTCAAATTTTTTGATAAGGATAGTAAAGAATTACTACATTTACAAGTCTTTCCGAGCAATTAAATGCCCAAATTGTCCAGACAACGTTCCGAAAATTGTCAAAAAGTATTGAGGTATTGGAAAAGGATAATTCATAAGCAGGGAAGACTGTTAATTCAGTACAAGATTTGCTGGAGACATGGTCAATTGAAAATAGCAATAACAGTAGTGCAGATGTTATTCGGCACCATCACAGCAATGTACAATTATTTTTTTTAAATAAAGAAAAATTTAAAACTAAAAGTGTTTTTCTACTCTTTATTTTCTTAACTTTATATATAAATTAAAAAAACTTGTAAAACCACCATCTTTACCAGCAATATACTGTTGGTAAAGATGATGGTTGACTGAGGCTAGTATCGTAAGTAACCGTATTATTTTTATGCATAAATGCGATGACCGCATTTCTTCAAAAACGTTGAATAAAGAAATTTTAAATTTTAAACGTCGCCAAGGAAATTTAAAAAAAAAGTGAACTAAAATTTTTTTCAAAAAATAAACCATAAAATTTTTTTCAAAAAATAAACCATAAAATTTTTTTCAAAAAATAAACCATTTCAAAAAATTTTTTTCAAAAAATAAAAAATGCAATACATACAAATTAGCAAATTAAAAAAAAAATGCAAAATTTTTAGAACATGGCAAACCGCGGGCAAACCTCACTTTATATTAGTTGACGCAACTGCATTGGATGTACAGTTGTACCAGCCGCAATTTGCGTTAGTTGGCTCCACATAGAAATACGGCATAGCGTATTATCATATGAGTGGCAATGATTTGTTTGTAAAATATTGCTTAACGCTAGTAACTTTAATTAAGTAAAACATTTTAGTGAAATCAAAAAAAATATTTAGTTTAAGAATAGTTGAAAGTATTCCAATCAGATAATTAAAAGTATTTTAATCAAAACTTTATTAATTAACTTCGATTTGTTAATAGTGGAGCAGTTAAATTCTTTAGTTCACTTTCATTGTTTTCTGTCGAGCTTCTTTATGCTATCTTCTGCCTAATATAAACGTGTTTGGTTAGTGTAAATATATCAATTTTTTCTTTAAACTATTTTATATCATCAAATTATTAATCGTTTGTATTATGTTGTTAACATGATGTGGCTTCAAACTATGTTTTTTGTTCTACCATTAAATCAAAAAAAAAAAAGAAAAAAGTAGAAACCATTCTTTTCTTGCGCAAATAGTTGGAAAATCCATATAAAAGTTACTACTCAATGGTAAAGTAGATGCAAACACATCCCCACATAAAACATCTCACATCAATCATCCCGCATTACACATCCCACGTCATACATCCCACATTGAGCCAATTTATTCAAAGTTTTTTCTAAAACAAAATTGATCCAACGTAAATTTAGCAGTAAGGAAAGGGTGGTTTTTAAAATAAAAAACCGTTTAGAAAAGTTGTTAACGATTTAAAAATTAACCTAAACCTCTCAATTAGAAAATGCGCGACAAGTTAAGGATTTCTTCAAAGTTTGCAAATGTTAAAAGTAACATCAATAATAAAATTGTTACTTCGAACTTTTGCAAAACACGATCATTAACAAACTCCTGGTATACTCATTCTATACTATTCCTTTCTGTAAAAAAATCTTTCAAATTTTTTTTTTTTTTTTTGTCTTTTCAAAATATGAAGAAATAGTTTAACAATATATCTAAAAAGTTAAAAGCTTACTTCTGTAAGACATTGTTATCATCAAAATATGCAAAAAGTTTGCTTCGATGGATTAATAAAGATCGGCAAAAAGTTAGTAACCAATCCAATTACAACTTTTATTAACTTAGATGCTTCTATATAAATCAGCAGTGTCTTCAATGTCTTGAATCTTTCTTTATATATCTGTATCATCGATACTTCTTCAATCTTTCCGAAAATTTGCCAGATACTTCTGCTTTTTTGTTTACTCCAAATTGACAAACGTATTAATAATTTTTTCTTGTATCCTATATCGTTTAAATTTTTTGTCTGTTGCTGTGTTTATCGTTTAATTTAAACATTTACTTTAACATGAACTAATTTCATTTAACAACTACTTTCATTTAACTCTTTACTTTATCTTTTAAACCATTTAACTTTATTTAAAAACATTTTTTTGAATGATTCAAATTTTCTGATATAATAATTCAGTTTATTTTTTTTCAATAAATAATTTTTTTTATACACAAAATACTTTACGCTTCTTCATCAGTTATCTGTCATTCAGACGTAAATAAAACAATAGATTTATTACATATTTATTGTTATTATTGACAATATATATATATATATATATATATATATATATATATATATATATATATATATATATATATATATATGTATATATATGTATATATATATATATATATATATTATATATATATATATATATATATATATATATATATATATATATATATATATATATATATATATATATATATATATATATATATATATATATATATATATATATATATAATGAAATAGTATTTTGTCTTTAATAATTAATTTATCTTTTAAATATTATAAAAAAAGAAAAAGATTATAACTTATTTATTAGAACATTTTTTATTGGACTGATTTAAGTTCTATGCTACCCCATTGGTTTGTATTGATTTATAACTTATTTTCTTCTTTTTCTTTTTTTTTTAAATGAACCACAAAGAAACAACAAAGAATTAAAAAAATATATATATATAATAAAGAAACTATTTAAAGATTTATTCTTTTATTTTTACAAAGAAAAAAAAATCAGGTGGTTTATATTGTTAATATGCTTGTATACGATTATGGTTGTTATATATAGACTGCTAAATTTTTTTACTTAAATACACTACAATTTTTTTGTGTTAGAAATTTCGTCCGTTAATAAGTATTCGTTAAGTATATAATACATACTAAAGTATTTGTTGTAAAAAAGATTGTCAATCAAAAAATATTGTGAACAGCAACAAAATATTTCCTGAAACCTTTACGTTAATTAAGGCTCTGTTTAAATGTGTCCGATTTCACATATTGATAAGAAGTACTACTGGTTCAATACTTTTTATTTTTATACTTTATATTAATACTACTCTGTTATTGGTTCAATACTTTTTATTTTACTTTTTAGTTATTGCTAGATAAACGTTTAATTATACATACTTTAACATATATATATATATATATATTATATATATATATATATATATATATATATATATATATATATATATATATATATATATATATGTATATATATATATACATATACATATATACATATACATATATATATATCTATACATATATACATATACATATATATATATATATATATATATATATATATATATATATACATATATATATATATATATATATATATATATATATATATATATATATATATATATATATATATATATGTATATATATATATATATATATATATATATATATATATATATATATATATATATATATATATATATATATATATATATACTCACACACGTAAATATACATATATAGTATCTATTATTTAGATATAAATTGTGAGTAATGAGCGAAGTTAAGAATTTGAAAATGATTGACGATGACCAAAAAGTATGCGAAAGTTGCCTGGCATTAGATGAAAATATTGAGCAGCTTGTCATTAATGTGATTCAGCGTTCAAATGAAGCAATACAAGATTGGTGTCACTATGTTACCGTTGTTTATATTTAAAATTTAAATTAAATACAAAAAGTAAAAAATATATATTTATCATAAATGTATTAATAATATAGAATAATAATATCATTTATTTATTTTAAATTAGATTAAATTGCTTATTTAACATTATTTATAATTTGCTGTTAACTTTTATCACTTCCAAAAATACGAGCTCTTCAAACTAAAGTGATATTTAGCATATCTGTTTTAAAAACAGTAATACATTTAAAGCCATGTTTTCACATATGAGACAAAATGTATTTATCTAGAAAAGTTAGATATATTGTATTTATTTATAGTTTATATACGGTTGAGGTGTAGTGGTGGAGCGCTCACCTCATAAGCGAGAAGTTCCGAGTTCGATCCCACCACGTTCCTGGTAGTACCGCGCTCAACTTGTTTTTCCGCGCGGCGGCCTTGTTCGTTGAGGTTCGTGTTTCGGCCCAGTGGGCACGGTACGTTTTTAAAACGTTTTTAAAACGCTTTCTAGACGTTTTTATAAGATTTAAGCCTAATAAAAACGTCCAGAGAACGTTTTAAAAACGTACTGTGCCCACTGGGGGAGTTGAGAAAGAATTGTAATATAGAGTTGAGAGAAGTGAATAATTAAAAATATATATATTTATATATAATTTAATACTGTAAACGATAAATAATTTGGGCAATAATATAAATAAATGTGCAAGCTGCATATCTGTCTTTGTAACACTACAGCATAAGATCAAAATTATGCAAGCTTTCTTTTTTATAAAGTTTTTGGGGTTTCTTTCAGAAATTCTCTATTCTGGTTGCTTTTACTAAGATAGTTCATCGTTGGAGGGCCAGCCATGCTTTTTTTCTTAGCTAGTCCTTGACTACAAGCGCTTGAAAACTTTGGGGCATAATTACGTATTTTTCATTATGCTGTCTCTTACACAGCAGCCATAATTTTGGGGAGTGTCATTGTAATTACACTTTAAAATGTTTACAAATATCACCTGCGGCATTTGAGATGATATTTCTATTATGACGGTAACAAGTCTATTAAGTATCTCGCAAACGAATATTATATAACTTCTTATTCTTTCAAAAAACGAGTGAGTCTAAAAGTTTAAATTTTATTGATGAACTTAATCAGTGCAGAGGTAACTGGCAATTGGAAAAAGTTTCGATGTCTGTTGCAACAGTAAGTCAAAAAGGTAAAAAAAACTAAAAAAAAACAACTATATAACCAAAAAACATGAACATGTTATACATAACACGACGGTTATTTTTGATAAATTTTCTCCTACTTGCTAAGGTTTACCAGATTTATAAAAATATAATAACGGACGTAACGAAAACATATTTACGGTATCTGTTTTAAAAATTACATAAAAGTAGTACCATGCGTATTACTAATTTCACCAAGCATTAATTTGGTACCATTTTTTGCTAAAAAGTTAAAAAAATAAATTATGAAAAGTCATTTTCTTTTGAAAAACACTCCCAATTTAACTTTGTAAACAAATATTTAATTGGTTTGTATAAAAAGAAAACTCATATGAAAATTAAATGTATGGAATAGACTAAACGCGAAGGTCTGGTTGAGGCTTGGGTTGCACTGGAGGAAAAAATTCAAATATAAATATTTCGTTTATAATACACAGGAGTGGATCCAGTATTTTTTGGCTTTTGAGGTGACTAATTTCCAGACATGGAGCCAACTCCAAACAATTATATGTTTATACCTAAGTCAAATAAGGATGCTTTGCAAAAAATTACGATGATTGGAGTCTGGAAACTAAAAAGTCCAATAAATAATCCCCTCCCTCCTGCCCTAATCACGAGAGCAACAAGTTGATAAAATACTTTATGAATTTCTTTAATATTTTTTGATAAAATATACTTATACTAATAGCATAAGTAATACTATAAGTAAATCTCAAAAGGTTACGATAATTGGAGCATGGAATCTCAAAAGCAATAATATGATTCAAACTAAAAGTAAAGTAAAAAATAGTATTACTATAAGGAAATCTCATTTTAACCATGCTACCTTTGAAACATAAATATATATTTTGTATATATATAACTATCGATGTTTCTGGGGTATCTTAAGTATAAAGAAAGATACCCTAGAATTATTGTGTAAAGGTTAGGTAATTTAATAAATTTAATAACATATAAATATTTAATAAAAATATTAAAATTTATGAACTGAATTTTATTTATATTGTTATTAATAATTATTAAATATGTAATATTTACAAACTAATTTAAAGTTAAACTTTTTTTTGAATCGAGAAAAAATTTAGTTGAATAAAAAAATTGTTATCGATTTGTGCTCTAGAAGAAAATTTGCAAAAATGTTTCGCAAAAGTTATTTGAATTAAGTACTAAATTTTTTTAATTCCAACCGATAATTTGGTTAAAACTCCTATTTAAACTCTAATTTCGACATATAATTCTAAACTGGAATTTGAAATCCACTTAAAAGCTGTCTTTCTAAGTAACTGTATTGATACGTAAGTTAGTCGTCTTGTATCAAGCTGATTCTTTCAAGAAAAAGAACAGTTCTTTAAATAAAGTGATTTTCAGTTTCTTTATAACTTTTTACGAGCAAATTATATAAAAAAAAACGAATGATATATGTTTAAACTTTAATTTATCGATAAAAAAATATACTTAAAGAATGTATTTATAGCCCTAATTATATAGAAAATTATTATTATAATTTAATGTTAAGGATTATGTTTGGCAATTTTTCGAAACAAAAACCCATTTGCGGACGTTTTTGATCAAGTTTCGATAATCTTTTGTATTGCTTTAAAAAAAGCTTTTGGGAATTTTAAAAGCCAGTATGACCGCCGCGTAAATACTCGCGCTTTTTTGCGAAAAAATTTGAAATTTGATACTTAAAATAAACTTTGCGAATACCTAATACGCCTAGGGCGTACATGAACACATTTTAGCGCAATATACACGCGCAACTAATGATTCAAATAAGGGAATCACAAGCCGGGAATGCTTTATTTTATGTGCACTTTACGGAAGACTCTTTGTATTAAAAAGTGTAGTTAAATTGAGAAAAATTATGCTTTTTTAATTGCTGAAACTTTTAGTTAATCATCAGCTTAAACCCAGTCAGTCAAAAACCTAATCAATCAAATATAATTTTATACTTTAAGAGTTAAAACTATTTTAATCAAACTTTTTTTTACAGAAAAACATTAGTTTTCTTAAAAGCATATAACCAGTCTCTGTCAGACGTGATTCTATGTATTAAATGAGTGGGGTGGGGTGGGGGTTGGGAGTGAATCCTTAAAAAGTACCGACTGGCCTTTGAAAAAAAAAAAAAGGTCCTCAAAACTAAATTTTCATAATCAACGTATTTTCTTAAATGTGCTTTTACATTCAAAGTAAAGAAACAAAAACACAGTTTCATTTGCACTACATCAAATTATTAAAATTTACAATTTCATGTTTGATTTCTATAAAAACTAATAAGAAACCTTTATAACAGTGATTAAGAATAATTTAAATAATTAAAATCAAGAATAACATTTTAAAGTATAACTTTTTTGTTTGTATTTAGACATAAAGAACACTAACGTAGTAACATTTTTCTTTATTACTTTGCTGCACAATATTGATAACATGTTGCACTGCATGTTTGGTTGTTGATGTGTTATGGTCATATCGTTTTTCAAAGTCTGGCACAATTGATTTAGGTACTTTACTCATGATTTGCTGTTTGCTTAAATATATCTACCTTATTGTTATAATATTGTTAAAATAGTTTATATCAATCGCGTGCGAGTGTGTGTGATGTACGATGCTATAAATATATAATAAATATGTAAATACGCATAATACATTCCCATTAACAAACTGTAATTATAAATAAAACAAATATAAAAATTATTAGTAAAATACCAAAAACAAGTATTTCAAATAAACTATTTTACAAGGTATAATAAACTATTTTTCAATAAAGCACAAGAAAGTTAACTTGAAGTAAATATTTTTAGCATTATTCAAAAGTCGTTAGTTTTTGTAAATAATGAGTCATGAAAACTCGATTGACCAGTAGAAAAGATCTAAAAGTGCTTCAGATAGATTTAAATGTAATTAACGAAAAACCTATTTAATTTTTTTGACAGGGCAGTTTTAAACTATCAATTATTAAATTTTTTTTGAAGCTTGGATTTTAAGCCTGTCTGTTATTATCAATTATCTAATGCTATAAAACAAGTAATTTTTTTAAATTGTAGGGTCATGGCACCCCCTACCGTGAAGAAGCACCTACCGTGGTTTTTGAAAAAATCAGTAAATTTATTATGTTTTTTTTTTTAATTTATTTTTTTAGCATTGTTTTATACAAAACTAACTTATTTCACTAATAAATAATTTATAAAAAGATGTATTTTTAAAGATTTGAAATGTTTTTTTACCCGCAAATGATTTTTTATTGCTTTCTTAAGAAAATCTTTAACAGTAAAAAAAAGTTTGTCTAGTTTTTTTACGGCTTAAAACTTATATAATTTTTTTGATAAAAGTTTAAAATAGTTGTAAAAACATTGAATATTTTAAATTTTATCAAAAAGTATAAGAATTTTTTGTATAACATTGTTTAATCTTTTACACGATAGGTGATTACGAAAATTATAATAGTTAGCACTTACCGTTTATAAAAATATTTTTTCGGACGGGTTTTATTTTGTGAAGTTTTCTCTCTAAAAAACCATTTCAGTTCAACTCAATTACCAATTAAAGGTAATTTAACCCAAGAGAGTATTTATTTGATATATTTTTTTATACTTTATTTATCATCTGAAATGAATTTAACCCTAGGGAGTATTTATTTGATATGTTTTTCATACTTCATTTATTATGTGAAATGAATTCGATTAGAAAGATGCAAGGTTCAAAAAAGAAACAAAATATTCGAAAAAAGCTTTTGTATTCAGAAGAACAACTGCATGCAGCACTTAGAGCTTTAAATAAAGGTGAAAAAAATTTATGTGTCAGCAAAAAGTTTAATGTTCCTGAAAGTACCTTACGCGATAAATTATCTGGTAAAAGCCAACCCAAACGGCAAAACTCTGGCTTTAAATCATATCTTGGAGAAGAAATTGAGAATGAATTGGTTGCTTGGTTAATGCAGTGCGCTAACATGGGTTTTGCGATTACAAAAAAGTTATTAATTAAGGCGGTACAAAAAATAGTTATAGGGCGAGGTATAAAAACACCATTTAAAGATGATGTCCCAAGTAAAAACTGGTTTTATAAATTTATGCGTCGAATAAGGAATTATCGCAAAAACGAGCAGAGCATATTAGTCGAGCTAGAGGTCTTATAACTGAAGCATCAATAAGAAAATGGTTTAATGAGGTGCATGAATTATTAGGCGATGATGCGCAATACCTTAATGATCCATCTCGTGTTTTTAATTTAGACGAAACTGGTTTTAAGTTAGCACCAAAAACTGGAAAAGTAATTGGCATTAGAGGAAGAAATGTTTATGAAGAATGCAACAACAGCGATAATTAAACCTTACAACTCTATTTTGCGTAAATGCAAATGGTCAATTTGCACCATCATTAACATTGTAGTATGCTCGAGTATGCTCGAATGCCAAAAACTATTGCTGCTGCACCACCAGGTTGGGGACTCGGTAAAAGTGACAGCGGCTGGATGACCGCCGAATGCTTTTATGAGTACTTCACAAATGTGTTAGTACCATATTTGAAATCTATTAATATACAATTACCTATATATATGTTCATGGATGGACACCGCTTGCATCTGTCTAAAGAGCTCAGCGTGTATTGCTCTTCGGAAAGAATTCATTTGATTTCGTTGTTTCCTAATGCTACACATCTTACAACCATTAGATGTGTCAGTTTTCGGACCAATGAAAAAAAAAAGGCAGAACATTTGTCGGCAATTTAAATTGGATAACGATTTTAATGAAATTTGTAAGGAAAATGTACCAATGTTGTTGAATAATTTTGTTATGGATCCAAGTATGAAAATAAATATTATTATAAAATATTATTGTTATAATAAATATAAACGGATTTAGGTCGACAGGAATATTCACATTTAATGCGAACAATGTTGATTATAAAAAAGTAATTCAACGTGTTAAATTAAATTCCACAATTGATAATAATGAAACAAATCTTTCAAGCCATAATAACGTGGGAAACTTATTTGAAGACAACGTTGCACCTGAAGTATTGCTACAGTTTGAAAAAACTGGAAATTAAGAATGGGGAGGTAAAACTGACTTCAGGGAGTTATTTAATTTTTGGAAAAAACTTAAATTTAACGATAGCTCCAAACAAACCATAAATTTAATAGAAGCCAACAATAATGTATTGAACAATGAAATCGATAAAGAATCGTATTTAGATATTAGCAGTACGCAAAATGAAATCGTATCTAGTAATGTTAGCGAATTTGGAAAAAGCGTAATAGTTGATGAATCCGGTGAAAGTAAATCAGCAGTAGACCCACCAAATTCAAATAAACAAATAATAAAAGATGTAAACCCATTACACGACTTTCTTTTATGGCCAAAACAACCAATCACGAAAATAAGGCTGAAACAAGTTGAACGATTACCGAGCGTTGTAACTTCAGCCAAATGGTTAGAGTTTCAAATAACTAGAGAAAATGCAAAGGAAGAAGAAGATATCAAACAAATTGAACGTAAAAATAAAGCTGAAAAAAAAGAATTGAAAGAAATGGAAAAACAAGAAAAATCTAAAAGAAAACAAGCTGTAACAAAAGAAAATGAAAATAAAAGACAAAAAAAAAAACATTTAAAAAAAAAATTTTTGAAGAAAAAAAATCTAAATTCAGAAAAAAGCTTTGATGGATAATTTTATAACGAATGTCTTCTTTGTTTTGTAATCATATTAAATTTATGTATTTGATTCTTGATTTAAATATATAAAAGTAAAATTAAAATATACGATTTTTTTTCATACACGGTAGGTGGAGAATCGATTACGGTAGGTGGTGCTTTATCACGGTAGGTGAAGAAACGTACTAGATCTTACAAAAAATTAAAAATAACATTAAAAAAATAACTTTATTCAAATTCGAATTATATAATTTAGTTAATAATTGAGTATAAAATATTAATTCGAAAACCCTAAATAAAAATCTGTTATGGTTTTGGAGTTAAGAAGTTTTGAAGTTAAAAGTTTCTAAAAGTCGCGGTAGGTGGTGCCATGACCCTAAGATGAATCAAACGGTAAAGAAATCCATCTAAAATATAAAATTATTTTAAAATTCAAATAAAAATTTCACTTATTGCCCTGACACCTTTAGGCAATAATTTAAACATTTTTGTTGTTCCCAGGCTTTTATCATCGCGGATTTTTGGGAAGCATAATTTTCGTGATAAATAAGAATATACATCAACTTGATTCATGCATTTTTCAAAGACCTAAAAAAAACTTACCTTTTGCAATAATCATCAAAAGAAGTATTGCACAGATTAAACAATCTACAAGTTTTTCTTTTAAATATCAATATTCGAAATAAGTTAATTATTCGAAGTTAGTAAACAACTTAATTACTCAAAGTTCAACTACTTTGAGTAATTAAGTTGTTAGTAAAAACCCTATTTATTTCTATTGATCGAATTAAATTGCGATATTTAAAAGCAAAATTTATAGGTTATTAAATCTGTTTAATACTACTTTTAATGCAAGTTAATATATTATATTATTATTTTATCAAACACCCTCTGTAAATGTGTTTATAAGGTAAAAATACATAGAAATAGTTTAAGATATATAAAGAGAGAATAAAGTATATCACATGATAATATTTTCTTCAAGAGTATTTTTGAAAATTGTTCGCTGTTGCTTTGCATTCCAACATTGAATTGCCTGTACTAAAATTTAATACGTATCTTTAGGAATTATATTTTCTGAAATACTATTTTTCACTTTCTTTTTATCCTGAACTAAGTTTTCATATTTATTTTATGGATCTTACATAATTCCTTTATATCATCTTAAAATGAATATTTTAATGAAAAATAGTTAAGCTGAGAATTGATGATTTCAAAAGTTACTTTATTATTTAATAGACGGATAAATAGGTTCATTTTATTTTGTTGTTGTATGTAAGTCGATATCTCCCGAACTTTAAATAGAGAGTTTATATAGTTTTTGCTATACTAAGAGATATTAAAAAATGATTTAACTGCATTTCTTCCAAGTTTATTAAGTCTTTGCATTGTTGACTCTCTATTTTCACAGAGTTCCAGACCATGCGTTAGCTTCGGAACTGCTAAAGATGTATATAACTCAATAATTGAAGATGGATATACAAGCCGGATACCAGATTGAATCAGAGTTTGCACTATTGTTTGGAAATTTCATACCCTATTGTTAATATTTGTTCTATTGAGTGAGGCAAAAGTAGATTTTTGTGTATCCCAAATAAAGCCTAGATGATTAAGTTTTTCATTTGGTATTATTTGATGGTCGTCTAGGGTTATCTTGCAATTAGTTAATTGTCTTTTTCCCGAAAGCAACAGTTCCGTTTTGACAGCATTGAGCTTTATGCCGTTTAAGTTATAGTAAATATTACACGTTGTAATCAGCCTTTCAAGACTAGATAGAGAAGAGCTAAGAAGAATGATGTCGTCAGCATAAGCAACAACACCTGTGAAGTTTCCATGTATAGAAATACCCACAACGTTATCATATAATGAAGTCCAAGTAACATAATTAGTGACGTTGTGCGCGCTTGATCCGGCATTCTTGAAAATTTGAAATGCAATTTTTAGCGCTTGATTAATAATTTACTAAACATTTAAGAATTCTCCACTAACATCAGCACTGTAATATCTTAGTAAAATCTACTTTACTATTTGAAGCTGATAAATATTTACCTTTACTGACAACTAGCAACCGCTCTAGATCCTTTATTCTCAAAACTTTAAATTTATATATACAATGTTTATATATATATACAATTTAAATTTATATATAAAATATATTTAAATTTATATATACAATGTTTATATATATATATATATATATATATATATATATATATATATATTATATATATATATATATATATATATATATATATCAAATTTGTATATACAAAGTCCTTTAAATTTATATATACAATGTTTATATATATATATATATATATATATATATATATATATATATATATATATATACATATATATATATATTATACTATATATGTATATATAATTATTATATATACATGTGTATTATAATATATATATATATATATATATATTATATATATATATATATATATATATATATATATATATATATATATATATATATATTATACTATATATGTATATATAATTATTATATATACATGTGTATTATAATATATATATATATATATATATATATATATATATATATATATATATATATATATATATATATATATATGCGTATGTATATAATCTTTTTTTATATACATCATCTTTTAGTTTTTTAAAATGAATGAACAAGAAATACAGTTTCATATAGCAGCAGTTCAGGGAAATTTATCGCTTGTTCAAAGTTATTTAAAAGATAAAAATGCAATAAATGTTGATTGTACAGATGAGGTAAATTTTTATTACAATTTTCTGAAATATTCAAAAAGTGCATAAGTAAATTATAAACAAATAACACCTCTGTTTATATTATTTAAGTAATTAAAAAAAGTTAGATGCATTGGCTTGTTGAGGATAATAGGTGTTTTTACAGACAAAATAAATTATTGAATCATTGAGTTGCCAACTTGAACAAAGTTGATTGACTTGCCAATTTACTTTCAATTAACTTAATTTACAACAAAAAAAATTTTGTTTTGCTTTTAAGCATTAATGAAACATTAATGTTAAGCTGTTTAACATAAATAGAACTTATTTTATTATTAGTGTTATATTATTCAAATCTTATAAGAGCTTTTAGCATATTTGTTTCAAAAATTAACTCATTTATTTTGCAAATTTAGACACATTAAAACTAAAATATGTTATAGTATAATGAGTGTTTTCTTGTAATGAATGTTTATAGTATAATAAATGTTTATAATGAATTTAAGTTCATACTGTGAGTATTTAGAAATAAAAATATATTTTGTTATAACACTTTAGATCAATAATAATATGTTCACTATTGTCAAAGCAGTGTTGCAGTTATAATCTTTTGAACTTTGGCAATTCATGCCAGGAGAATTGTTGTCCTGGATAGTTTAGTTAGAGTTGTTACAAAAAATTGGAGAGTGGTCTTTTCTTAAACAGAAAAAACAGTTTTCAAATTTACTTAAATTTGTAATTTTTAAACTTATGAAAAACTAATAACTTATGAAAAAATCAAAGGAAAAAAAGGTGGTACTCTTTAGTGCTTAATATGCAGAAGTTGATGTTTAATAGTTTTGGGAAAATCTTCCCACCTACCCTGAGCTTATAAAGATCCCCTCCCCTCATTTATTACATTTTACTTGTTATGAACAAAGAAACTGTATCTCAAATCTAAAAAAAAATTTCCATCTTCCCCCATTTATTACATTTGGATAAAATTTCCCATCCATCTATTTATTCCCACCCCACATTGTATTAAGTACCTAAGAGTAGTTAGACAGTAATGAAATGGAACAGCTTTGACCATATCAAATTGTTCCTTTAGTTGTTGCTGACTTGCTTTTTCTATTTTCTTGGTAATTTTATAAAATCCGTTGCTAAATTTCAAAAATTAATTAACATTTTACTGGGGATGAGTTGAATTATAAAGATTTTGAACAATTTAGTTAAAGTTATCACAACAGAAATAAAAAACATTGTCAAATGTACAATTTTTAGATAAATTTAATGAAGAAATTTGGAGTCATAATCTGAATTTTTTATTTAATGTTTCTAAACATTTTAATAAATTTGTATTACTATACTTAACAAGTTTTGACTTTTTTTTGACCTGACTAATTTTAATGAATAATAAACAGTTGTTTTTTTATTGACCAGCCAACAATTGGTTGAGACAATTATTGGTAAGAAAGATCAATATTTAATAAAGTTGTTTACCATCACTTTCTGCATTTCATTATTTTATCACTTTCTACATTATATGTGCCACAACATGCTTTATATGATGAGCATTTATTATTTAATTTAATTTACTGAAAAACATCCTGATCAATTAAGCTCAGTGAATGGGAAAATTTTCAGAAAATTAATAAAAACCTTGTTAAACAATAATCAGTAAAATTGGTAAAATCAAAGTTCAAGTCATTAAATTTATAAAATTTAATGACTTTGAACTTATTGTTTTTAAGCCCGAAGTCCTTGTCGCCATTATCTAAGGACTCCAAGTTCAAAAACTAAAATTTTTTTCCATTTCCATAAGGTTTTTTATATTTTTAGAACTCCTGGATACTGAAAACTAGATAAATAAAAAAAGAGCAAATAATCTTTTTGTGACTTTCAAACCGTAATCTTTATTGGGACTCCGCATCATAGGAAAATTTAATAAATGAGGGGAGGGAGAAGGGGAGGGGAGGAGGCATCTTAATAAACTAAGAGTAGGTGGGAAAATTTACGAAAAGTTATTAAACTTTAAAATTATCAACTTCTTTATATTAAGCACTTAAGAGTACCACTTTTTTTTCCTTAGATATTTCATAATTCCAGTTTATAAGTTACAAATTTAAGTAAACTTGACAATGTTTGTTTCTGTTTAAGAAAAGACCACTTTCCAATTTTTTGTAACAACTCTAGCTAAACTATTCAGGACAACATTTATATAAAAAAAAGAAAATCAAGCTGCATCAGCATTTTTTTAATTAAACTCGCCCTAGTAAAATTGCAATAAAGGTCAATATTATAAGTGTTATGTTTATTTTTAAATATTTCAAGTTGTGTTATTGGATTCCTTGCCTCAAAATATGTAGGTGTACACATTTTTAGCTTTCCATTGCACACAGAACAGAAACAAAAACCAAAGCTATTTTTTTAAATGATTTTGTTGGTTTAAGGCAAAGTTTGAATAGTCATATCTTTGAAACCATTTGGAATTAGATGATAAAATTTTGGTAATGTTCATAACTTATTAAAATCTTTGATTGGTGTAAAAATCAGCAAAATCTGAGACTTAGGGTTGCATTTTATAAAAAATTTGGATGTTTTCACATGGAATTGCCATAAAAAGTATAACAAAATACTGTTATAACAATTAAGCATTATTATAAGAACTAAAGTTTTTAAGTAACATAATCATTTAAATATATTGTCTTTCATCTTTCTCTGGTTTATTACTATCTTATCAATGGTAATAAATTATTGGCGGCTTTCTCTGTCGTCAGTTTCTTCCTTAGTGTCAGCAACTGTTTTGGTTTCTTCCTCCCTTGCAGTAAAAATACTTTAATATTCTGATTCGCTTTCATAACCGTCATTCTATGCACTGATAATAATTTTACTTAAAGCACTTATAGAATTTGAGGCAGGAGCTATTCTTATATCTTGCACATGTCTTGGTGCACCGTCAATTTCAATATTTGTATTTGTGAGTACATTAATAGCAGTACCAATTTTCCAAACTGAGGTGCACTTTACATCAGCCAGGCAAATGTAAATTTTTTCTTCAATTCTATAAGTTGCTGTAACCCTGTAAAAAGCTGTAAATTTGCTGTAATTAGCTAACCCTGTAATTAGCTGTAAATATTGCTGTAAATAGTTGCTGTAATCTTTTCTGAATTTTAATGTTTTCTCCCCTTGATTTGGTAAACATCAGACATACTTATTTTTTTGCATTCCCATTCCCACTTCTCGCCATTGTTGGTGTTGTATTGTACCAAAATATGGTTAGCAATGGGCATATTTGTGATCCCTTCCAGGGCTATTATTTGCGCTAGAAAAAAGGACAACTTTGAAACTTTTTCAAATGTTTTTGCTAAATTTTGCTGTTTTTATCAATAAGCCAGAAAACTAGTTTATTTAATTAAAATTAGGTATTTCATTACAATTTTGTTTCCTTTTCTTCTTCTTATTTTTTTTTAAGTTTAGCTTTAAATTATTGAAACGCTTTAAAAGTTAAAAAAATTCAAACTGCCGTGGTCAATATGTCTAAATTTCTCAAAAGTAGATAAACAAGGCGTGCCACTGCATACGCTTGTCGGGTTGGACTGAACAAGAAATGATCAGGTTCTAAAGACTGTTTTCTAATCTCTATATCTGTTGAATCTTTGTTTTGTAAAATGATGGCATCAAGTGTACCAATATTTGACTCAAAAAGTGATATACTTCTATTAGCTGCTTCGCCATGCGAAAGCAAACAGTTTGCTAGCTTTTAATAGTTTGAGATTTCGTAAACCATAACCTTTTTGAGCTCCCCTAAATATTGAGTTTTTAACCGAAGAATATTTAATTGTCTTCCATAAAGCCAGTATACTAGTATCCATGTTATGCAACAGCTCATATTTAGGGATTATATGTACAAAAACAAATGCTGGGTGATGATTTCTGCAGTTAATTTATTTTGAATAGGGTGCAATATGTTGCATCTCCTCTGCAACCCAGACCTAGATGTTAAATGAATTAGTTTATACTTTTTCCAACAAAAGTCATCTGTAATAAAAGGACTTTGTCACATTATTTTTCTTGGTAAGTATATACTAAAATGGGTAATAAATAAAATATGTAAATGTAAGTATGTAAAATAAATATAAATATGTACTAGAAATTTATATACCCTTATAAATTAAAAACCTCACCCTAGCTTACCCTATTCTTCAGAATAAAGAAGAAACCTAAATAAACAGATTTACCTTTCCCCGCTCATTGTATTGATACCATCCATACCATGAAACCTTAAGTTATTAATGTTGATGTCTTTTGAAATTAATGCTTCTTGAATTCTTTTACAGAGTGCTTCATTCCCCTTACTACCAATAACTTCTACTAGTCCTAGGAATTCTTCTTTTACTTTGTTGTCATTGTTTATGTAGCGGACAGAAATCGACAAATCGTCTTGCTCAGCCATATCAGTTGTTTCGTCTGGTAAAAGGCTGAAATCAACAGCATTTATGAGGCTTGTTATTAAACCATCCTCTAAATTGTTGCTTAAACACTTGATGAAGCTGTCAACAGATATTATGGATGTATTGATGCATTTTTTGAAGATGTTGATAAATGTGTTTCGATGTCTGTATTACCAATATCTTTTATGTATGGACAAATCCTTTGCGTGCAATGAAATATACAGTTTTCAACAACTTTTGTATGATCTTTCTGTTTTAGTGCTTTTGTTTGGCTTTAGCGATTTCGGCTCCATGCAAAGCAAGTTTGTATACAGAACCTTTCTCTACGGATCTCTTGATATATTGCTGTTGTTTTAAAGCAATCTAAATGCTTTGCAGTTAAAAAATGCAAGTTAAATGTGCATTTTGGGTGATCCCATAATTTCACACATTTATTTTTTAAAATGAATACGTTCTATTGCGTTTCAAAAGAAAAAGTAGAAACAAAGTTTAATTAAATATATCAAAACATTTAGTTAAACAAATAAATACTTCTGAAGTTAAGTAAATTTAGTAAACTTGCTTAACATAAATTAAATAGTAAATTTTGTTTAATTACATAACTATAAACAGTGTGCATTTTTTCTAAATGCATGAATAAATAAGTTCTCGTCAGTGTGGCATGCTTCTATAAGAAAAATAATATAAATATATACCAAAATTGTTACATTTTTATTATGAACTTTAAATTTTTTTGATAGACAAAAACTTTTAATTATAAGACATTTATAGACCTCATATACTAATCTGATGTAAAAAAAAAAAAAAAAGTACCTTCCTAAATAAATCATTAACTTATTATTATAAATAATTTTATGCTTATAACTGCCATTATAATATTAGATATTATTATTATTTTTTCATAGTAATTATTGTAAACATACTTATTATTATTACTATTACTTTAATTTGTATTAATTTTTTTTAACTTATATTATTATAATATATTATTATTACTATTATTATTGTTATTATTAATATAATCAAAACTATTGTAAAAATGATTTATGGAAAATAAATAGCTTGTTGTTGTTGTTGTTATACTGCTAAAACGGTATGGAATTCCTTCTGGATACGGCCCTGCCTTCAGCTGTTCATTTTACTGTGCAAAAGTTACACTCCACAATCCCATTTTCTGATGGTCAAAAGGGACATCTATACATCTTTTTTACACACCATTTCTCACACACCATTTCTCACACATTTTGAGAATTCACTGGATCTAAACACCACTCATCAATAGTTCTTGTGGTGGCCATGCTCCCTAAATACAGAATCCAATTGACTAACTATACTTTTGGCATTTTCGTGAGGCATCTTTCTCCAAACTGCAAATTGACTTGGACTACAGTCAAAGATTTTTAAATATATGTTGACCCTTTGTAGTAAGTCACATCACAAGCAATATGATACCATGCATCTGGTACATCTAACACTCCATGTTCCCATTTTATTGGTTCTAGATCAATTGAATTATATTGATAACATTTTTGCACACATTCTTCACATCTTTTCTCAATACATGTGAGAATCTTTGTTGCGCTGTAAACAGTGTCGGATTAATGCCAAAATGATGCTTTGAGTAACAATTTAAAACTTTTTTCTGCAACACTTACTCAATATAGTTCTTTGTAAAAGCTCATTTAACCAGGTCTTCGGAACTCTTGTCAACACTTCAGCTTCGTTTTTTGAGTTTGGAAGCCATTTCAATGCTGTGTTCATATTATATTTTATTAAGTTTTGTAATAGTGAAAATAATCATTTAATTTCTGATAATCCATTTGATTGAACCATATGACTTTTAGTCAGCATACTTTTAAACTACCCATGAGCAGTTACTGAATCAGTGAATATTGATAAGTTTTTTATATTCCATTTAGCGGGTAGGTTTATCCCACACACCACAGCATCTAACTTGGCAATATTGATATGCATGAGTTGCTTCAGTAATGCCTGCATCAGTTTTACAAAGATGTGTAATTCTATTTCTTTGTGACTACCCTCTGATGCTATCACAAAATCGGATCAATTTGTATTTGCATATAGAAGCATCTAAGATCAAGCATATAAAATATGTCACCAATAATTCTCCAACTTCTCATTGGTTTATCACATGTGTCGCTTCAGGCATTATGTGATTTAACATACTAATTCAACTCGCGAAAGTCAAAAACAGGTTGTATCTTCCCTTTATTTTTCTGTTCAACTGCCATTAACAGGACAATCCATTCTGTATTTTTTCATCTTTGTTGCATAGTTTCAACTAACCATTTTTTACCCATGAGTCCATCTCTTCATTAAATTGAATTATTAACTGGGGTTTTACCTTGTACTGCGCAATGAAACTTTTCAGTTGTGGTTCACCTTGTTTTTATTTATATTTTTGAACCATCAAAATAAACATTAAAATCTTTGTCCATTATACCAACAGATTGTCCCTCAACAGTTCTGTCCCTCTTTCAAATTTTATTTACAACTTATATATATAAACAAAAGTTCCCGAAGGCGTAGTTATATACAAAAATAGCTTATGACTAGCGGTAATATAGTACAACAATTAAGTATCATAGCAAGTAAAACAATAAACTGTTATAACATTTAATTAGAATATTGTTTATCTGAAGCAATTAAAATCCATTAATTAAAAAATTAAAAATACTTTAATACATTGTAGTTAAAATTCAATACTTAACAATAAGAAAGTATTTTTATCTTGCACTTTCTATAAACCACATTTTTCATTAATTTAAATACCCTTTAATAAAATAGTTTTAGCCTTTTTTAAATAACTACATATAATATACTAACTACATATTTCAATTAGGTATTTTTAGTATAGGGAATTTTAAAACAATTAGTAGTTGTGTGCTATATGCAATGCTATCAGGCAGGCTAAATCAACATGATGGTATCAACCATCATGATGCTTGATACTTGATTATATAATCTAGTTAAGGATTAAGCGTCAGTATAACTCAGGCTATGTTAAGAAGCATTATACAGTAGTAAGTGACAAGGGCCCTGGCTGAAAATGAAATTTTTTGCAAATCCGGCCCCTGCAAATTTATAGGATTTAGCATTTAATACTTAATATATGACTGGCATTCAAATTTATAACACTTAATACAGGCTGGCATGAAATCTTTTGTTCCCTCTTGGCAGTTCCAGGTCAAGCCTCACTCTCCTCCGTGGTTTTCCTCACACTGTGCTGCTGCGATTGCCAATCGAAACCGTTACTTCCATATTTATCAGCAAAACAACTCTCTAGAAAACAGACGTCTGTTTATTACCGCTAGAAACTATTGTAAAAAGGTTTTGTCTAACGCCAAAGCCCACTATTCTCAGGTCATGAAATCTCGTATCTCATCTCAAAAATTAGGCTCTCGTGACTTCTGGAGAATCTTTAATAGTACTAATAATAAGGGCAAATCTTTAATTCCACCTCTCTTGTATGGTTCAGACTTTGTCACCTCACCTAAAGACAAAGCTGAATTATTTGCTAAAAATTTTTCATCAATATCATCTTTTGATTCCACTAGTTGCATTCTACCTGATATAGCAGTCAAACAGGTTGATCCATCGCTTGATATTCGTATCACTCCAGCTTTTGTATCTAAAGTAATTTCCTGCCTAGAATCTTTTACAGCTTGTGACCCGTACAACATAATTGTTATCGTCTTGCAGAAGTATTCTCCGGAGCTGTCATCTACACTCTCAAAACTATTCAACAAGTGCTTATCAGAGTCTTGTTTTCCAGCCTGCCGGAAAGCGGCATCTGTTATCCCCATCTTCAAAAATTCTGGAGAGCGATCTGATTTGTCTAACTATCGTCCCATTAGTCTTCTTCCTATTATAAGCAAGGTTTTTGAATCTTTAATTAACAAACACTTAATCTCTCACCAATCTAATAACTTACTTTCTGACCATCAATATGGATTTCGATCTTCTCGTTCTACAGCTGATTTGCTAACAGTATTAACTCATTGGTTTTATTGTGCATTAGATAAAGGTGGAGAGGTTAAGGTCATCGCTCTTGACATTTTAATAAAGTTTGGCATCTTCTCCATAAGCTTTCTTCTTATGGTGTATCTGGCAATATCTTTAAGATTATTGAATCCTTTTTTTCCAATTGTAGTATAAAAGTTGTCCTTGATGGACAGCACTCTTCTTCTTATTCTGTTACTTCAGGGATTCCTCAAGGTTCTATCCTTGACCCTATTCTCTTTTTAATTTACATTAATGATCTTCCAGATATTCTCACATATATATGGTGGCATTGTTTGCTGATGATACTACCATTTATTCTTGTTGTGATAAGAAACCAACACTCTCTGATTGCTTGGAGGGAGCATTTGAGCTTGAAAAGGATCTCACTTCTGCTACAGCATGGGGCTCACAGTGACTGGTGAACTTCAATACAGATAAAACTCAATTTTTTTCAGCCAATCGTTATCGCAATAATTTAGATCTTTCTATATTTATGAATGGTGATGTACTCGATGAGTCATCTACTCTTCATCTTCTAGGATTAACTCTTACTTCCAATCTTTCTTGGAAACCATATATCAAATCAGTTGCAAAATTAGCATCTGCTAAGGTTGCACCTCTTTATCGAGCTTTTTTACTTCGGATTCTATTCTCTATCTCTATAAATCTCAAATCCAGCCTTGTATGGAATACTGTTGTCATATCTGGGGCGGATCTTTTAATGATGCCCTTTCTCTTTTAGACAAGGTGCAAAAATGCATTGTAAGCATAGTTGGACCTGCTCTTGCAGCTAACCTCCAACCATTATCACATCGTCGTAATGTTGCTTCTCTTTCTTTTCTACAAATACTATAATGGGCACTGCTCTAAAGAGCTAGCGTCTCTTGTGCCATCTACTAAAATTCAATTTTGTGTTACTCGTCATTCAATTAAGTGTCATCCTTTTTCTGTGACTGTTCCTAAGTGCTCCAAAAACGCTTATTTGTCTAGTTTTTTTCCTTGAACATCAGCTCTTTGGAATTCTCTTACTTCATCTTGCTTTCCTTATTCATATAATTTGCAATCTTTTAAGTCATCCGTCAATCGTTATCTTGCTCTACAATCTTCATCTCTTCTCTTCCAGTAACTTCCAACTTTAATTAGTGGTTGCTTGCAGCCTTGTTGGAAGCGAAGATGTTTTAAAAAAAATATTATAATTTTATGCTTACATTTATTATTTATTAAATACTGGCATACATTTATATATTTTCAAACTCTAATTTACTTCCAAAAATATTGCAAGCAACCACTATTAAGTTATGAATACTAGGAAACATATAACTGAAGACTTAAAACGTTGTAAGTTGTACAAAGAAGATAAACATGAAGATGGATAAGGTTTTTTTGATGTTCAAGGAAAAAAAACTGAATTAATAAAAGTTTTTATAGCATGAAGGGACAGATACAGTAAAAGAATGCAACTTGTTTAATAAAAAGTCGAGAAAAATGTGTTTTGGTTTATCAAAAAAGAAAGAAATGCAACCTCACAACAATAGGAGAGTAGCTCAAGATTGGCAGATAAAGCAGGTCTAATTACATTAACAATGTGCTTTTAGACTTTGTCTGAGAGTAAGAGGGTTGTTATTCGTCAATATAGGAATTAAAATTTGGGACATAAAGCAATATGCATAATTTTCTTAAAGAACAATTGTAACAAAAATATTTTTATTATATTTTAGGCTACCTGAATAAATTAAGTATATACATTTTTATCATTTTATTTTTTTGCGTAATAATATCGCTACAGTTTGAAAAATATACAATAATTTTCAAAACACTATACTCTAGCTAGAAATAATTGATGACTACCATTTCTCATCAAAAATATGTTAAATATGAGTCGTAGAAGAAGAAGAAGAATATTTCACTTGAAATACTCATAATCAATTTGTTTTCATAAAAATAACTACATGAAATTAATAAATTCTCAACTTCTGTGCGTGACTTCCGTGTGTGATCATTCATGAACTGCTTTTAAACGATTGCTGTGACTATGATACATAGTGCAATCCTGTAACTTTCTAGAAATCTTTACTAATGTTTAAAATATTAAAAAAAACAGTATACTGCTGAAATTCATATTTTCCAAGGAATTAAAGTTTATTTATCTAGCAACTAGAATTTAAGTTTTTTTTGTTCTGTGAGTGATTCTGCTTCGAACTTTATTCATTCTTTATTAACATTACTAATGTATACCATTTTTTGTTTACAAAACATTTATATAGACTAATATTAAATGAGAGTAAATTGGAGATAGCCAGTTTTATTTTTATGAAAATAATAGACAAAATATGCAGATTATTTTTATGAAAACAATAGACAAAACAAAGCATGCACAGAAACAAGTTTCTGTGCATGCTTTTTTGGAAATGCCCATATATATATATATATATATATATATATATATATATATATATATATATATATATATATATATATATATATATATATATATATATATATATATATATATATATATATATATATATATATATATATATAATATATATATATATATATATATATATATATATATATATATATATATATATATATATATATATATATATATATGTATATATATATATATATATATGTATATATATATATATATATATATATATATATATATATATATATATATATATATATATATATATATATATATATATGGGCATTTCCAAATAATAATATATTATTATTATTTTTTTCAAATATGAACTAAATTTTATTTTGAAAAAAATATTTTTTCATGAAACGTAAAATAATGTTTGTTTATTTTCATATCATTTTACAGTTGGTTTTTGGTTATTTTATTAACTGTTAAAAAAATTTTTCTTATTTAATTTGTGAACTCATTTTAATAATGTTTTTAAACAAGAAAGAGTTTTTTGTTGTTGTTTATCAGTTACCGATAACATATTCGTGATCATAATTTATTTTCATAAATTAAACGAACGTCATTAAAACTTTACGTTATTGAATTAACAATAAACAAAATATCTTATCAATAAAATATTTACATCTAAATAAATCGTGCATTTTTTAAACTATTATGACTAAAAATAAATTTTATATTTAAAAGGAATTATATATTTAATTCCTTAAGATAAAACTTAAAACACTTAATTTTTTCCAACTAATTTTTAACAACAACAAAAAAAATTATGAAACAAGCTGTTTCTTTAACAAAAAATCTATTAGTTTACAATTGCGGTTAAATGCTTTTACTTACGACTTTATTTCTTCTGAATAAATGTCACGTTTACGACAATCAAAAGATAATTTAAATATTCTAAAAGATATAAGTTTTTGCGTAGCGCAAAAATGCGAGCTGCGTAACGCTTCTTAACAAGGCCTGATATATATATATATATTAGTTTTATCTTTTATCAGTGTTACCATATATATATTAGTTGTTACCATATTATATATTAGTTTATACATTGTTACCATATATATATATTAGTATATACATTGTTACCAAATATATATATATATTAGTTTTATCTATTATTGTTGTTGCTTTAATATATTACTGTATTAATAAAAGTATTATATTTTATTCTAGTTTTTTCAACTTAATTACTATTATTATTATCATCTTTGTTTTAAATGCTTTTTTAAATGATAGTGATTCCATCATAGTTTATGATAGCGATAGTGATTCCATTATATTAGCTTAATAATATTGTTTATAGTTTTTGTAATTGTTGTTTTATTATTACTATCATAGTTATAAATTTTACTATAATTATTTTTACTATTGTTTTTATCATTGACTATAATCATTAAAGTTTTCATTATAGATTATATAAGTTATCTTTATATTATAGTTATTATTTGTAATATTTTTAAATTCATGTTATAAATATTAATAATATTATTATTATTTATTAGTGCTCTTTTATTTTAAATTCTTTCTATATTTTATTTACTATTTTGTTATTTTTAGGTGTCACTCCATTGACTAGTTTTTAACTATACGAGTGACACCAAACCTTATTTATGTAAGTTTAACATTTATTATTGTAAGTTTCCATATTTTATGGTAAGATAAATCAACAAAAATAAATTAAAAATAATCTTTTATTATGTCTGCCGACTATTTTATTATGTAAAACATAAGTCTCAATTATAGATTAAAATTCGCAAAAGCAAATAAAATTTTTTTTTTTTTAATTTTAAAAAATGGAGAAGTGTTTTTGTTTAAGAGATTTCTTTTCACAAAAGCCATTAAAATTTTTTGTTTTTTATGAATCGTGTTTGGCATTTTTATGAACATTAAGTTATGTTTACAAATACCTTAATGGTAACTGACAAAATTTTTATATAAATTGTTTATAATTTTTATTAAAAAAATAAAAAATTATCTTTATGTGCTATATTCATTTGAAACAATTCCTTTTTATCCATTTTTTTTCAGAGCTGCAACTATCATTCATAACGCTGTAGTATCATATTCTGCCAGTGTTTAATAGTTTAATGATGGTCTTAATCCTTTATCTTTTCGAAACTAATTTAATTCAGACAAATTGAACATTTGCTTTTAAATAAGCCAATTTTAAATCAAACATTTGCTTTTAACTAACCATTTTTAAACATTTACTTTTAACTAAGGCTGCCAATATGAACTGTTTTTTTGAAGTTTGAACCTGAACAGTTTCGAACTATTTTGGAAAAAAGTTCTTTGAACTTTTTTTATCCTTTTTTTTTTTTGAAATAAAAAATGCAAGATACGACAAGAAACAAGTAGTAAATTTATTTATTTATAATTAACAAATTTATTTATAGTTACCCACTTTCTTTCTCAACACTAATTTAATTTGAAATAAAAATTTTTTTTTGACAAAAATAGTATTATCACTCAAAATTTTTAAATGTTTGTTTTTAAAAATTTAATGCATCAACGTATCATCCTGTTACAAGCTTTTTGTTTTTGTTGCAAATAAAAATAAAAAAAATTAAAGCCCTTTTAGCCTCCACAGATATCAAGGGAATAGTTTAAGGAGCACTGAAAAGCATATTCAAATTTTTGAGTCTTGATTTGGTGGCAAGATTTACTATATTGTTTCTTTTTATTTTATTGCCAAACTGATCATCTTGATATCTAAATCTGGGTAACAAGTATTTCATTAGATGTATTAAATTAATGTTTTGCCTTTTTTCAAATTGCTGTTTTACAAGCTGACTAATAGGTGTGTTTGCTACAGCTAACTTTTTTCTTATAAATTGGATTGGATTATAACAGAGAAGGTAACAAATCAGCATCTTGTTTGGAAAGTGCTTCAATTGTTAGTTTTAGTGGTTTTAGGACAGTACAAAGACTGTTAATTTTATCAAATTCACCTTTGGAAGGATTGTAAAGTCAATGCTTTTGTCTATCAAAGCTATTTTTATTTCTTTTTGAACTTGCAAAAAACGTTCTAACATGGCAATTGTGCTCCTCCACCTAGTCCTTGCGTCACACATTTAAATCTTTTCTTTACCATTTGTTTTAACAATATTAGGCTAAAGATCATCATTGTTGCTTAGGGATGATCTACAAAATATTTGAACTGTTTTTCTAATTTTGGTTCTTGAAATTCATTTGGCAATGGTGGTATTAAACCTTCATTTGATGTTTGAATATTTTGAGCACATTCAATTGAACTTTCATCTTATTTCTTGCTGTTATCATCATCAACATCATCAGGAATATTTGATTTTTTTTTGGTATGATTGGTATCTACAAGTCGATTTTATTATTTATTTATTTACTCCCAACAAGGCTGCAAGCAACCACTATTAAGTTGATGTTACTAGAAAAAAAAAGAATAGAGTTATAGAGCAAGGAAACGGTTGACAGAAGACTTGATCGATATTATCGTAACATGATTGACAACATTATTGTGTAGTAATCTAGCATGATTTTTTTTGAAAAGCACATCAATTACTCATAGATGTAATGCATGATTGTAACACATTTAATGTACAGGTTTTGTGTTATTGCCAATTTTTTTCATTAGATTTGCTCCATCAGTAACAGAGTCCATGAGTAACAGAGGCAATATCTTTGTCTAAATCTAAATATAATGAATCAAGTTTTTAGTAATTAGTTCAATGACTTTAGCTGCTGGCATTGTGCCATGCACCCTCTACATTCCAAGAGATTGAATCCTTTGTTATAATGAACATTCAAGTTCATATATCTCCTGTTTTTAACTGATGTGTATTCTTCAAATGTAAGGCTAATTTTACCATTATTCAGAATGATTTGTTTCAATGAACCAAATGCTTGTTTCTTGACTAAGTAAAAATATTTCATAACTAAATCACAAACAGTTCAATGACTTTTTGGGATGTTATATCCTTGAGCACAAAACGCTGATCATAAAACTTGACTATTAGCAATTGTTGTAAAACTTAATCCATTAAGTGCAGTCAATCTGCTCAAAATTTCAGGTAAAGTTTTAAGCCTAGAACTGAAAGAGTTTTCATTTCTTGGTATTTTATGAATAGGACTAATTTCAACAGCCTCAGATGCTGAGACATTGTATATTAGAATGTCAATTTTATCTTTCGTTTTTACGTGTCTTGTTATGGTTGCATGTAGTTGAGCCAGGAGTTTTCAATAAAACTTTGCAAATTTTACACTTTGATTGTTGCAACTTTTGAGAAAATTCAAAATAATTCCAAACCTCAGACCTTTTAGATGTGCTAAAGTCCTTTGAAGTAGCCATTTTTAATTTTGAATCAATATTTTTATTTTATTATTTTTGCCTGTACCTTTATTTACATTTTCAGTAAAAAAAATAATAATGCTACCATAAATGGCAATGGCTATGACATCTAAATGCTCTGAGTTTCCAGCCAAACAAAACATAAATAGACCAAAAAGATGATATATTTGTTAGCAGCCCTACTTTTAATGTAGTTTTGAAAAAATCATTGTATACAACTTCAGCGAATCGGCATTAATGACTGTGTAGTGTGCCAGTATGCCATAAAAAAAAAACAATCCCAATGGCACACAAAAATTCATAATAAAATAAACAATGTACAAAATTACAGGACAATTTAAGCAATGCATAACAATGTAAAAAATTCACAAAAATTTGAAAAATTAAGTAATTAAAAAAGTTTTTTTTTTTTTTTAATAGTGAAATAAAAATAAATATAAATAATAGTAAAATTTGTAGTTCTTTTCTATTATTATTTACCATTTTCAAACATTTCTTTTTTAACTTTGTTTAAAGTAGTTTTGGTTTTTTTTGCTGTTCTTTTTTATCTTCAGTTATTTTATTTATTTAAATTGTTTGATCTTGTTTTTACTTCATTGTTGTTGTTTTTTTATTCCTCTGTTTTTGAAATTATTATTATTTTTTTTTTTTACTTCGTTCGTCTTTTTTTATTTCAGTTTCACCATTAAAAAACACCCCCATTTGCAATATCATTGCAAAGAAATTCCAAAAAATTTCCACAGACTCATTTATCTCTTTAAATTGATGCGTTATTGTGGTTTTACCTTGTATTGTGCAACAACTTTTTTTATTTGTGGTTCATGTTGGTTCCATCTATGCCATCAAAGTATGCATCTAAATCTTTGTCCCTCATAGTAACATCAATTTTCTTTCTGAAATATTAGTCGCAATCCCTAGATCAAAGTAAAGTAATTAATTTGGTAAATGATAATAAATGATCACAATTATAAAACTATTATCATAATAAGTCATATCATTACAAGATTTTTGATAAATTACAACAATTATAACTTGAATTTTTTATTTAGAAAAAATTTAATGATTTTTTAGTTTTTTTCTAAAGAAAAAAACTTAAGGTTATTTAAACAAATTTTTTTACAAAAATATAGGCTATCACATAGTTATCTTCAACTTCTGCAATATTTGTTTATTCGTAAAAAAAATTTGCAAGCTATGAATTAAAATAAAAGATTATGTAATGAGATTTTTGAGTTTTATTATTGTTGTGCTTTGCTGATGAATATCTTCAACATAATAATCAATATAATAATCACTATAATTAAATACTGCACTGTTTGATGTCTGTATAGTACTGCACTGCATAATGTCTTTACAGTACTGTATAATATTTGTTCAGTATTGTATGTCTGTACTGTATTGTATAGTTTCTTTACTGTTTGTCTGTGGTGTACTGCATTTCTTTATAGTAATGTTTAATGTCTGTACAATTCTGGATATATTCTGTACTATATATATCTGTATGGTAGTGTATAATATCTGTACAGGGCAATGTGTCAGTACTGTACCACATAATTTTTGCACAATACTATAAGTCTGTACTGTATAGTGTCTGTATTAAACTGTATGTCTTTTAGAGTAGTATATAATATTAATTTTGATTTAATTAGTAATTATAATTTTATGATATCAGCATTTTGATGATGTTATATCTGATGTTGTCAAATTATTTTCATTCAGGATGGAACTACTGTTTTAATTCTTGCTGCTGCTAATAATCATCTTCCTATTGTAAAAGAAGTTCTTATGTGTGGGGCATCAGTTAATGCAAGAAGAAAGGTACATTTCGAAAAAAAATCCTAATTTTTGTTTTATGGTGTTAAAGAAACTTACCTAGGAATAGGAAATCGTGGCTTTGTTAAAAAGTGTTATGCTGTATGCATGTTATGTATAAAATGAAGGTTTTACCTACACATTAAGCCATTTGCGTTACGCCACAACTTTTTTCAATTAGGTTATTTAAACAGTCTTTTAAAATAGTTTATGCAGAAAAAATTTGGCAGTAAATAATTGTTGTAAAAACCATTTTCACTGCAATTGTGAAATAATTTTTTTTGAATAAAAAAACAAATAGTTTAAATAAATTTTTTTCTGCTTTCCGTTTTTAAAAAAATTTTATTTTATTGTTATTTTATTATACTTAAATGAAATTTATTATTAAATAATATTAAATCTAAAATTATTTTATTATACTTAATTCATTTTTTTTTTGATTTAAAGCACTACGTTTTACTTTTTTTTTTTTTTTTTTACTTTTTAAAGTCTCCAACTATGTTTAAGGAAAAAAAAAAATTTTTATCAAATTTAAGTTCTTTTTTCATGTTCGTTTTACATTTAACTATTTTGTTTATTTATTTATAGTTTCAAATCAATAAATTTTTTTCATCCTGTTACGAAAGTGCTAAAATATAAAAATGCTTAATGTATAACAATGCTGCACTGTATAACAATGCATTACTGGATAAGCCATCAAACTTATTTTATAGAATCTTATAACTTAATGTAGCAAATTTATGAAAAAATAATTTAAGAACATAATTACAAAAGAATGTAACATGGGTGTCACATTGAAAAATTTAAGTATACCATAATATTATGGTCACCGCATGAAAGGGGTTAAATAAAAAAACAATATACAGTATAAGTATGTATCTATCTATATATATATATATATATATATATATATATATATATATATATATATATATATATATATATATATATATATATATATATACCACACATAATAAAAAAAGGAGAAGAAACTCGTCTTTATTTGTTTAAATACTGTACTCTTCAGACCACAATTATCACCAAGAAATGTCTTTAAAGGTTGTTTATTTGTATACGCTTTTAAAGTTGATTAAAGTAGTTTTAGTAGTTGATTAAAGGAGCTTTTATTTACCTCTTTTTCTTTATCTTTTTTTAATTTTAACAATAAGTATTTTTTATCATATAATTGTATTAGCTGGATTAACATATGTTAATGATATTTAAAATAATAGTTGTAAGAGTCTTATGAAAGAACTTGGAAAAGAAATTTTACTTAAAATAAATGCATTTGAATTTACTTTATAAGAAACCCTGCTTAAACATGATTACTTTCCTCAATAGCTTTTTTTTAAATTTTCTTATTTTCTTTAAATTGAAGTTATGTTTATTTACAGATTAAAAACACTTTTGAAAGTTTTGAATTTCAATAAGCATTTTTAATATATCTAATAACTTATTAACAAGAATAAAAGTTATTTGAAAATGAAACTCCCTTTTTTGACATATACATCTTAAATTAAACAATCATCAATAATTAAAGATATAAAGGTCAATAATCACAAAAAAAAAACGATTTTTTGCGCCCTACATATATATATATATATATATATATATATATATATATATATATATATATATATATATATATATATATATATATATATATATATATATATATATATATATATATATATATATATATATATATACACACACATATATATATGTATAAATATATATATATATGTATATATGTATAAATATATATATATATATATATATATATATATATATATATATATATATATATATATATATATATATATATATAAATGTATAAATATATACATATATGTACATATATGTACATATATACATACATATGTATATACATACATACATACATACATACATACATACATACATACATACATACATACATACATACATACATACATACATACATACATACATACATACATACATACATATGAACCTAGAACACAAATTCTAAAGTGTTAATCATTTAAGATAATCTAATCTTAGTAGGTTCAAAAAATTTGGTTTAAGTTATGTAGTTAAAATAAATAAGATTACCTGTGCACAAGAAATATAGATTCTATCACTCATTTATTTGCATTATTATGTAGAAACAATAGCTTTTTATCTGTGTTTAGGTAACAGTCTTAATTGTTTATGTATTTGCTTTGGCTTTTCATCATTAATATCCCATACCTTTTTGATAAATACTTTGATATTCTTTATTTTTTTGATATACTTTAATTGATATTAACTTTAAATGTAATATGAAAAAGCAAATGTCTAACTTGAATAGACATTTGCTTTTTCATTTTATACATTTTCTTTGCAATAAAATACTACCTTTGATTTTGACTTATCAAAGTTCGCATTGTAAGTTTTGTAATGAAAGCATCAGTCGGTTGGAACAAATATTTTAAAGAAATATCTGGCTAGCTAATTTTTAATTATCTGGGACATCCCTAATAATTTTAATTTGATTTTATTTATGCTACTATGTTATGCAAATTTCTGTTACACAATCAAATTTTTAATCAAATTTTGTTCAAATTTTAATTTTGTGAATCAAGTACAATGCAGCTCGATTTCCTAAGTATTTGCTTATTAATAATATTTATTAATATTAATAATATTTATAAATATTATTAAAATTCAGCAATATTTGTTTATTAATAAATAACACAGGTCAACAAAAAAAAAATTTTTTTCTGGTGCCGAGCAAACAATTTGTTTTTTGTATAGTATTTCTCATTTTGATTTCAAATATGCTACTCTTTTTTTACCATCTTGTCAAGTTGTAAAGATATTTAGGTTCAAATCTTAAGTATTTAGGGTAAAGTCCCTAATATTGTCAAAAAAAAAGTTATTCAAAAGTATGTCAACCTGGGTCTCAAAAGAAGCGTATTTTCATAGAGATTTTTAAAATGTTATTTATTTGTAATAAAAATAAGTATTTTTTGTATTATTGCTGAATAACATTCTGTTGACATTTTTTTCAGAGTCTTTAGCATTTTTTCACATAATTTTTTTGTCAATATATTTAAGGAAAAATATTTATGTTTTCTAAAATCTCTATGAAAATACGCTTCTTTTGAAACCCAGGTTGACATACTTTTAAATAACTTTTTTTTCGACAATATTAGGGACTTTACCCTAAATACTTAAGATTTGAACCTAAATATCTTTACAACTTGACGTGATGGTAAAAAAAGAGTTACATATTTGAAATCAAAATGAGAAATGCTATACAAAAAACAAATTGTTTGCTTGGCACCAGAAAAAAATTTTTTTCGTTGGCCTGTGTAATCAATAAATTTGCGTAATTTTTAACTTAATTGATTTTTTGTTTAAGTTTTTAATTTCACACAATCAATATTTTTAAAAAGCACAAATAATGATTTTAAAAGTTAAAGATAGGTTAATTCCATGTCATTTGCCCCAGAAATTTTTGAAAATGTTACCATATATCTCAGATTTTGCTGAATTTTATACACTTAAGAGTAAAATTAAAATTCCTTGAAAATTTTAGTATTTAGTTCCAAGGAGATTCTAAAATATGCCTATTACTTTTAGCAGATTATTTATATTGATATTGGATATATTGATATTAGCCAGGCCCCTTTTGTCCCTTCAGAATCACTACCTTTATTTAAAGGTTTCAAATTACATAACTTAAAAAATTTTTGGTATTTTTACTTTAAAATTTTTATCTGGTTATTTTCAGAAGTGACAAATTCAATGAAATGAGGAATGTAAAAAATTATTAAGTACCAGTAATTATCATTTTAAATAAATTTAGGCAATTTTTTGTTTACCTATTTTTAATGCTCAAGAAACCCATGTGTCTTTGATGATATCAAATTAATATATATTACACACCATTTTATATTCATTGATCTTTCAAAAAATATAAGGATTTTGATCTGCAAGTATATGAATTTCCAAAATAAACAGTTTATTAAATATATAAAAAAAACAAAAACAAATTGTGAATAAAAATGAAAGATTATATTATGTATAAGATTGTTTTAAGAAATAAGTTATAAGAAAATATAATCTTTTTCAAATGCCAAATTTAGATTTCATAAGTAATTTTCATTTATTAAAATGATTTTTAACATGGTTTAAGATTAAATTTAGTTACAACACAGTACTTTAAAATAACTCAATCATGCAATTTAACTTTTTATTGCGTAAATGATAAAGTTAAAGTTAAATTTGTTAGTGTTAAATGTTTTCATTATGCAACGAAGTTACATAACAAGACCTTATATAGTATAAATGTATTGGGCTGTGTGTAGGTTATGTAGTATATATGTAGTGGCTATGTAGTAGCTATGTAGCTGGCTATGTAGTAGCTATGTAGCTGGCTACGTAGTAGCTATATTCTAGAAAGAATAAATTTAAAATGTTATTTAACTAATTTATAAGATTAACTTTTCAAATGAAAGGGGTGTTCCCTTTCAATTTGAAACTACTTTCAATAACTCTGCAATTAATTGTGTTTGTAGAACCTCATTATAAGAGTGTTCCTGGTCCAACAGCAGAAAAACAATCCCAAAACATCTTTTGGCAGGCTTGAAACACTTCAGTGTTCTCTCTTGCAGAAAGACTGAGGCTGCTGACCTACCTTTTCAAAATGTGAACCAAGTTAACAATTATAAATTACCTTGTAACTCTCCTTTAGTTAGTAAGAGTCATTTAAGTTGTAGCTTTAATTTTCAAATATAATTAAAGATAATTAAATACTTGTATAGTTAACAACTATATAATTAAATACTTGTATGATTGTAATATAAGTATAATTAAATACTTGTATTAACAACTGTACAATGTATCTCCAATTTTGTTCATTGTTCTTTAATCCATTGTTCTAGTTAGATGTTATAACACCTATATATTTTTTATCTTTCTGCCTGTTACCTATTATATGTGTTAATATATTAATTATATTTTGTAAATGTGTTAATGTTGTTATTCGCTTTAACTAAATCAACTAAAAGTAGACTAGTCAAAACTTAAGTTAGTAGACTTTGAAAAGTCGAGTAGTTGTTTTAATTGGCGATAGATTTCCTTCTAATAGTCTAATAGTCGATTTAGTCAAGTATTCTTAAAATCTTTATATCTTTTTATATGACTTTTTAATCTTTAATTTTTATTTGCTTATTTAATAACAATACCATGTACTATTATAACGATTACATTTTGTTTTTGTTTTCTCTCTTAAAGTTGTACCTATTTCATAGCATGTTAGCAATATTTATATCAAATCAAACTTTTGATTATGTATTTCATCAATTTTTATTTTGTTTACTTTAAGCTTGTGGTTTTCATAAATACTTTTATTCAGAGCCGTTCCAAAGTAGCTTGGAGCCCTGGTGCAAAGCAGCTAAGGGGCCTGGTGCAAAAATAAATTTTAAAGCTCCAAAATCTATACAGTCTCATTGTATATATGATTGTATATTTGACTTTATTATTTAAATGATATAATTATAGATTATAGATATAGATTAATGATGTTATAATTCAAATGATATGATGTTAAAAGTAGAAAGGGAATATAAGTTACTTTATTATTTTTATTACAATTTATTCAAAAACAAAAGAAAATTTATTCTTATATTTTAACTAAATCGACTTTTATTCTCCTTTTGATTTCAAAAATGTATTAGTCAATTTTGGTCAACTTGAGAAAATAAATAAGTTAGTTTAGTCAACAGTCAAAATGTATGTATGTATATGCATATTTGTGTGTGTATGTATAAACACACACACACACACACACACACACACACAATGAGGAAAAAATAAGCGGCACCCTCCAGATTTTTCAAATTTTCAGCAAATCAATATTTAATTTAATCTCAAATTTTAACTAATGGTAGAAAAGTGTTATACAAAAAATACACCATGTAAAGATTTATTAATTAATTTTTATATAAAAAAAAGTTTAAGACCATTAAAACCAAAAATTCAATAAAAGTTGTTAATCTACTTGCCTTTAGACTTAAACAGCTTTGCAACAAGTTTTCATGCTTTTAAATAAATTTTGAAGTAAATCTTTTTATCAGTATTTTTATACCAATCTAAAAGCCATCTGACTGAAACTAAAAGTCATCTGGCCCATCCAATGTATTCTTTTATCTGAAAAGAAAACATTGTTTCATTCTTTATCCCATGATTTTTTTCTTGAACCCATGCGATCTGTTTGGCAATCTGTTTTTTCACCAGCAAAGATGATCCTATATATAAGAACTAAGTTTAGAGATTTATTTATTATTTGTTGAATTCTACAAACCCCGATAAGTAATTAAAGCTGCTGATAAAGATCTTTGGATGAAGGTAACGCTTTTAAAGCTTCTCTCAGAAGGCACTTTGCTGCTGTTTCCATAAGTTTTGGAGGTCATATAGGTTTACTAATTATACCATAGCCATTGGGATCCTTCACATAATTTGTAATTACCTCTATTGAAGGATCTCTTATCTTTTTAATTCTGAATACTGTCTTTTTAAATGAAGTAGTTAAACTACGTTCAAATTAAGTTAATTTTATTCCTTTAAGCATAATTAAATAACACAATGATATCAATAAACTTGCTATCAATGTTAATCAATAAATTTTTTCTAAAATTATTGATTATTATTATGAAGTATTATATAATATTATTATAATAAAAATTATTGATTATTATTATAAAATATTATATAATATTATTACAATAAAAATTATTTTAAGTTTACCTTTTTTTAATCAATAAAATCTTTTGTTTTCAAATATTTGTCAATACTGAAACAGTGGAAAATTCTACTGGCTATCAAAAGTTAAAGTTTTTCAGAATTTCTGAAACGTAAACAATACGTAAACAAAAAATACAATTTTTGTATTAAACATGATGTTATGTTATTTAATTGGTTAAAATTTGTACTTAGTTTGACTACTGACATGTTAAAAACTTCTGACTTGTTAAAAAAATCAAAAAGCTATCTTATTTTTTTGCCCTCTCTGTATATATATATATATATATATATATATATATATATATATATATATATATATATATATATATATATATATATATATATATATATATATATATATATATATATATATATATATATATATATATATATATATATATATATATATATACATATATACATATATACATATATACATATATACATATATATATACATATATACATATATATATACATATATATATAAATATATATATATATTTATATATATACATATATATATATATATATTTATATATATATATATATATATATATATATATATATATATATATATTAAATAAAAACAGTCCTTGGAATTAGGATCAGTATACGGCAATGTTGACCTTCAAGTGTTTGAGGTCAGTTAAAAATGGCCGACCTTGTTTCTATGTGTGTGTGTGTGTGTGTGTATATATATATATATATATATATATATATATATATATATATATATATATATATATATATATATATACACGTAGAATATGTATATATATATATATATACATAAAAACAAGGTTGGCAATTTTTTACCAACTTCAAACACTTTGAGGTCGGCATTGCCGAATGCTGACCCTAATTATGAGAGCTGTTTATATATATGTATATATGTATATATATATATATATATAGATATATAGATATATATATATATATATATATATATATATATATATATATATATATATATATATATATATATATATATATATATATATATTAGGGTGTTCAAAAAAATAAAATTTTCAAAATGCGAATACACTAGAAGCCAAATTTGGGGAAAATATAAAAAAAATGTAAAAATGCAATTACAAAAATATTGGCGTTTACCTTGTGCTCAATTGGCAAAATGCCCCGAAAAATGCCCGAATTGTTCCTAAACTATTTGGCTTTGAACACAAGGTAAATCTCAATATTTTGTAAAAAAAAATTTTCTAATGTGATCATAATGGTCCAAATTTTTTATTTAGATTGTTGTGTATCCTGGTTTTTTCATTAGTGTTGTTTAAAATAAAAAATTTTTTTGCATAATTTATGCAAAAAAAAAAATTCTTTTATTTTTTTGCGTATTTACGCAAAATTCTTTTTTTGTGCATTTGTGCTGAAATATTTTTTTGTGAAATTATATTTTATTATAAACAATAATTACGAAAAGACTAGAATACACAACAATTTAAAAAAAATCTTAAAACCATAATGATCACATTAGAAAAATTTTTTTTTACAAAATATTGAGGTTTACCTTGCACTCAAAGCCAAATAGTTTAGGGCATTTTTCAGGGTATTTTGCCGCTTGAGCACAAGGTAAACGTCAATATTTTTGGAATATTTTTTTTGTAATAGCATTTTTGATATATTTGCCCCAAATTTGGCTTCTTGTGTGTTCCCGTTTTGAAAATTTTATTTTTTTGAACACCCCTAATACATATATATATATATTCATATATATATATATATATATATATATATATATATATATATATATATATATATATATATATATATATATATATATATATATATATATATATATATATAGATATATATATATAGATATAAATATATATACATACATATATATATATATATATATATATATATATATATATATATATATATATATATATATATATATATATATACATACATATATATATATATATATATATATATATATATATATATATATATATATATATATTTATATATATATATATATATATATATATATATATATATCTGTGTGTGTGTTTAGTTTTATATTTTGTTTTATACATAATGCATTAGTTTTATACATCATGCATAGACAGGTACCACTGCTTTATTCTTTGCTGCACAAGGTGGGTATTTAAAAGTTGTAGAAGAGCTTCTAAATAATGGTGCTGAAATAGATCTGCCATCAAATGAGGGAGGGACTCCGCTTTTTGTTGCTTCACAATGCAATCATTTAGATGTAGTTAAAGAACTTGTTAAAAGATCAGCTAATATTCATGCACAGATGAAGGTACTTTTATAATAATCAGTATAATATTTAGTTATAGTTTATTATAATCTATTATCAGTGACTGACTCTTTGTATAATTGTATAAATTTAATTGCTTAAACAATCCTCCAGGTATTTGCAGAATGAATTTATAAGCTATTTGTAGGTGACTAAAATTTTAGTCAAAAAGCAAAAAATTAATAATGATGTTTTTTTGGTTGATGTTTTTTTAAATGCATTTATACAAATAGGTAGAACATACAAGGAGTGTACATATATCATCTGAAAAATAGGAAGAACATGCAAAGAGTGCTGCTATATCAACTGACATAAAAGTAGAACATGCAAAGAGTGCAGCTACATTGACTAAAAAATAGTTGGAGCATGCGAGGAGTGCTATTACATCAACTGAAAAATTAGTAGAACATGCAAGGAGTGCAGCTACATCAACTGAGTGTTTTGGCTTAGGATAACTCAGAATAATTTTTAAATTTACTTATCTTATAATTATATATATATATATGTATATATATATATATATATATATATATATATATATATATATATATATATATATATATATAAGTAAATTTAAAAATTATTCTGAGTAAAAACAAGTTACGCTGATACAAAAATTAGGTGGAAAAAAAAAAGAAAAAGCTGTATTCATTATTTATATTAATTATTTAATCATATTTTTCATCTCATTGAACGCTAAATTTCCACAGAACTTTGCTAAGATCAGTCAATTTTCTATTTCATAATTTATAAATTACTTTTTAACTTTCCTTTTATATGACTATTTATATGAATCTTTTTTTTTTTTTTTTTAAAAAAAAAAAGGATGGAGCTACTCCCTTGTTTGTTGCATGTCAAAATGGCCACATTAATGTAGTGAAACATCTTCTTCAAAAAGGTGCTCATGTTGACCACCAAAGATTTGTAAGTAGTTTTTTTTTGTTTTTTGTTTTGAGGAAAAGTATTTTGTAATCTTTATATCAAAACATTTCTTTACTGTAGGACTTAGCCTCTCCTCTATGGATTGCTTCCCAGGAAGGTCATGTTGCAGTTGTTAAAGAGCTTCTTGCAGCTAATGCAACTGTTGATCTCCATCGACAGGTTGGTAAATAAAATAAATTTTTGGTTGAAAAAAGTTAAACAAGAATGACTAATTGGCTAATCAAGACATTTGTTATGTTCACAATTTTTTTTTCACAAATGATTTAATGCGGTAGTGGTGTCGTGGTTGAGCATTCGCTTTATAAACGAGAGGTTCCAAGTTTGATCCCACCACATCCCTGGTAGTACCACACTCAACTTGTTTCTCTGCGCAGCAGCCTTGTTTGTAAAGCTTCGTGTTTCGGAGTTATAGAGTTGAGAGAGGGTTTTAACCACAACTAAGTGGCCTCCTCATCTGTAGTGGCCTTCTCGGCTTTGGGGAGGTGAAATAACAAAAAAAAAAAACATTTGTTATGTTCATAAAAATATATTTTAAAGATAAATTAAGTTAATTTAAACTTAATTTTTTACAAAGTTAAACAATTATGACTATTTGGCACTCACAATATTTGTCATGTTCACAAAAGAAATAATAACTTATTTTTGTAAAATTTTATTTAAAAAAAAAAAGTTGTAGTGCATGCCACATTTAAATATGCAAGTCAACAAAATTTAGGATGGAGGAACACCTTTGTTTAAAGCTGCTCATAAAGGTCATTGTGATGTGGTTGAGCTTCTTATTAAAAATGGTGCATCATTAGAGTTACTTAAGGTAAGTTTGTTAACTTTTACATTTTCTTATTTACTAGACTTTAATTTAATTAAAATTTTTTATTAAAATATCTTTTTTTTATTTACATGTGTAAATGGCGAATTTAAAGCTCAATTAAAATAGAGAAAGTTTTTTATAATTAGTAATCAAATACTCATAGCAGTAGTATAGAATTTGTATAGAATAATAAATAAGTAGCAAAAAGTATTGTAAAATGAGTCGTTTTATACTTAATATCTTTAATTTTGTTTTTTTTTTGAATTCCCTTTTTACCATGTCTTTTTCTGTCTTTAGTTTTGTTGAAAATAAAATCTATCAAAAAATCTAATATTTCCACTCTATTACGCATGTTTTTTGTGTACTTAGCATAGCGTAAAATATTGTTAACGGCATCATACTAAAATATTGAGCTGCAGGGGCTTCAGTATATACATTAAGGAGTGGTCACACCCCTTAATGTATATACCATTTTAGATTTTCACAGCATTTTAGATTTTCACCATTTTAGATTTTCTTATTATAAAAAAATGGGACTTGCATTAATTAGGTTATTAACTCTAGACATTTTAGGCTGTCCTGAGCTATACATAAGAGATGTTTTGCTTAAGCACTGTCATTAAACGATCAAAACATTTGTTGGTAATTTTGAGTGCAACTCCATGATTAGCAAAGTATCAAGAACTTTTGTTTCATCAAGAATATTTAGGAAAGGGAAGTTTACACAAATTTTGTGTTCAAAATTTTGACTTTTTCAGAATTTTTGAGAGTTTTGACTTTTTCAGAAAAAGGTTTTCAGTATTGTTTTTAGAGGTTTCATGTTGCTACAGCTGAATTTAACCGCAAAAAAATATTTAAATGATTCATTTTTATTACTAGTGTAAAAGCAACATTTTCAAAATAAAGTAACTCTAAATTTTGTTTTAAGTTTTCATAAGTTTCTTTTGTAAATCTATTTTATTAATTGCAAAGATAGTCAGTTGTTTTTTTTACTTGAGTTTCAAAAGCCTTTCAAATACGAAGAATGTTTTGTTTGTTCTCTTTGGCTGTTCAATTTAATAAACCTTAAATGGTCAACCAAATCTCTCAAAGCTTTAATTAAATGTTTATCTGTTCAAAGGCCATGTTGGTCAATGCATAAAATGGCTGAACATTAAACTTTTATAATAACACTACTTAATAGCAAATATAGTTGGTTTTTTTAATAGTTGCCCACTATCTGGTTTTTAATCGTTAAGGCCATATTTGTGCCATTTAAATAGTTATGCCCACAATTAAGGGATTTGAATGTCTGTAAGACAAATAAAGTATTAACTTAAATTATTATCAAATTTAGTTTATTCAAACAGCAAAGATGAAAACCAGGCTGCTTGGTTTAACATTTTTTTTGCTTTAACAACCTGCTATCTTTAAGTACATGTATTATTTTGATAATATAAGTTTTACTACTTCTTTTGCAGTTAATAAAATATGGATAATTCAGGTTTGATATACTGTTTTGATGATGCAGTTTTATCTTTTCAGATTAGTTTGTGTAATTTGTAAAAAAAAAAAATAGCAAAATAATATTGTTTTCTGACAAAACATTGAAAAAATATTGCCTTAAATACAAGAACCTTTTACTTGGTTAATTATATAGATACTGGTATGTGGAGTAGTTTTTAAAATGTTAATGTATAATCACCATAGATACCAGTATTGCTATATATACTGGTAAAATTAAGTAAACTTTAAAGATAATATTTGGGTATTAATAATATTTATATAAATATTTTTGCTCTAAATAGTGCTTGAATAAATTTATTTAACTAATTTTAGAATGGTGAAACAGCCCTTCATGCAGCTGCATTGTTTGGTCAAATTAATGTTGTTAAAAAACTTGTAGAATCAGGTGCTGATCCTCATGTTCAAAACAAAGTAATATTATTAGTAAAATTATATTATTAGTATATTTATTTTTTATAGCAATACTGCAATTAGTTATTTTTGTTTTAATTTTATAACTAATCTTCAGCAATATATGGTACATCATTGTCAAGGAACTTTTGCTAACACTTGAGCAAATGAAATTCATTTAATGCAAAAAAATCATTGTTTGTTTATTTTATTGAAATATTTTGTATCTGTTTAAGTTTTTAAAATTTAAATTTCACATAAACAATGTCAATATAAATAATTAATTTACATAAATCTTAATCAGTATTTCTAAGTAAATGGAATTTGATTAGGAAAATTAAATTTCACTTTTTTTCTATGATAGCAATAAATCTTTATAAAATTTACCAAGTTTTAATTTTTGTCCAAATTTTAGGCTAAAATTACAATAAGTTAAAATAAATTAGTAATTAAAGTTCTTCTTTTGGTTTTTAAGAAAATAAAGATTCATATTTAACAATGTAATATAACAAAATACAGTTAAAATATAAAAATTAAGTTTGGTTTGTTTATTATTACAAAAAATTACTTTTTTAAAATAATTATTTTTTAAACAAATAGCAATTTTATTTTACAACTTCACACAAAGCTAAAGCACTCAAAGATTGAAAACAAATTTGAGTTTCAAGTATAAAAGAATTTTCGCCACCTGTCATATCTTTCTGCAAAACAGATATAATTGTGATTTAAACAGTTCACTATCACCTCTGTACAATTTTGAATCTATTATTTCTCTTGAATCAAATCCTCTTGCAAGAACAACGAGTAGCAGGCCTTGTGATGAATAAAAAATGTGCAAAGCATCAGCGAAATGTGCTTTGTGAAATTAAATTATTTTTATTTTAGTCTTGTATTTATGGACAATTTTTAAACTACCACAATTTACTAAATTAATGCATAACTATTTTATTTGAGAATCAAAAAATATTATTGGTTAATCTAATTGTAAAATAATTTTTATCCTAAAAGTTGCTCCTAATAACTATTTGTCTACTTTTTACTTCTTGTCATACATTTTTAAAAATTTAGCAACATTTTACTTCTTGTCATACATTTTTAAAAATTTAGCAACATTTAGTTAAGTAATTTTTAAAAATAAAAAGAACAAAAAAGTTCAATTGAAAAAATAACAAACATTTATTTCGAGTACTAACTTTATTAAGAAAACAAAATTTTTATTTTACTTTAACAAATTTAAAATTCAAATCTTTATTCAAATAATTTTTTTATCAGAAACTTTCCATAAATTGACCTGTACAGAAATTTCTGTGCACTTATTGGATATCACATAGTTTGTTAACTACATAAACCAGGCATTAAAAAGAAACTATTTTACTCCTATAATTTTTGTAAAGATAATCAAAACAACTAATAATGATGTTATCATTATTGGTTTGTTGTTGTTTAGTAATAAAAAACATTTATTATTTTCAAATAATAAACTAGTATCGTTATTATTGGGCAATTTTATGCCATAAGAAGAAACTTTAAATGACAACTAATATTTCACTTTTAGTTGTGTAAAATGATATACACTAATTTAAAAAACTTTATTTGATCTCAAAAATATAGAGTGATTATTTTTTTGAATGTACCTGAAATAAGTGTTAACAACTATGTTGTTCTGACTCTTTTTGAGTATGTACTTCCAAAATCATCTTTTATAAAGGTCTAAATTTTATTACAATAAAAATGCATTAAATAAGATTTTTCCTGTGAACTATGTTTAAAATAAATATAATAAAGATATGCAGGCCTGTCCTATGCTCACTAAGTTAATATTGTACCTCCTACAATAAAAATTTTTACTCAAAAATAAATTCCTAGCAAATGTGTTCTTAAGGGCTGTTTATATGAATCAGGCTGGCCCAGTTAACCAGGCTGATTAAAAAAATAAATGTTTACATTAGTTTTTAGTTTAAATTTGAATTGCACATTTTTATTTAATTGGTTGTTTTAAAAACAGTTCGTAATATCTTTGATTGAATTAAAAAATGGCATAACTTATCTTATACAATTAGCTTTCTCTTTTATTCTCTCTCTTTTCTGTAAATACTATAATGGGCACTGATCTAAAGAGCTAGCGTCTCTTGTGCTATCTACTAAAATTCATTCTCATGTCACTCGTCATTCAATTAAATCTCATCCTTTTTCTGTGACTGTTCCTAAGTGCTTCAAAAACTCTTATTCATCTAGTTTTTTCCTCGAACATCAGTTCTTTGGAATTCGTTTCCTTCATCTTGCTTTCCTGATTCATACAATTTGCAATCCTTCAAGTTGTCTGTCAATTATTATCTTGCTCTACAATCTTCATCTTTTCACTTCCAGTAACTTCCAAATCTAGTTAATGGTTGCTTGTAGCCTTGTTGGAAGCAAAGATGTTTAAAAAAAAAAGACTGTATTCATGAGCAGAACTCATTTGTTTGTGTTTGTACGGAAAAAATTGTCTCACCTGAGTAGGATCCCATTGAAATTAGGCAAGATTTCAGTTATCTGGGCTAGCCCAATTGTCATTTTAAAAAAATTTAATTTTTATAAGTAAATATTAAACACACCAAGATCTGGTTATACTTAGACAGCCCAGGTAAACAGGGTAGCCCTTCTCAAAGGCTTTTATTTGGAAAAAAAATCTGTTTATATGAGTTGGGCCATGGTTAGGCCAGCTTATTTCATATAAATGTACAAGTGTGCATAAAAGTATTTTTCACAAGTGAGAACACAACAATATATATTTTTAATAAATGGTTCTTGGAAACCTAAAATAATTGCTGATAAAGCAATTATTTTAGGTTTCCATTTTTACAAATAAAAAACTATTATAACCGACATTAACATTAATTTATTTTAATAATTAAATATTTATATTAATAGCTAAATTAATTATTAACTATTCTTGTTAACTAAATTATTATTAACTAATATTATTATAACCAGCAATAACAGCTCTCAAAACAGATTTACTAATATTTGAATCATTATTTAGAAATACATTATTACATTTTTTATTCAAATATTTTTACTGATTGAAATTTTTTTTGTCCTTTATGTTATTCACTTCCCAAAGCTGAGTAGGCCAATTCAGTCGAAGAGCCTACCTTATTGTGGTTACTACACAAACCTTTATTGTGGAAACACAAACCTTTATGAACAAGGTCGCTGTGCGGAGAAACAAGTTTGTTGTTTCGAATTTCAAGTTCAAATTTGAATTTCAATTAAACTTCAGCTACTTTCTCCCATTCTCCAACCTTCTTTTTCTCATTTCTCTTTGACATTTAACTATAAAAAATATTTTTTTAAATCTAAAATATATCAATACATACAGGTTTAACATGCAATTTTTGTTTCTATTACAGTTTTAGATTATGTTTAAAAAATGTTCAAAATAATTTGAAAAATCCTTGTTATAAATTATTAGATAACATTATATAAAATATATTTTAAATAAAGTTTAAGTAGAAAATTATACTTATTTTAAATATCATTAAACAAGAATAAAAAAAAAATTTAGCATATGCAAAATAAAAATAAAACCTAAATTTACCTAATAAAACCCAAAATTACCCAAATAAAACCCACTGGGCTGGGTTTTTTAAAAAAAAGCCGGGTTTTGCCAACTCTGAATTAAATACAGTTTTTATTTTTCTTCTAGGTTTCTCCTAAAAAACTATAAAAACAAGTGAGCTCAATAAAATATTTATGTTAAATCCCCCCTTTAAAAAAAATATTTAAAAAAACAAACAGAAGTAAACAGTTCTAAAGAATTCTTATAATAGTGTCAGCTTATGTGGTAGTGGTGTAGTGCTCGCTTCATAAGCGAGAGGTTCCGAGTTCAATCCCCACTACGTCCCTGGTAGTACCACGCTCAACATGTTTCTCTGCACAGCGGCCTTGTTTTTCAAGGTTGTATTTCGGAGTTATTGAGTTGAGAGAGGGTCATAACCACAATTAAGTAGCCTCCTTGTCTGTAGTGGCCCTCTTGGCCTTAAGAAGGTGAAATAACAAAAAAACAAAAAAAAAATATTCCACAAATATGTAAAAACTTACAGTCCTTAATTAAATCAGTACATTTACAGACATTTATTTTAATTTTTGTTATAAATTAAAGTTTTATTAATTTTATCATTCATTCATATCATTCATTTCTGATGAGTCTCTATTGATGAAACAAAGTGTTAAATGAAAAAAGTTTGATAAATGATTTTCTACTAATTTGTTAATACTTTGTTCTTTTAAGAACATTGAGCACTCTATTTTGTAGAATACATTTAAAATTATTTTCATGTATACTAGGCTTATTATTAAAATTTGTTCAGCACTCATTATTTTATTTTAAAGTTCCATGTAAAAATGGAAACTAATAATTTCACTTAATTTTCACTAAATTTATTGAAAAATATACCTATATTAGATTAAAAAAATTATACTATTTCTTTGATTGAAAAAGTTGAGCATTTTGTCAAAAGAATTCCTTGGAAAGCACCTTTTCTTTTAAAACCGAAAAAAAACACAAATGATGTGTGTAATAATAACCAAGATAATATTAATTATGGGTTTAAAACAAAAAATACTCCACCTTTTATACCTGATTTGGAAAATTTTTAAAATAATCTGTTGCTCTTAATAAAAACAATTAAGTTTCATCCTATAAATAACAAATTTCAAAAAAAAATTAAAGTTAGATGTTAAAAAAATTAAATCAAACCCTAATTATTTGGTTTTCACTGATAAAACAAATAAAATTTACCAACTCATGATAGAAAACTATGAAAAATCTTTACGTGACAATATAAATAATTCTTATGAGAAAGCCCCTAAAAATTTGGAAAATTTAAATAGTTTAGAAGCCTAAAGTATCGCTAAAAAAATAAACTTTGAAAACAAAATTGAATCAATTGCCTCTGCCCAAGCTTTTCTAACACTTAAAGATCATAAACCAAATTTTCAAAAGAAATTTAGTAGGTTATTGGTTCCCTCAACAACAAATTTAGTAGGTTATTGGTTCCCTCGAAAACAAATTTACTAGGTTATTGGTTCCCTCAAAAATAAATTTAGTAGTTGCTATTGGTTCCCTCAAAAACAAATTTAGTAGGTTATTGGTTCCCTCAAAAACAAATTTAGTAGGTTATTGGTTCCCTCAAAAACAAATTTAGTAAGTTATTGATTCCCTCAAAAAGTAAACTAGAACTAAAAATGTAATTTGGTTCAACCCTCCATAAAGCAAAAATGTTTCCACTAACATAGGGAAAGCTTTTTGAAAATTCGTTGATAAACACTTTCCGCCCTCAAATAAATTGGACATGTAAGCAAAATTAAATTAGACAAAATTGATAATGTTCTTAGAAATAAATAAAACTTACCACTGAAAAAATACCACTGATGTTATAAATTAGTTCTCCATAATCGAAGATAAAAATGAATGTACATTTATTCAATTTGATTGATTAATGGTTTTTACCCCTTATCAACTGCAGATATTTTAGATAAAACAATTAAATTTGCAAAAATCCATACACTTATTCCAAAAAAGACAATTCATAAAATAAAATATTGCAGAAGGAAATTACTTTATATTAATACAGAATCTTGAAAAAAGAAAAACATACCTGCTTTGATGTAACAATTGGCACTTATGATAGGGCAGAAATTTGGGAATTTGTTCAACTATATATTTTAAATTTATTAAGTAAAATAATCAATATTAATGATTTAGGCCTTTATTGTGATGATGGTTTAATAGTGATGTGAAAAAAATTTGGTCCACAGTTCGATAAAATTAGAAAAAATATTACTAAAAAGCAAAATAAAACTACAAATGTAATTTGGTTCAACCCCCATATAGCAAAAATGTTTCCACTAACATAGGAAAAATTTTTTTAAAATTGGTTGATAAACACTTTCCGCCCTCTAATAAATTACATAAAATTTTTATTCAAATTAAAATTAAAGTTAGCTACAGTTGCACAAAAAATATGAAAAGAATTATAAAGGTCGCAATAATAATTTGAGTAAATAAAAAAAGTACTTTTTTTGTTTAAAAAAGTTGATTGATTCACTAACCGAGCATTTTAACACCAAGCTAAGTGAGTAGAGACACCAACACCAAGTTCAATAAATTGAGCGGTCATTATAGACTATTTACATTTTTTTAGTTTTGATCAAATATGCTCACTTTTGGTTTAATTCTCATTTGAGTCGGTCAACAGTTTAATAGTCTTTGTGCATATTTTAAAAGGTTTTTTGACATTGGTTTTTTGACATTAGGTTAAGAACCAGTTTAGTAAGCTGTTCTTAAATCAATGATAGGTATCTAGTCTAGTTTTGATCAATTTCATTTTAAAAAACAATTCTTCCAATTTCTGCAAAGAAGTTTGTTATCATCAGCACAAGGTAAATATGGAAAGCAATGTTATCATTAGAAAACTCATCCTGCACCTCTTTCTTGTCTGTAAACCAATATATGAAATTTTTCTTGCTTGCGTTCATTTGTTTTTCATTCGTGAGGCCATCAAATGTTTGTAATGCTCAAAATCTTGTCAAAATTATTTAATATATATAATTAAAAAAATAAATAAAAAGATATATAATAAAAAGATATATATAAAATATATATATATGTATATATATATATATATATATATATATATATATATATATATATATATATATATATATATATATATGTATGTATATATATATATATATGTATGTATATATATATGTGTGTTTATATATATATGTATATATATATGTATATATATATATATGTATACATATATATATATATTATATATATATATATATATGTATACATATATATATATGTATACATATATATATATATATATATATATATATATATATATATATATATATATATATATATATATATATATATATATATATATATATATATATATATATATATATATATATATAGATCTATAGTTTGTTGGCTTTGGGAAGAGCGGAAGGAAAAAAGTGATTTTTACGCCAACATATACGTCACTTTTAATTACTTTTAACTTTCGTCCAACATTTCCGTGTTGGACGAAAGTAAAAACCATTAATTTAATTACAAATTAATCGTTTTTTAAAAAAACCACAAAAACGCAAATTTAATTGACCAGAATGTTTTTAAAAACATTATGAATGTTTTTAAAACATTTTGAATGTTTTTAACAATATAAACAATGTTTTTATTTTAATTTTTTTTAATAAAATGTTTTTATTTTAATTTTTTTTAATAAAATGTTTTTATTTTTATTTTTTTTACTGTAAATCATGCGCGGAGTGTTGCTACATCGACTATCTTATAGCCTGACTCGCAAGGGAGTGCTGCTACATCGACTGACAAATAGCCTGACTCGCAAGGGAGTGCTGCTACATCGACTGACAAATAGCCTGACCCGCAAGGGAGTGCTGCTACATCGACTGAGGGTTTGGTTGGGGCAGGCAGTCTATCATTATTTAAAAAAAAAAATTCCGGTCTTGCATTTTAATTTTTACTTTTTGTCAGCAAAATATGGAAAAAACTTTCGGACAACATCTAAGGGTTCTATATAAATATATATAAATATATATATATATATATATATATATATATTTATATTTATATATATATATATATATATATATATATATATATATGTATATATATATATATATATATATATATATATATATATATATATATATATATATATATATACAGTATTGGACAAAACATTTGCAACCAACATCGAACGATGCTAAAAAGTGTTTCTAATTTTACATGTCTTAAAAGCAAAACGAACTATACTACCACAGCAAACAGTTCAAGAGTCTGGAGTCATAGCATGCCATGACATAAGCAATCAGCTGACAGGTGACAGCACACAGGCAAAATTTCGTTGACAAGTGCCATTTTGCAGCGGACAAAACAAGTGCAACTTTTTTTGTTTGTTTCATTTTCTTAAGTTTGGTCCGTGTCAACGTTTTTAATAATCAAAGGAAGTATCCAGAAGTTTCCAGAAGCATGCAGAAGCTTCCAGAAGTTTCCCAAAGAAGCATCCAGAAATATCCAGAAACATTCAGAAGCATCCAGAAGCATCGAAAAGAAGCATCTAGAATCTTCCAGAACAGGTTCACACAGGTTCATTTTACTATATAAGAGACATGTAAATCGACATGTAATTCAGTCAGTATATGGAAGTCAATCAGTCAGTATTATCAAGACAGTTTATCGAAGTGAGTTTTATCAAAGTGTTTTATCGAAGAACATCAATACAAGAAGTGAAATACAACAAGTGTTTCATTACATCAATACAGTCCACATCCAACCCAGACGTTGTGTTCCACAGACCATTATTGTATCATCACAAGGTAAATGTAACACGGTAAGCCTTGAGAAGCGTGATTATTTATTTTTATTATTTTTATGACTTCAAGTGCAAAAATGGCTCCCGACAGTCTTGGATTGGAACTAAGAAAGAAAGTTATTGGCGATTACGTAAGTGGAATGTCACAAAAAAGTATTTGTGATAAATATCGCGTGAAAAAATGGACCGTATCAAGACTATGTTCCAAATATCGTTCTACGGGGAAGTTGGCAGCAGATAACAAAGGTGGAAGACCGCGTTCCACCACTTCTAGAGAGGATTCTATGATCGTCAGATCCGTCAAGAAGGATCCCTGGATATCATCAGTCAAGATACAAAAGCAATTAGAGCTACCTGTATCAGACCAAACAATCAGACGACGTGCTGTTGAAGCTGGATTGTTTTCTCGACGCCCTGCAAAGAAACCGCTGATTTCACTAAAAAACCAGAAGAAAAGACTCCTGTTTGCTACATCTCATATTGACTGGAATGTGCAGAAATGGCGAACTGTCCTGTTCAGTGATGAATCGAAGTTCAACATCATTGGGAGCGATGGCATTTGCTGTATACGTCGACCGGGCGGAAAACGCCTCGATTTACGTAACTGCCATAAGACCGTGAAGCATGGTGGAGGCAATGTAATGGTCTGGAGGTGTTTTTCTGCAAACGGTCTAGGTCCAATACATCAAAACGATGGAATAATGGACCGTTTCATGTATAAAAATATCCTGAAAGATGTTATGTTACCTCATGCTGAATGGAATATGCCAATAAAATGTGTTTTTCAGCAAGACAATGATCCGAAACACACTGCAAAAGTAATCAAGCAGTGGTTTCGAGACAACCACCTATCGGTGGTTGTCTTGAAACCACTGCTTGATTAATGCTATCGGTGGTTGTCTTGAAACCACTGCTTGATGTAACTAAACAGTTACATAGTTATTTCTCTAAATTGAAAAAATGCAGCACTTTTATATAAAGAAACTAAATTAGCGTTATTTGGTTTACTCGTTTTGTCCGATACTGATATATTTTTAATATATATATATATATAAAAATATACATATAATATAATAATAAATATGTATATATTTATATGAGCACTTTAAAATTATTATATTATAAGTTTTACATTTAATTGTTTATTTAAATTTAGTTTAGTAAATATATTTAAAATATAAAATAATAATATAAGTAATTTATTAAGTTATTTTGATAATGTAAAATTAAAAACAGTTAATGTAATGTTTTTAGGATGGATTTATTCCTTTGGATCTCGCCAAAGACGCTAATCACGACGAAATTGTTTCATATCTTTCTACTGCAAGAAAGTCATATTCTACTGCTGTTTAGCTAATACATCATATTTATTTATTTTAACCCTGAATTTGTTTAAAAATTATCGTTTTATAATAGATTTTATTTTAGAACTGGAATCCAAACCAATGATCTATAATCGTTGACAATGTTTCAACTGATATGTGTGTTTGTTTTTCAAGGTCTTTTTATTCGTAACGGAGTACATTTATAATCGCTAAGAATAAATTAGCAAAATTTCTATAAAATTATGTATATTTTTTGAATTTTATTGTAAAGTTAAAATCTTCTTACTGACCAGAAGTATTTAAGTTTGGTTATTAGAAATTTTTAAAATGAAATTTTTTAAATTTGAAAACCGTTGCAATTATTGTATAATGTTTTTATTTTTTTTAACAATTATTTTTCTGTAAATAAAAGAATAGTATACGATGCATGTGAAAATTCAAATTAAAGAAACCATAAAACATTATTTGCTTATTTTTTGTTTCTTTAAATTTTTAAAAAGATCAATTATTTTTAATTTTAAAGGGATTATTTAAGGTAACGATCGTACCGCCATTTTTAGATTTTTACTAAGAATAATTTAAGATATTTTGAATTTAAAAGTAGTTTATATTACCGTTCTAAATATTCTTTATCTTCTCTGTGTGTGTGTGTGTGTGTGTGTGTGTGTGTGTGTGTGTGTGTGTGTGTGTGTGTGTGTGTGTGTGTGTGTGTGTGTGTGTGTGTGTGTGTGTGTGTGTGCGTGCACTTTAATATATAGAGCAATTCCACGACCGTCTCACAAAAAATGAAAAAATTAAACGAACCCAATATACATAATACTATATATCAGTAGAAAGCTCTACTTTTTCTCTTTCATAAAATATATAGTTTGTTATAGCATGCCGCTATCATAAAAAATTATATGGGCTGAAACAGAACGTAAAAATAGGCTTTTTGCGATAATTTAAATCGTTTTTAATCGCCGAAGTTCATTGGAACCTATAAAAAGTTCAAAAATTGTCTTGCTCATTGCAATCAGGTTTTTAGCTGCACTAATCATTGCTAATAATGATAAAAACATACTTATTGTCTCACGAATTTAGAAAACCATTTATTTTAATCAAATGTTATTACCACTATTGTCACGCTGTGACAATTAGGGTACCAATAGTTTTATTTCTAAGACAACCAATAAATTTTAGGATTTCAAAATTCCAGCGCAATGAGAACTCTATCTAGTACATCTAAATAAATACTAACATGTTTAAAAAAATAATTAGCTCAAGTTATTTTTAGAATCTTTTATGTCACGGTGTGACAATTTTTTAACAAAATTTAAAACAATATTCAAAACTGCTTAACTGAAACCACAATTTAGTTTTTATCAACTTTAATCGGCCAGATTGTTGTGCAGTTAACTTTCTTTGGGTTTTCTACAAAAACTACGAAATATAGGAATGTTTTGGATAGGCAACATTTGCTCAGTTATCCTTGAGGCTCTGTTTTGGGATACATAGAGTCTCTCTGTAAAGGATATTTGTAACTCCATTGAGCCTTGGATGTAATACGTCCACCTCCATAACTATTGTGTTGCTTTTTTTTAATCTTTCAAGGGTTTAATATGTCTCTTACTCATGCTTAACGTCTTAGGAAATATCGTGAAAGGCAGTTATAAAAATTTGGCGAAAAAGTATTTAAAGAAAAAGATTCAAAAAAGAAAAAAGAAAGACAACTTGCTAAATTGGAGCCTCAACGAGAAAAAGAACGGCATTGAAAGAGAAAGAGCAGACAAAAAATAGCAGAATTAAAATCTGTAGCTGTTACATCACCCTCTTACAAATCTTCACGCACTCTTGGAAAAGCTGTTAAGAGAGCCAAATCAGCACTACCAAAATCACCCAGAAAGACAGCAAAAGTTGTACTAAAACTTTTAACAAAAATGAATGAAACCCCTAGTCCAGAAAAAATACTTAGTGAAAATGCATTAGATGCTTTAACTGTAAAATTGGTTCTTGATTTTTACCAGCGTGATGATATATCCCGTCAAGCACCCGGTAAAAGAGACACCATTGTGGTGAGATTAAAGAACAAGAAAAAACTGCAAAAACATCATTTGTATGTAAATGTTATTGAAGCTTATGCTGTTTTTAAATGTGATTATCCTGAAGAATCTGTTGGAAAATCAAAGTTTGCAAGTTTACGCCCATCACATGTGCTTTTGTCTAGTTCAATGTCAAGAAATGTTTGTTGTTGTCAACGACATCAAAATATAATTCTTATCCTTGAAGCCCTGCACAAGTTTGATTCAAATTTTTTATTGTATTCACATGAATTTCCTCTTAGCATTGTATATGATAGTGAAAAAGACATTTGTTATAATAATGTGGGTACTACATGCAAAGATGCTGCAAAGTTTCATAATCTATATGTTTTGAATGAAATTGACAAGAATAAATGCATTACATGGTACCAATGGAAAAAAGTTGCAGAAGGTAATGGAAAATAATATATTAAAAAGATTCAAAAAAAGGGAATAGTTGATGATCTTTATAGCACCTTTTCAAAATCTTTAGCTTCATTTCTTTGGCATTCTTTTATTAAACAGAAACAATCAAAGACATCGTGATCATAAGATCCAACCTCAAAGTAAACCAGACACAGCCGTCCTTCAAGTGAATTTTGCTGAAAATTTTTCAACTTTGTGGCAAGATGAAGTGCAGTCAGCACATTGGTACAAGAAGCAAGTTACTGTGTTTAGTGCTGTATTTTAGTACCAAAATTTATTCTCGTCATCTGTCATAGCTTCAGATGATTTAACCCATTCAAAAAAATTTATTCTTGTATTTGTTCATAATTTATTATAAAACCATATTGAATCAAGTGTTAAAACACTACAGATTTAAACAGACGAGCCAAGTAATCAATTTAAATATCGTTTTATTGCATCAGCAATACCCTGGTTGGAAGAGCAGCATGATTTAAAATTATTCTGGAACTTTTTTGCTGCTTCACATGGGAAAGGATCGGTACATGCTATTGGTAGGACCGTTAAAAGAATAGCAACGCAAAAAATAATCCAGAGAAAACATATAATAACTGATGCCATAACTTTTCATGAAGCTGTTAATTTACTAGTTAACAGCTTCATGAAAAGTTAATTTCAATGTCTATTTTGTTTCTATGGAAGATATTATAAATACAATTTAAAAATTTAAAATTGATGAGTTATTTACATAAACACCAGCAAAGCCAGGAATATTTGCAGCAAACCTAATAATGGGAAAATACAAATGCCATCCTATTCAAGTGCCAAGTATTTAGTCAAACAGCTTATGTCTACAAATAAAATCACTAAAAAACTTTAAAACGTTGTTTATATGACAGCAATATAATATGGACGCGATTAGACACTGATATAGTATGGGCGTGTTTTGAAGATTACTATATAAGAACTATTTTTATGAAGATGTAATTGTATATTTGTCTAATACCTCTCTACTAAGTTTTAAATTTATTAAAAACAGCCCATTTACCTGGTTTATAACTACCTAAATGTGTCCGGTCACGCTGTGACGTTTACCACTAGTTAATTAAAGGTGCGCCTGTTTAAAATTTAATTTAAAAAATGTAATTTAGCTATAAAACTTGTAAGAGTAATGTCTAAACTTTTTGTTTAATGCCAAGTTAATAATTCAGTTCATCTATATTAGCTGAATCACGGTGTTGATCTAAAAACTAAAAAACAATGAGAAAATATTGGTCACGCTGTGACGTTTTATATTTTCTTGCATGAATGAGAGGCCAATATATCCACCCAAATTTTTCTTCTTGTTTTTTGTAGCACCTATTATGAGCTAACTAAAAAGCAAAAAAAATTCTTCTTATATCTATTTTAATATTAAAATATAAAAGGCTAAAGACAAAAAAGATGACGGGTGTCACGCTGTGACGGTCGTGGAATTGCTCTATAAGTAAATAGTCATAACAGTAAAAAAGGTTGAAGCTATGACCAAAAAAATATCATAAATATAGAAAAAATTTATCTGAAGTTTAAAAAAAAAATTATTGAAATCCTGCAGTCAGATTTTTAGAAAGTTGATTTTAAATAAACAAATCTATGAGTTACACTGAAAGTTTATTAATTGAAAATAAAGTTTAAGTACGCTAAGATATTTTTTTTCCTTTTTTCCATGCTTTATATAAGGTTACTTTCTATATATATATGTTTGTGTGCCACAAAATTTGAAATCAATTTTTGAAAGCTTTTTTCTCAACCAATTTTGCTCAAATTTTGCACACTTAATCATTTTCGATGACAATACAAGGAAATGGAAAAATTTGACCAAAAAAAGTTAATTAAGTTAACAAAAATTTAATTTGTATTTCCCCATAAGAACACTGAATTAATAAAAAAAAATTTGAAAACGTAACAGTAATTTTTCCTTCTACAAAAGATAACAAAAAAAGAATTTCTAGGCCCAATAGAATTCTGCTTGCATAAAGCATGGATTTGAAAAAAGAATTTTTTTTTGATTTACTAATTTACTTATATTTGTGAAATTTGTGTAATAATATACTGATCTACATTAAAAATAAGGCTACAACAGTGAGTTTTCAGAAATCAAATAACAAATGGACGGTTGCCATATAAAATATTTTCTGTAGTTAAGAACCGTAGTCATTTTAAAAGTTCAAATGTTTTTTGCATTTTCTCACGCATGCGTACCTAACATAGCGCTTGTAAAGGACCGTGTGACACATGAAATATAACAGAAGATACTCTCTTGTTTTTAAAGAACATATGTCTCTAACAATTGTTTTTTAATACGCTTTTTTAAAGGCATATGTTCTTTAAAAAAGAGTATGTTCTGCTATATTTCTTGTCATATGAAATATAACAGAAAATATTCATGCTCTTTTATATTTCATCTATTTAATATAAAAAATACGAAAAAATAATTTACGATTTTCTTCTTGGCAAACAATGCATTTTTTAAATCAAAATTAAGTTTTCTTAATTTTGTTCTTCGTGCTCCACGTATTTTTAAAATTTTATATCTAAAACAGCAATATCAAGTGGATGTCGAATTCTTACGTCATTGAAACGGTTTTAAAAATCAAAATAAAAACATTAAAATCTTTTGCATTCTTCTCGGTGTAGTTTAAGGCGGTTTACAAACTATTCGAATTCTTTTATTTGAAATTAGCATGAAAAATTCGAATTCTTTTATTTGAAATCAGCGTATTATGTCCAAACAAGAGCTTTGGATGATATAATTTTTTTTTTGCTTTAGGTTTTTTTAATATTTAAAGAGATTTTATATATATATAATTTTCAAAACCTTTTTACTACCCCTAATAGTGAATCTAAAGAACACTATTTTGGAGTTTTTAGATCAATTTTGCTCATCGGCGTTAACATGAACTAAGTCAAAATCTTTTGAAAAAAGTGCCTTAACCCACAATATAGATCCTAGTTCTAATTGGTTCTAATTATTATTATTATTTTTTTTTTATTATTATTATTATTTTATTTTATTTTGCCGTTTAACAAATTTGACAGTTTCCATAAATTTACAATTAAGTTAATGGCCGGAGCAAGAAGAAGGCATAATTTGCCTTATCGCCAAGCACCGTGTTACAATTTATAATTTTTACAAAGTTGCTTCAAGAATGTATAACATAAAAGAAAAATTAAATGAATGTTTACAAAAGATATATAATAAATAAAGTAAAATATCGTTTAATACATAATATCATAAATAGATTGAGTAAAAGTAAGAGTTAATATATAAAACTTTATATATATTTTAAGTAAAATATATAAAAGATAAAGTAAAATATCATAACTAGATTAGGTAAAAGTAAAAGTGAATATATAATAACTTTATATATATAAATACGCACAAAAAATAAGATAAAATTGTGATTTTTGATAATGATTATTGTCAAAAAATTTAAACCTTTTTTTTTTTTTTTTTTTTCTTTCGAATAATTACGAAAATACGAATAATTAACTTGTTTTTCAGTTTTTAAATTATATATCTGATCTATTTTTAAAAGAAAGACTTATAATAATATAAATCAAAATCTGCGTTTAAAAAAAACTGTTTTGAATCAGTTTTAAACTGATGAAGAGATTTTTTTTTTCCGGAAACAATGTTTGGAAATCTTTTCCACAAAAGTGGTCCGCGATTCTGAATTGAATAAGAAACTTGTTTAGAATAAGATTTTGGTATAACAAAGTTGTTAGCGGAAAATCTTGTAGCATATTTATGGTGTATTACTTTAAAATAAGTTTCAAATATTTTGGGGGACAGTCCATATTTTGTTTTATACATGAACAGTAGAACAAGATGGATATTAAGTTTGAAAATATTCAGGGCACCAATTACACGTAAAAGAGGTTCACAAGGAACCGCTCTACCAGATCCAAATATGATTCTAACAGCATGTTTTTGCTTGCTATAAAGTTTTTTTAGCTTAGTGTAATTAGTACTTGCCCACATGATGTTGCCGTAAGTTAAGTAACTATGTATAAAGGAAAAATATAAACTTTTTAAGGACTTAAAATTTAAAAGTGGCTTAACTCTATAGATCATGCCAATGCTTTTTGGAATTTTTTTTTCTATAGAATTTATATGCACTTTCCAAGATAGCTTTTCATCAAATTTCACACCTAAAAAATTTACAGATATTTGCCTTTTGATGTTAGTTTTATTCATCAAAAGATTGGGAAGAACAAATGGTATTTCCTTTGTTTTGCTTGGTTTGTGGAAAAGAGAAAATTTAGTTTTTTGAACATTCAAAGACAATTTGTTGCATATAAACCATTCATTTACTTTTTTTAATTCTTCATATACTACTGTAAAAAGTGTTTCAATATTTTTGTGAGAATAAAAAAGATTTGAGTCATCTGCGAAAAAAATAAAATTTAATAGGTTTGATGTTGAAGACAAATCATTTATGTATAGTAAAAAAAGTAAGGGTCCAAGTATAGAACCCTGTGGGACTCCGCAATTTACAGTTTTTTTGATCGTTTCTAAATTTTCAAATTGTACATATTGTTTTCTGTTTGAAAGGTAACTTTCAAACCAGAGTAAGTTTGTCTCCTTTATTCCGTAATATTCCAGTTTTTTTATTAGAATGGAATGATTCACCGTATCAAAAGCTTTCGACAGATCAATGAAAACTCCTAACGTATAATAGTCTTCTTTAAAAGCATTAGATAAGTGATTAACTAACTCTCCACAGTCATGATCTGTTGAGTGTTGCTTTTTGAAACCAAATTGCTTACTGTATAACATGTTGTTTTCAGTTAAATGATTATACAGCCTATTGTACACTATACGTTCAAGCAATTTAGAGAAACAAGATAAAACAGATATAGGCCTGTAATTAGAGGGTTCTGACTCATCTCCAGACTTAAATACTGGAGTTACTCTAGCAATTTTTAATTTATCCGGAACTTTACCTGATTTAAGTGACTGATTGAATATATGAAACAAAGATGGTTCAATTATATCATAGACTAATTTTAATATATTAACGCTAACTTTATCCGATCCTGCACTTTTGTTACTTTTTAAGCTTAGTAATGCAGTCCGCAACTCGCGTATATCTATCTTTGACTCATTCATTTTTTTATTAGAATTTGTTAGATAAGAATCAAATGTTGAAGAAGTTAAAGGAATACTTTGCGCTAAATTAGAACTAACATTTATGAAGAAACTGTTTAGTTCTTCAGCTATGAGTGCTTTATCGTATATTGTTTCACCGTCAATTAAAAGTTTTTTTGGCAGAACATTATTTTTATATTTGTTTTGTCCAATTATTTCTTTAATTCCAAGTTTGTTTAGTATTTCCATTTGCATTTTCTAGTAATTTCGAATAATATACTTTTTCAGAGTATTTTTTGATTGTTTCAAATATATTTTTATAGTTTTTATATTTTGCTTCGTTTGAATATGTTTTTTTTTTAAGAAACTTTTCATAAAGTTTTTGTTTTTTCCTTGACGATTTTAGTAAGCCTTTTGTCATCCAAGGCGATAGAAGTGATTTTGAATTCACATAAAACTTTTTTACAGGAAACGCTTTATCGTATTGTTTACAAAATTGCGCTAGAAAAAGTTCATAAGCATTGTTAGCATCACGTGTTTGGAGAACAAGCTTCCAATCAACGAAATTAATTAGGTTGCGAAATTGTTGTATGGCGTTTTCATTGATCTGTCGCTTGTAAATAATGTGTTTTGTGGAAATATAATACTTGATATATAAGTTATTTAAAAATCTTGACATAGGAGTTATTTAAAAATCTTGACATAGGAGTTATTTAAAAATCTTGACACAGGAATTATTTAAAAAAACTCTTGACACAGGAGTTATTTAAAAAAAGTTTAGGAAGTTTTAAGGGAATATTATTTTTTTCATGAAGACGATGGAAGAAAGTATTTTTTGGTTTATTAATACTCATGGACAATTTTTTCGATATAAACCATTCGCTTAGTTTTGCAATCTCTTTGTTTATTGTTGCAAATAAAACATTAATATCTTTATAAGAATATATTTTAGATAGAATATATTCGAATATATTATAGAATAGAATTAATATTATAGAATCTACTATATATATAAAGGGCAATGTGTGTTTGTGTGTGTGTTTGTTTGTTTTCTATAGAAATCCAAACCGCCGGACCGATCTCGATGAAATTTGGCATATGGGTAGTCCTCGAGGGGGAGAAGGTTCTTAGCTGGGTTTTGACCCCGTACCCCGACCCCCGGGGTCAGGATGGACCATTTTTTGGGCCCATTTTAGGGCCCATTTTTGTGTACAGATATCAGGTAAGCCAGTTTAAATATTGGCCCGGGTAACGCCGGGTAACTCCAGCTAGTATAGAATAAAATACATATTATATGATATAGAATATATTACAGAATATAGAATAGAATATACTCGTGTTTTATTAATAAAACACGTTATTATTGTCGGCAAACAAAATTGAATTCAATATATTTGAGAACTTACTTAAATCGTTTATATAAATGAGAAATAAATGCAGTCTCAGAATTGATTTTTGGTGGACGCCGCTGGTAATTGTCATTAAATCTGTTTTTTCGCCATCATATGAAATGCATTGCTTCCTATTTGTTAAATAACTCTTTAACCAAACTAAGTTATAGTTTACTATACCATAATTTTTAAGTTTATGTAAAAGAATATAATGATCTATCAAACGCTTTTCTTAGATCAATAAAGACACCTAAAGTTATTTTTCATTAAAAGGTTTAAATATTTCATGTACGAGATTAATGATTGCGTAATCGGCCGAATAACTAGATTTAAACCCAAATTGTTTATTGTAAAGAATATTATTAGCATTTAAGAAAGAAAAAAGTCTATTATACATAACACGCTCCAAATCTTGCAAAAACAGTTAAGAACTTAGATGGGTCTGTAATTGGAATTGGTGTAACCTTTGCATTTTTTAGGTTTTTAGGAAAAACTCCATGTTTCAGAGATAAATTAAAAATGTGTAAAAGTGGTATTGTTATATACATTATTGATTTAATGGTGACATTATTGTTGATATCATCTAAACCTGTACTTTTGTTAAGTTTTAACAAAGATACTGAATTTAATAGTTCCTATTCTGTAAGATCACTATTAGGCATAAGAGCTTTATTAAATGTCAACTATGATTGAAAGCTAACTTGAGATGGTTTTTACCGACATTAACAAAAAAGTTATTAAGTGTTACTGCTACCGCAGATTTATTAACAATTAAATTATTATTTAATTTGAATTAATTTAGAAGAAAATAAAAGTTTGAATGTAAAACTTTATTTCCTAAGGAAAAAAGTTGTCTCTTCAATGTGTGTTAAACGCGCAGATTTAACTGATTACCTAAGTTTATTAACAACTTTGCACATAAGTCATGATAAAGATATCATGACTTATTATTATATTTTCTCTTTACCACCCAGTAAATTAAACTGCAGGTAAAGCACACTACATAAAAGCTACTTTATAAAATTACGACCAGTAAAACAACACGGCTATCAAAGTTGTTAGCCTTAAGTACTAGCTACTAGAAGTACTAGGTACTAGTTGTAGTAATATTTACTAGTATGTCAGAACATTCTCCTCCATCAAATTTTTGAAGTGTTGCAATTATGTTTTTATTGGTATCATTATTCTATTGAAAACCTAGATGTTTTAGATTAAAGTTCCGTTAATTTGAATAACATTGTTTAAAACAGGACTTGTTCCAAGAACTAGAAATTCCATTCTCAGTGTTTAATTTGATAAAATTAGCCACTCCATAGGTTTGAAAATAGTCAATTAGTTCTAAAAGACCAGAAATTGTAGGACAAGATCTGCATATGCAATGATACCCGTAGATGTACCATTTACTGTCAATCCTACTTTGCATTCTGAAATTATTTTATTTAGAATGCTTTCAGTACAAATGTTATATAGATGAGGCAATAGAATAGAACCTTGCTGCACTTCTTGTGAGTTACTAAATTAATTTGAGGTAAACCTTTGATATGATATGTTTGCAGTACCGAATAAATAAAGCGATGAAATTCTGTGTACTAAGGGCAATCGAAGTTTTTTTCGGAAATACAGCTACTCAAATAGCAAATTCCAGTTGCAAGTATCAAAAGCTTTATTGGCATCTAAATTGCACATATATAGAGGCATGTTATTATCTTGTTGTATAGTTTCACTCAATAGAAACTCTGCGTGGAGAGTAGAGCTGTTTTTTTTAAACCCAAACTGGTGGGAATGGTTATCTGTTTTGCTAGGGCATATAGGTAAGATAAAATATTCTAGAAGTTTAATAAAGGTAGGTAAAATACTTATTCCGCGGTAATTATTTGAATCGTTAAGAGGTTTCTTTTATGACTTAACAAGTGGAACATTTGTTGAAGATGGTAGGTCTTTTGGAACCCTTCCCATTCGTTAGAATACTGTTATAGAATTTAGAGAGTCACAAAAGGAGATTGTTGTTATGAGATTTTTCAGGGTTTCAGCACTTAGTCCATAGCTATCTGGTGACTTATTTCTATTTAGTAGTGAAATGCTATTTATAATATCAGCTGTTGCGACAACTAATGAATTAAGCTTGCTATTTTGAGGTGGAATTTGAATTGGGTTTTGGTTGTTATTTATAATAAGGGGGCGTATTGAGTAGAATTTGAAAATGATGTCTGAATTCTATAACTATATCTTTTATGTTTTGGGATTTATTAATTGAAAATAACCTACTACTTGTTTTTGTTTTAAATTTACGCTTTTCGCAGAATTTCTGAGAATTCGTCGTTCTCAGATTTTCAACTCTTATTTTTTTATGGATCTTTTTAGTTTTGGGCTGCTTTAATTGCTTTACGAACGTTTTTACGTGCTAGGGTGTATCTTTTGTACTGCGTGCATTCTTGCGTCTAATTATATTTTGATTTTTGCCATTGTTTATAGTTAAATGAAAGATATTTTTTGCATATTTTAAGTTCCGTTGTCCACCACGATTTAGAATACTTAGAGATTTGTTATTCAAAGCACTGTTTAAAAGCTATTTGAGCAGCATTTTTTAATTTATTCGCATGTTTGCATAAACTCTTGTTCAATTTTTTCTTCATTGAAAGTGTAGTTATTGAAAACTGAGGATAGATTTTGGTTATATATTTTAATGAAATTTTTGTTATTTCATTCATACTTTGGAATGTAGCTGTAATATGCGCAAAAGGTTTCTACCACTGTACTATGTGTCGCGTGGCGGAATTTAGATTTTACTTTTCTGAAAATAATTTTCAATTTTAATATTTTAAAATTGAAAAAAGAAATTTTGAATTTTCATTTTTAAGTGCGGGATTTTCAGGGGTAAAAAAAACCGGGTTTTCACTAAATCTATTACTTAAGAAAATTTCCAAATTTCTTTAAATTTATTGCATATTACCAAATAAATGATTCATTTTTTAGATTAAAAACCAAAAAAAGAAAAAAAAAATGTTTGGATTATTGTATTTGTGTGTCTGTAAAAATTAATTGATTGGACCATGTTACCATAGAGGTAGCCAGTTTTTTATTTATTATAAATTTTCTGCTATAAATTTACTTTTATGAAATAATATTCTGATTACCTCTGTAGTAACATGATATAGAATCAATTCAACTGTAGTGGGTTTTATCAAAAATTGGTTAGTTTACAGTTTTTGTTAAGTATAAAAAACAAAACTGGTACATTTGTTCCTAGTCTGTCAGTTATAACTTCTAAGTAAGCGTGGTTTAATGTTTTTAAAATGGTTACTTTCAATCTTAGCAAACTTTTTTGATGATTTTCTTCTAAGGCATATTTTGTAAGTTAAAATTAAAGCAGAAATTTAAAAAAAATCACAGCAGCAGTGGCACACTTGCCTCAGAAACAAAGGATCCGTGGTTCAAATCCCACTTCTGGGCAAGTTTTGAGACATCGGTTAGGAAGGAGGCTTGAACTGCCAATTAAATGCTCATCCATGGTGCTTTGTGATAAGACCGTAAGAACTTCTTGGGACACCTAAAAAAATAAAATGTATATCATGCTTTTAAGAATATCGACTATGGCAGTAAATGAAACTGTATTTAATAATTCCATTCTTCCGTATGAAGCTTTACGTAAATCAGGATACAATTCGAAACTCACCTACCAACCGCAAAAAAACAAAAATAAAAAAATATAGCAAACGTAAAATTATATAATACATCCCAAAAATGTTGAAACTAAAATTGGAAATCGCTTCTAAGCTTTAATTGACCTACGCTTTTTAGTAGGACACAGATTTCATAAAATTTTTAATCGAAACATTATTAAAGTTAGCTATACTTGCATGCCTAATGTCAAGTCTTTAGTAAATGCACGTAACAACAACATTTTACAATGTGATGAAAATATAACATCAAAATAATGCAACAGTATAGACAAAAAAATGTGTCCATTAAATAACCAATGTCTTTCTAACAATATCGTATACCAAGCCACTGTGAGTTCTGGAGATCCTGAATTCAAAAATAAAGTTTATTTCGGTATAAGTGAAACCGCATTTAAATTAAGATATGTCATTTATCTTAAATCTTTCTACGCACACAAATATAAAAATGACTCTGAACTTTTTAAAGATATATGGAAACTAAAATCTAAAAATATAAAACCAATGATTACATGGAAGATAATAGCACGATGTAAGCCCTACACTCAAGCATAAATAGTTTGTAATCTTTGTGTCCGCGAGAAATTTAATATATTATCATACAGAGGAGAAAGTTTACTTAATTAAAGATATGAAATGACATCAAAGTGCCGGCATTCAAAGAAATTTTTACTTTCCTTATTCGACACAGGGGACTAAAATCTTTGACGTTTTTTTTCGTTTTGTTTTGTTTTGGTGATGTCAGAACTCGTTCCACTGAAACTTTAATATGTATTTTTTAAACGGTTTTTACGTTACGAACTATACACCATGGCTGATGATTGCCGAAAGGCATAAAACTCAGAGTTCAATCAAAAGTTGTGTTTATTCATTTTATATAAATAAATTTTTTAATGTATTTTTTTATTATTTCTAGTGTAACACGTAGAGCACCTAAATCAGAATGAGTAAGTTGTTTCGAGACTTACTCATTGGTATAAACCTCGATTACAAGACCGGATATATAGGTTTCAATCAGAAATCTGAACATCTGTTTGCTCTCATTATTAATATTATCTAATAATGTAACTCCTTGGATTCATTATTAACAATACTAATGTTTAATAATAAAATTTTATAGCATTAATAATACTAATAATGTAACTCATTACTAATAATATTAACAATGTAAATTCTGGAATTCTTGCTGGCATGTAATCTTTTGTTCCCTCTCGACAATTTCAAATCAAGCCTCACTCTTCTCCATGGATTTTCTCTAATTGTGCTGCTGCAATTTTCAATTGTTACCATTACTTAACAATATCTATCACCAAAATAATTCTTTAGAAAATAGACGTCTGTTGATCGTTGCTAGAAACCATTGTAAAAAGGTTTTGACTAACGCCAAAGCTAAAAATTAGGCTCCAGAAACATCTGGATAATCTTTAACAGTGACTGTAATAAGAAAATTTATTATTTCTTCTCTCTAACATGGTTCAGATTTTGTTACCATACCTAAAGACAATGCTCAATTGTTTTCTAATAATCTTTCATCAATTTCATCTCTTGATTCTACTAATCACATCCATTGCTTGACATTCGTATCACTCCAGCTTCTGTATCTAAAGTGATTTACTGCTTTAACTCTTCTACAGCTTGTGGTCCGGACAACGTACCTGTTAAAGTCTTGCAGAAGTGTTCTCCGGAGCTGTCGTTCTATACTTTTAAAACTATTTAACAAGTGCATATCAGAGTCTTATTTTCCAGTCTGCTGGAAAGCGGCATTTGTTATCCCTATTTTCAAAAACTCTAAAGAGCAATCTGACTCGTCTAACTACTGTCCTAAGAGTTTTTTTACTATCATAAGAAAGGTTTTGAGTCTTTAATTAACAAATAATTAATCTCTCATCTTGAATCTAACAACTTACTTTCTGATCATCAATATGGATTTCGATCTTCTCGTTCTACAGCTGATTTGTTAGCGGTAATAACTAGTAAGTTTTATTGTGCATAAGATAGGTGTGGAAAGGCGAAGGCTATTACTCTCGACATTTCTAAAGCTTTTTGTAAAATTTGGCATGTCGATCTTCTTCAAAAGGTGTATCAGGTAACATCTTTAAGATCATTCTTCCTTTTTAATCGTATTATCAGTGATGGGCACAAACTTTTTTATTATAATTTAACTAAACTACTAACTAAAACTAAAAAAAAGTAGTTAAACTTTTAGTTACAAACTTTTTATAAAAATTAGTTAACTTAAACTAATTAGAAATAGTTAACTAAAATTCAACTTTTTAACTTTTTTTTTTTTCAACTCAAGAAAATTTGTTGATGAATTTATGTTTCCGCTAACCGTTTTATTGATACAGACCAAGCGGAAATGATGTTGAAAAGTCCAGTTCATGCACTAAATAAATAAATACATAAAAATAGTAATAACAGAATCCTTGGAGTCCTTGGTCAGGTGAGTGGTGCATAGAAATAGAACGATTTATTTGGCGATATATAAAAAATTTAGTTAATAAAAATTTAGTTAAACTTTTTCAACTAAACTAGGAAAAAAGTTAGTTAAACTAAAAGTTTAACTTAAATAAAAAAATTTAGTTTAACTATTGCATTTAACTAAAAAAAAGTAGTTTAACTAAAAGTTAACTAAAAAATTAGTTAACTATGCCCATCACTGCGTATTATAAAAGTTTATCTTGATGGACAGCACTCTTCTTCATTTCCTGTAACTTCAGGGGTTCCTTAAGGTTCTGTCTTCGGCCCTATACTCTTTTTAATTTACATTAATGATCTCCCTGAAATTATCACATCTAAGGTAGGATAGTTCAATGATAATATTACCATTTATTCATGCCTTGACAAGAAGCCAACACTCTTTGAATGCTTTGAGAGGGCAGTTGAGCTTAAAAAAGATCTCACTTCTGCTACAACATAGAGCTCTCAGTGGCTGGTAAACTTTAAATCAAAGAAAACTCAAATTTTTTGGCTAATTGTTATTTCAACAATCTAGATCTTTCTATATTTATGATTGGTAAAGTACTCGATAAGTCATTTACCTTTCGTCTCCTAGGATTAACTCTTATTTCCGATCTTTCTTGGAAACCATATATCAAATCCATTGCAAAACTAGCATCAGCTAAGGTTGCATCTCTTTATCGTGCTCGTCACTTTCTTTCTCCAGATTCTATTCTTTATCTCTATAAATCTCAAATCTATCCTTGTATGAAATACTGTTGCTATATCTGGAGCAGATCTCAGATATAGCAACAGTATATACTGTTGCTATATCTGGAGCAGATCTCAGATATAGCAACAGACGAATGATGTCCTTTTTCTTTTAGATAAAGTGCAAAAACGCATTGTGAACTTAGTTGGACCTGCGTTTGCAGCCAACCTTCAACCATTGTCAGATTGTCGTAATGTTGCATCTCGTTCTCTTTTTTATAAATACTATAATGGGGACTGCTCTAAAGAGCTAACATCTCTTGTACCATCTGATAAAGTTCATTCTCGTAGTACTCTTCATTGAATTAAGGCTCATTCTTTTACTGTAACTGTTCCAAAGTGCTCCAAAAATTCTTATTTGTCTAGTTTTTTTCCTCGAACATTAGTTCTTTGGAATCCGCTCCCTTAGTCTTGTTTTCCTGATTCATACAACTTGCAACTTTTTAAGTTGTCTGTTAATCGTTATTTTGATTTATAATTTTCATCTTTTCTCTTCCAGTAACTTCCAACTCTAATGATGGTTGTTTGCAGCCGTAATTTGTTTAAAAATTATCATACGAATGATAAATCATGGTGCTTTATTTATTAGGTATTTTAAGTATCCTCTGATAGGCCTTTTTCTAAGAGTACTGATGAAGCCAGAATCAAGGAAAACAAAACTGCACAAGTTGGTCTAACTTTCTTGACAGAAAACACAAGGAATACAGTTAATAATTTTTTTATTATTATTATTTTATATCTGATGTGACCCTCTGTTGCAAAAATAACAAAATGGATAAAAAAAAGAGTGAAGACAAAATAGTTTAAAAAAGCAAAGAAATTGGTAAAAAAATCTCAATATTGTTTATAATAACAATTCAAAGTTGTTATTTTTTGTTTTTAAAAAAAATTTAGGAAACAATTCAATAAATTTTAACTAGTGATTTAACTAGTTATTTATATGCCTATTTTCTCATTTTGTATTTGTGCGACGCATAGTGCGATGTTTTGATGTTTATTGAAATTTTAGGCTTTTTTAAAAATTCTCTCCTTTTTGTTTGTTATGTTATATAATATTTTTATATATGTTATGTATATAGCATCAATAGAACTTTAAAAATGTTTTCTTTTGTCTTTTAGAAAATTCGAAAAGATTTACAATAAATAAAAAAAAAAATTAATGTGCAAGCGACAGAATTTGAACATTCATGTTGTACTTCAAAGTACAACGACCATTTCGGCCACAAAGACTCACTAATCTGCCAATTTATAACACTATTTAATAAACAAAAGACGGAATAACTTTATGAAAAGGTAAAAGTGTAACTTCATAAAAGTAAAAATATCTATAGAACTTCAAAAATATTTTTTATGTAAATTAAAAAATTGAACAAGATTATATAAAAAAAAAAAATTGTGGAAACGCAAGGATTTAGACCACGACATTTCACTTCAGAACGCTGCAAGGTAACCACTTTGGCAACTAAGACGTATGGTTCGATCAATGTTTGAACACTATTTAATAAAAAACTTTATAAATCGGAAACTAGTTGCTATAAATCAAAATTAAGGAGATATTGCCGCATTGCAGTTTTGGAGTAAAGCAAATCTGTAAAACTTGATATATATTTTAACATTATATAGTTTGAAGTTTACTTTAAATTAGATATTTGCATACACTTTTGCTCAAATTTTTATACAAAAAATACTGGGACTCTTTCTGACCATTAACTAAGGTGTAATGACTGCCGTGAGTTCTGTGTGAACACGCACGAATGAGTAACGGCCGCAGCATTAAATTTGATTTTTTTTTTTTTTTTGTTCTTTTTATTACAATCTGAATAAAACTCGTGTTACATGTTAAAATAAATCGTTAAAATATATTATATAAATACTAAAATATATATATATTTTTTAATATAAAGAACGCGATTATTATTATAATATTATAGGATTATACGCGATATTATACGATTATATAATATTATACACGATTATTATTAAAATATTATAGGATTACATTTTCTTTAGCTTTTGTTTATAACTTTATGCTTTTTCGTTTATGTTATTGTTGATATTTATAAATTTTCGTTTTATGTTATTGTTGATATTTATAAATCAGCCTTATACTAATACTTGTTTATATTGCATTGTTTTTGATAAATTTTCTGTGGATTAATAACTTTTATGAATATCTCTCATTTGTCTTACTATTTTGAAGAGTATTCCGCTGGAAGATTGTTTGCAAAAATTTACTTTATTGCTGAAGTTTTGAATGCATTTATTCTGTTTTATTTATCACTAAGTACGTGTGTAAATTTTTTAAACTTTTAAAAACACCGATGTGTTTTTAAAAGTTTAAAAAATTAAGGATGTTGTAAATTACTTTTCTCCGTACATACGATGATTGCATAACTTATATAATGAGGCTTGGTAATAAGACAATCTGTCTTCTTCATGCTCAAGTCAGGAATTTCTATTATTATAAACAGTTATACTTTTATTATAGTTATGAATTGAAATTTGTTTCTACACTCTCCAATTTGATTTTAGAATCGAAAAAAGAAACACTTTTTTCCGCTTAACTACTGGAGAACCAACAATTTTTAATATTTAACATAAAAGTCGCCATATGCGGTAAAAAAAAATTTTTAATGGTTTCACATAAATGCCGTTTGAGTTGTAGTTATCGAAGTATAATGTTGAATAGAATGACCATTTCACATGAAATAATCTCCTTATGACTATTAATAAATGTAATTTTATTTTTGAATATTTTAGAGTATTTTTCCTCTCTTGCTTATGAATTTGGCTAATAACAAACAGCAAAAAACATTGAAAAATTCCACAAATTGCATAAAGCATGACGAAACATAAAGAGAGTATAAAAACGGCTGTTTGGTCCGCAGAACAATCAAAACATACAAGATGCAATGTTTTTACATAATTGATTTAACATAATTGTGTAACAAAACAGAGAGTGGAGAGAAGTGGGACGCGTTACAAGTGGGACGTCTCAAAAATTCTAATCAGGAGAGGTCCTTATTTAATGTTATCTTATGTAAACAATAAGATTTCTTCCCCACTATTCAAAAGACATCACTTTGTCTTCCTGCATGCGGTAAAAACGATATTTTTAAAAAGTTTTGAGGGATAAGGTGGGAAAAAGAAAATTAATAGATCTCCCACTTCTCTCAGTTCGCTAATTCTTAGTTAACAATTTTTGTTGATATGTTGTTAATTACTCGCTTGTCCCACTTCACCCCATTCCTGTCCCACTTTACTCCAATGGCACGGTTCCTCTAAAATTGAGAATATATACACTTTATTATAACCTGCTATCGCTCTTAGGGGACAGAATGAGTGCCCGAAATATTGCTTTATTTGTTAAAACAAGTTTTGGAGAGGGAAAGGGGCCTAATAAATACGTTTTATTTAAAACGTTGTTAAGATATAGTTGCACAATCGTCAATGTATAATGAAAAGATATGCATTGTGTTGTACAATTTGCCATCTTGATTATTAAATTATCTTGATTAAAGCCATCTTGATTATTAAATAATAAAAAATTTACAGATATTGTTAATTCTGTTTTATAAAAAATTTTAAAAATTTTTGAAAAAACAGAAAAAAATGAAGATTGGGCGATAGTCTTTTACATTTCTCAAATCGCCATCTTTATATATTGGCTTTAGTTATTTTAGTTGTTCGTTGATGGATTTTAGTTAAATTTATTTTAACTTTAAGTACTCTGTGCTTTATACATGGGAGGGGACGATGAGGGGGCATTTATTTATTTATTATTTTACTTGTTATCAACAAAAAAACAACTATAAGTAAAAAAAAATTAGAAAAAATAAGTATCAGTCACTGATAAGAATAAAAACTTTCAGTGTAATCAGGCTTTAAAAAATCATTAATCTTTAAAAAAAAATTTAATAAATTTTGATTTGTAAAATTTAGGTTTTCGTTTAGTTCTCACCATAGTATAAAACTTATATTAAACCCTATTATACATATATAATATAACTTATATTAAACCCTGTTAAAGTTTTATATATATACTTTTTTTTTCAGTTCACAATGTTAGTCTAATACATAATAATATAAGTCGCGATATATAATAATATAAGTCGTGATACATAATAACAAAAAACAACTCAAAAACCAGAAAGAAAAAAATCAGAAAAAATATCAGTCACTGATAAGAAAAAAAAACTTTACAAAAAATATATAATTCAGCGTACTAACATTATAAAGCTAGGTTTTCGAAAGAAGATCATAAAGGTCTTATCATCGGAATCTTAAAAGGTAAATATTATTTATAATACATTAAAGATTTAGCATAATGCAAAGATTCAACATACTAACATTTTAATATATAATAAGCTGATGGTTTAACAAATACATTTTACATACATTTTTAGTAGAATTTTAGAATGTTGTTAATTGAGAGAATGAATTTTTTTAATTTAGTTTTAAAAACAGGAAGAGTAATAGAAGAATCAAAATTTGGTAATACTATATTATTCCAAAGATGGGTTGCATGATATTTGTTGACTGAACTTTGTTTGACAAAAGTTGACTGAACTTTGTTCGACAAAAAGGTTTATTTAAAAGACTATTTCTTTATGTGTATATATTTATTGATTTTAAAGAAAAAACCTAAAACATTAAATATGTTATGTTTATAATCTTCTACTTCCAGGGCCGACAATACGGGGGCCAGTGGGGCACGTGCCTTCCTCTCCCCCACCCACACACACTTTTTTTCTAAAGGACTTTTTTTTTTCTTTATTTTTTTTTGATAAGAAAAATCTCGATATAGAAGACTTTTTTTAAGAATTGTGCCCCCTCCCCCACTTCGAAATTCGGGTCGTCGGCCCTGGTACCTTCGTATAATCAAAAAAATATTTTGAATGTGAAAAGAGATCCGCATAATTAACTATACGGAATGCATGTTCTTGACGACGATAAGGATGTTGTAATTTACTTTTCTCCGTACATACGATGATTGCATAACTTATATAATAGTGTATAAATGAATAATAGAGTTATGTTGAGATTTTTTTTTGTTTAGATAATTTCGGGCTTTGTATAAAATTCAAATATTTTTGGAAACTTTGGTGCTTACACGATCAATATGTTTTCTCCAAGTAATAATCTCATCGAGATAAACACCAACGAATTTTGTAACAGTATATCTTTTTATTATAGTTTTATCAATATAACATTGAGATATATTATTTGGTAAAAAACTTTTTTTTTCGCTGTAGTGAAAAATTATCCATTTTGTTTTATTAATATTTAAAGATAATTTATTAGATTTAAACCAATTAGAAATGTGATTGAGCTCTTTGTTTATAGTTCAAAAAAGTTTATAAATATCAGTATGGGATAAGAAAAGATTAGTACCATCAGCGAATTATAATGCTCGCTGATGATACTAATCTTTTAATCTAGAAGTTTTCAATTTAGAAGTTTTGTTTAGCTCGTATGCATAGATTAAAAATAGTAGTGGTGAGAAAATAGAACCTTCAAACCATTTTAAAGTTCTTTTGTTTAAATTGTAATATTTAACTTTTTAGATTAAAATATGATAATCGACCTATCAAAATCTTTTGATTGGTCAATAAAAATAACTTGTGTATATTGAGATTTTTCAAAAGATTCGGAGATGTTATGTATAAATTGAATAATGGCATGTTTAGTTGAACTCCCTTTACTGAAACCATAATGATAGTTATGTAGTAAGTTGTTGTAATTAAATAAATTGCATACCCTGTTGAAGATAATTATTTCTAAAATTTTAGAAAATATAGAAAGAACAGAAATACGACGATAAATACTGATATTGGATCTGTCTTGGATCTGAAAATAAAACAGCTGTTAAAAAATGCACATTTAACCGCAAACCGCACTAAAATTAAGTTATCTATTCGTTTTTTGAAAAAAATTCCCCCAAACCTTTTATAACGTTTCACCCCCGACCCCATTTCATTAGATTTGGACTAAAATTCCCCCATCTTTTTATTTCTAAACCCCTCCCCCCACTCCTTGAACTAAGCACCAGAGAGTAGTTGAATCAAAACACAATAAATTGAAACACCTGGACATGAGATATCTTATTTTACTTTACTAAATTGTTTAAATATTGATTGAATATATAATTTTAAAGCTGTTCAAACTCTAACTTAATCAGAAATCTGGTTTTCCAAATTCTATTACCCAGTTATACAAACCTTTAGCTGTAGATACGTTAACATGTGCTTTTGAAATTTGCAATAGTATTTAGGAAATAAACTTTTCAATTCTTTAAAATATGTTAACAACAATTTACATTCTTTATATATCAAAGAAACACTCCATCTGTGGGGTGTTTGAGTTAAAGCTTTTTTTGTAAATGATTTTTAGGAAGCATGCTGTTGTAACAAATTAAACTTTAAAAAATAAATACAAATGAAAAAATGTGAAAGTATTAGTTTTGCATAGTAAAATTTTTAAAAATGTTAAGCAAACCTTAAAAACTGAAACCATTATTGAAAACCAAAAATGGAAGAGTTCTTTTTAAAGTTCAAATCACCGGGGAAAAATCCAATTTATTTTGAACGCTAAATTTATTAGTAACATTTGGTGTATGTTCTGTAATTTTCACAGTTTTCTCAAATTGCTTATGCAGTAATTTGGTAAAGTTTCACAATTACACCTTCTGTGCTTTTGCCAAAAAAAGTTTTTTATGCTTACTTATTTTCAAAAGTTATTTTTAACATAGTTTACTGCTATAAGTAAATTTGTTACAGTCAAATCAAAATCTTTTCCATTATATGGTTCTGAGTCATACTTAATGGTAAAGAAAAGTTTCATAGGTCAATCAGCTGTCTCTGACACTTTTTAGGCATTCCAAAAACTTTTCTGGTTTCTGTCCCTATTTACCCGTTTTACGATACAGATTTTTGCGTGCAAGTTAATAGCCAATAGTTTCGAATTTTGCCAATAGTCAATAGACAATAGTTTAAAATTTTCAAAATAAGTCAATAGCCACATAAATGGTTAAAGTATTTAATTTTGAAATTTGTGATTGCTAGAGAAGTATTTATCTTAATTTACAAATTTTTATTTTACACATTGTTGACACAAAAAGAACTTTTTAAAGATCTTACAGTGGATTACAAGCAATATTTCAAAATTTATTCAAAATTTAGTATATTTATTAAGATTTTATATGTTATAAAATATAATATAACAGGCGCATATTATGGAATCCCAACTTTAGCTTTAATTTCCAGACAGTTGAAATCTCAAGTTCTTGAATGCTATTTTTTAGGTGAGGACTTTACTCGGTGTTGAAATGATTTTAACTATTGCAAAGACATTTAGGCAATAAAAAATTCCTCAAGGAAAATCCAGAATCAAGGAGATTCCAGAAGAAAAAGAGGTAAAACTACCAGCATATAATTTTTTCTGTTTACTTTTACTTATTAAGTAAAGACCATTAAAACTTTGAGTGAAAAAAAACATGTTTTTAAAGAAATTAATGGGTATAAAAACTTTTTAAATGTTCTCGCTCTTTTGATCTATAGTCATGTCCAGATTAAAAACATTTTTAAACTTTACTTTAAAAAATGTGAACCGACTGCTCAAAATATCAATGAAATTCAAAAAGAGACTTTGTAAAAGTTTTAAATTATAAAGATATAAAAAAATATGAGAAGTCTTAGCATCTATTATAATAAAAAAACTTTAGGAAGTCTTTATCATCTAATATAATAAAAAAAACTTTAGGAAGTCTTTATCATCTATGATAATAAAAAAACTTTAGGAAGTCTTTAGCGTCTATTAAAATGAAAAAACTTTAGGAAGTCTTTATCATCTATTATAATAAAAAAACTTAAGGAAAAAACTTTTCTTTTCAAAACACTAGTCGAAGTAGTTGAATCAAACAAAAATAAATTTGATTTATTTTGTTTCTCCGAAAACCTAAGTTATAGAATGTCAAAGATGAGATTTTATAAAAACTTTCGATATAAGATTTATTAATTCGCTTTAACCACGTTAAGCGATACACATAACTTTTCATTATTAGTATTGTTAATGTATATTTACACTTCCTAACAGCGCTATTAGTTTTAAGCTTTGATAAGAATTTGTATAATTAAAATGAAAAAATCGTTATAATAAAAAGTTTCGAGACCAAGTTTTAATATGAAGAACAAATAGATTTTTGGTTACTTGTTTATATAAAAATATGCAACTAAATATGTAAATTTAATTAGCGAAGAATCGAAAATCGAAACTTGTATATTGATCAATTATATCAAAAGTACAATCCTATTAATTTAACTAAAAATTTTAAGATCTAGAGGATTACCAGTTCCAGTTAAATAATCTTTGTTTCTTTTTGTTTACAGTACATGTGTAACTTGAAGTACTGGAAACTGATGTTGTCTATGAACTAACCCCAAAACATCCTCAACCCAATATTGCCGCCTGTTCAAATGCAATATGTTAAAGTAAATCTACAAATTGTTAAAGCAGAATCTAATTTTTTTTAATGTCAACTGAGCTCAACAATAGACTTATTTCAAGTAAAACACAAGTTAGAATGTACTCTTAGGTGCTTAAGACACGGGAGGGAATATTTATTATATTTTGGAAATTTGCATATATATGCATGTGTGCATATATATATATATATATATATATATATATATATATATATATATATATATATATATATATATATATATATATATATATATATATATATATATATGAACGTCGTAATAGCATAAAATAAGTAATTATTTTCAAAAATAACACGATGTTTTTTATTCTTGACATGTTTCGTAAAATTTTATTTACATTTTCAAAAGATTATTTTACAATAATAAAAAACTCTGAAATATATATTAAAAAATAGAAGTCTTTACAGAGAAATATTAACGGACAAAAAATTATACATAATAAACCAATATATTTATTACAAAATAACTCGGTAAATAACCAATAAAAATAACCAACTGTCAAAAAAAAATATATATATATATAAATAAACTGACAGTAAAATTAAATAGATAAGTTTATAGTATAATGTAAAGCTTGTTTATTAAGTGAGGGACTTTCCCACTTAATGTGGAGGGTTTCTTTTATCTCTAATTTGTGTTTGTTTGGGGCATTATCCAAAATCTCAAAAGAATCACAGTTAGCCAAATTTTTGCAATTAAGAGATAAATTTAAGTGTTTAAATATATGAGATTGTTTATCACTTTTAAGGTGCTCATTTATTCTAGTTGCAACTAGAATAATCAGTCAAATTTTAAAGTCTTGTTACACTAAAAACTTTTAGTGTAATAAGACTTTAAAAATCATCGATTTGTCAAAAATATTTTTTTTTTATTTCTCACCATAGTATAAAACTAATATAAGCATATTAACTCATATTTAAATTATGATGTAACAGCTGTCTAAAAATGTGCCTTTGTACCGCAAGTCACATAAAAGTTATTTTATTCATTTCTGTAAAAAATTCCCACCCACCCTTTCATTAACACGTTAATTAGATCTGGAGTAAATTCCTACCCATCCTTCTATTTCCCCCCTCCCCCGCCTTCTTGGATTAAGCAACGGAGAGTGTTATGTTTGGTTGCAAATTTTATACTCTTCTTTCTCTATTAAGCAATTTTATAAAGTTTGCAATATTTATGGATTATATCCCAAAAATTGAATGACTTTGAAATTGTTTACAGTAGACAGGCAAATCAGATGTCTTTGGACTTGGAAATCAACAGGTTCCATGAATTCGTTGTTTTAAATGTCTCATACATATTGTATAGAGAAGAAGACCAGGATATAACGATTCTGAATTCTTTCATGCAAGCACAGCTGCAAGAAACAATTAGTGGCATGTAGACAAAGAGAAGTTTAGAAAAAAATAAAAAATAATTTGTATTGATGTTCCAAGAAGTGGAGGCTCTGGTACATACAATAATAGAAACCCAACAAGAAAGGCTTTTGGAAGCCACAAAACCATTGCTGAAATACTTGGAGTTGATTAAGATTTTGAGAGACAGGTTTTAAGAGACAAGTCGGTTCTAATCTCTTATCTGAAGAAGCTCAGAAGATCAGAAATAAAGATGTCAAAACTTTTTGAGAACATTTTACAAGAAATTTTTCTCGGAAACATACAAATGAGGATGTTATGAGAAGATGGCTCTGCTTATAATACCCTTTTTTACTTCTATGAGGCAAAGTTCAGAATCAAATAAGGAGCTTACTCTTTCAGAAGAATGTTTGACCATCTATTGTAAATTTCCTAATAAAGTTATACTCTTCAATCTAACTGATTGCTGTATTGATGATATAGTTCCTAAATAGATTACTTAATTTGGAGAAATTTGTAAAAACCCCGTGCTTAATATATATAAAAATGAAAATAAAAAAAATGTACTTTTTTTAATTACTATTTTTGCTGTTATTATATCTTTATAATTATATTGTTTAAAAAGTTTAGTTTAGTATAATTGTTTTATATAAATATTGATAAAAATTATTGTTCTTTAAAATCTTGGTGTGAAACCTATATTATATACATTTTATGTTGTTGTATGTTCTTGCTGCCCAAGCACGTATAAGCGCCAAAAAAAAAATATGTCTAAGTATTTATGTATATATATGTGTCTTTTATTTGGTTTCCTGGATGATTTTTTTAGTTACTCAACCATGAAGTTAAACTTGTGTTAAAGTAATAAACTTTATGATATAGATCTAAAAATATAGATGTACATGCAAAAAATGTCTCATGTTAAATCATGGTCCTTGGTGTGTTATTTTAATTCTTTACACTAATGTTCTTAAATGTGCTAAGAATTCTAGATACTATTAAATTGCTTAAAATAATCGGTCTGTTATAATAATTATATAAAAATAATTGTGTCATATGTTTTGTTATGCTATATCTTCTTGGTGTTCTACACATATATGATCATTATCCAATTGAATAAAAATGTACCATACATGCTGGTAACTATGCATAACTAATAGAACATTTAAAATCAATATGAAACATTAGTTGCATATGTATTATTTGCTCTGTAATTTGTCCTTGGATTTGTGTCATTTGTGTGTCCCTAAGAGACATTACAATAATAACTATAATAGGCCTGGGTATAATGAATATTCACTGAAAACTGTTAACTTCAAAATTGACAAAGAAATAACTTTTGCCTCCAAAATGACAATTCTTAACCACTGTGCATCGGTCAATTTTATCTTAATCGTGGTCTACATTTTGGAGTATGTGATACGCTTTATGAGAAAAAACATGATGGAGAGACTTTAATGGCGCCTATGACAATGATATTAATGAAAATGAGAGCAAACTCAGAACACTAATTTGTTTATACTCATATCAAATAAGAATGCTTGGGAAAAAAATCCAATGATAGGAGCCTTGTAACCAAAAAGCCCTAAATTTTTTACCCCACTATCCAAAACGAGCAGCAAGTCGGGAAAATATTTTTTTCTACTAAATAATAATTTATCTTTTTAATAAAATAACCGCTTAACGTTTAAAAATTATGACCGAAAAAAGTTAACCCCCCCTCCTCCTCCCTCCTAAATTCGAGGGAGTTACAAATTTTATGTGGTCATAATTTTTAAACGTTTGAAATCTCAAATACTAAAAAATGCTGGATTCTCCCCAGTCAAGTGTTCAATCACAAAAAAGTCAACTTGGTTAACATTTCATTTTGCATACACTATTTTTTTTCAGTTTTTGTCCGTTTCCATTTTTTTTTTTTTTTTTTGTCAAATAACCTGTTATAAACAAATATGTGGTAGGTAAATATAGAAAGAAAAATCATAACAGATCATTAATCAAAACTTTTTAAAACTCACTATAGCAACGTTTCAATAGAGTCTCAAAAAAAAAATAATATGAAAATAGAATTTATAAACAACTTCCAAAATAATTGTCATGCGAAGAACAAACGTGATGAGCTAAAGTCAATGCATTAATCCAAAATATTTAGTATCAGCAGTATTCTTCAACTAAAAAGATTAGCTTTTATTGCTACCACATTCAATACAAAGTGTATTGAATATTATATTTTATTTAAAACAACAACTTATTGATATTAATAGGATGAAAAAAAACTATTTTGTTTTGACTACCATTCAGGTTAAATTTGATCTTTTAATTCTTAACAATTAGAAAACTGCATGTATATATATATAAATATATATATATATATATATATATATATATATATATATATAAAGTAGAAGTAGCAGAAAATAGTAGTAGTAGAAAATCACTTAACAAATTTTTTTTTCACAGCGTTAAATGAAAAAATTTTTTGTTAAGTAATTTTCTACTACTTTATAATCGCTCTGCTTTTTTAAGAACATTTTGTTGAATACATTTTAAAATTGTTTAAATATATATATATATATATATATATATATATATATATATATATATATATATATATATATATATATATATATATATATATATATGTATATATGCAGGCCCGTACCGTGAGAGGGGGGGGGGGGGGAAGGGGGTCGTTAAGTGCGATCGACCCCCCTTTTTATGCAAAGTGTCTTTTTTAATTTGGCGCCAAAAATTATTTCTAGACTCTTTTTGATGTCAAAATATTTAATCAAGATTTTTATGATAATTATTTGATTTCTATGAATCATTCTCATTAAAAAATTTTTACTTTATTGTTTCCCAAACGTAAGGCGCCATTACAAGTCATTGCATTGTGGAATCTTTTGTAAATGAAAAATGAAAAATAGTCTCTCCAGAGTTTATACTGTAATTATAATTCTCTACCAATACTAATTCACTAATAATTAGTATATAATAATAATTAGTTTTATTAGTTTGATATTAACTAGATATAGATATTAACTAGATATAGATATAGGTATTAGGTAGGATAGATATAGATATTATCTATAGGTTAAACTTTTTTATGATAGTACTTTTGTTATTACTTGTTTTTTATTGTAATGTTTACGCGAGTTTTTTTAATTTTGGTATAGTTTAAGATCTGAAAATTTATTATTAATTACTTACTTTTCAAGTGTTTTTCATTATCGACAGTTCTCAAAATGTAACTGATAAAACATTAACCAAAGTAGAAGAAAAGGAGGAAGTCATTAAAGATGATAATAATGTTAACAAAAGCTTGTCAAGCGAAGTAGAGCAAACAAATTTAAAAGAATACGATTTTAAAGAAAAAGAAAAACAATATGATATTGACGAACTCTTTCGCGGAAATCAAGAATTATCACCACATGAAATATACAAAATGTTTACGAATAACTTAAAACAGAAGATACATTTTCAATTTCCCAAAACATTAAAACATGGTTGCAAACGCGCTTGTAAAGAAGAATATTTACAAAATGGATTTGTCTACAGCAAAAGTGAAGACGCAGTCTACTGTATATACTGCACTTTATTTCTAAAGCAAGATAAAAAAAATCTTTAGGAGCTTTTGTTAACCGTGTAAATATGGAATGTCACAATGTTTTAGAGAAACAAAAACTACATATAAGCAATAGATACCATAAAGAAGCTATCGAACAAGCTAATGGCATTTGTTGTCGTGTTGAAGATCCAAGACAAACCATTCCATTACAAAGCGATAGCACTTTAAAAAACCGACAACAAATGTACCCGTACATTGTTGAAAAATTAGGTAGAATAGTGCATTTGATGGGGAAACAAGGAGTTGCATTTCGTGGAACTTATTAAAAGTGTATGGAAAAGGTAATCCTAGAAACCTTCTTGCAATTGTGCAAGAAATAGCTTGCCATAACGCTGAACTTAATGTACATATACAAACACCATTACGCAAAGATGTCAGCTAACTTGGCTCCAAGAGTCATAATGAATTAATTGATATAATTGGAAAGAAATGTATACAAGAGCGGCTAATTAATGAAATCAAAGCTGCAAATTACCATTCAATTTCAGCAGACGAGGTAACAACTGCAAACCAACAAATTCTATCAGTATGAATGAGATACGTAAACGGAGAAAAAGAAATTAGAGAAGTATTTCTTGACTTTTTGAATCTTGACAGGATAACAGGCAAACATATTGGGGAAAGCTTGATGAAATTTTATAGCGAAAGTTGAATTGATCTTAGTTCTTGTAGAGGCCAGAGTTACGATGGCGTACCAAACATGCAATCAGTAAAAAAAGGTGCTGCCGGCTATATTTTAAAAGTATCACCAAAAGCAATTGTAACACATTGTAGCTCACATAATTTGAATTTATTAATTGCTGCAGCATCAAAAATATCATTCATTGATAACATTTTAGAGGTATACAGAAATATATCCATTTATTTCAATACCTCTCCGAATAGAGAGCGCTTCCTGGAGCATGTTGCAGAGATCCGTTGTAAATCAACTGAAAGAAAAAAGATTATCTAAATCAACTGAAAGAAAATGATAGGGATGTGCAAAACAAGATGGTCAGAAAGAGATGCCGTTATGAACACTTTTATTTAGCTATACCATTTATGGCAGAGGAATTAGAGATTATTTTAGGAATACACTCTAATATAGAACAGTTCAATATAGAGTTTAGTATGGATTGGGACGCACAAGGAAAAAGAGAGGCCAACTCACTCCTTAATGCACTCACTAAGTTCGAATTCATAATTGGTATTATAACTTTGTACCGCTTACTTCACCCATAGTCTTACATAACAGAAAGGTTACAAGGGTGCACAACTGATATTGTGTATGCATACAGTAACATTCAAGAAATCGACGATTTGAACCATCTACGGAAAAATGTTGAAAAAGAAACTTACGCAATTTACCAACAAGCTACTCGTATGGCAAGTAAATTATTTGTAGAACCAACCAATCCCAGAATCACTATGAGACAGGCCTACAGAAAAATAACGTAGCTGCAGAGAGTCACCATGAATATCACAAACGGGCCTTGATTATACCTTTTCTCAAAACCATCATTTCAGAAATCAAAATACGATTCCAAAAGACAAACTGCATTGCTGCTAAGGTTTGATGCTTGGTTCCGTCGATAATTTGCAGTGAAGAGATAACTGCTTTCCAGGAGATAGTTGAAGTGTATAAAAGTGATTTTCCAAACTCAGAAGCTGTAGATCAAGAATTCATACTTTGGAAAAGGAAATGGTCTGTTATTAAACCTGAAGATAAGCCAAATACTCTAGCTAAAGCCATTAAAATCTCAGTTGTAAAGATATTTAATCGTTTTGTAGAAAAAAATGATTTGATTTATAAATAATATTTGGGAGATGAGGATTCCTCTGCATTCAATGATGTTTTTAAAAGTAATCCATATGGAAAATCAATATCCTAATTTCTTTGAGCTTCGAAAGATCGGATAACATCCGTAGAATGTGAACGCAGTTTTTCAGCAATACAAAGATTAGGAATATGGTTAAGAGCCAGTATGACTTCAGATAGACTTGGTTCATTAGCCATCATTAATATCTGCTACAATGAAATTGTTGATTATAAACAAGTCTCAAAATTATTTTTTACTTTACATCCTAGAAAATTGTATAAAAAAAGTTTAGTTTTTGAATAAAAATTTAAACCATTTATCAAAGAATTATTAATCTATGTATCGATACCTATTTTGTAACAAGGAGCTTGTTTATACGCCTATGCAGTATAAAAATAGAAAAAATATTCGGAGAACAATAAATTCGTTTATGTAAACATTGTTTACATAAATATAGCTATGTTTTACGAAAGTTTTATTAAGTATATTTAGTAAGATATTTGTTTGGTGTTTTAAAAGTGCTTTTTTTTTTAAAAAACGACTCCCCCCTAAAAAATTTCACGGTACGGCCCTGATATATATATATATATATATATATATATATATATATATATATATATATATATATATATATATATATATATATATATATATATATATATTCAAAATAGTTTTTGCCTATTGTATTTATTTTAAATTGTGTCATCGTTAATATAAATAATAATTTTCCCTATGGATATCCGACCTCAAATCAAAATTGTTTTGACATTAAATGATAATTAGGTAGGAAAATAACATCAATTTAACGTCGGGTGTCTACTTGGTTGCATCATAAGCTTTTGTGAAACTATTTTGTAGACCTGCAGACATCATAAGTTATTTTTATGCAACTTTCTATGGCCATTTAAACCAAAATGTAGAAAACTAAATTGTAGATGCAAAAACATATAATATAGGATGACCTATCTATGACAATATGATATTAAGATGAGCTATCAATACTTTATCTTAACTCTTTTTCGATTCAGAATACTATATTTAATATTAAAAACATGCATGATTAAAATTTTTTTAAATTTGATTAAATAAATTCAAAAAACACTAATAAGACATTGAACCACACTTTAAATATATTCTAAAATCACTACAAAAATAATTTGTTTCATTACGCCATCAATAGTAATATTGTCTGTTATCCGAAATCTGAAAGAGAAATCAAATATGTTGAGGTCTTATTTTTTTCCACAATAATAATTAAAAAAAGAAACTCCGTATTTTTTTATCTCTCTAAAAATCCCTATATTCTTTTAAATGTAATCAGTCCGATACAGTCCATTCAAAGTTGTAATGTTCTTAAAGATCTTAAACAAAAGTTAACGATCAATAAATAGATAATTACTCATAAAAGTATCGTGTCAAACAAGTCGATTTTAACGCTCGTTTGCTTAACTTCCGACAAATTCAAGATTTAATTGAATTAACATTTTTTAACGATACAAAAACTTTATATGTTTACATGAACAATAAGTTACACAGCAGATGAGACCGTTTTTCTTGCCTCTTATTCTACTTTATGCTCGCAACACTCTCGAATTTTAATAAAGCCTCCAAAATGCACCAGACAAGCACTCAAACAACGCCATTAGAAACAATTAACTAAATGTTTTATTTATTAAAAACCAGACTTTTGTCTCACGCTGGAAATAATCTCGGCCAAGCCAAGTTTAGGCAGTTTTTCTTTATAAGTTGAATTTTTATAATATTTTTTTCTTTAACAAACTATGTAAAGTTTTAAAATTGCAATGTCTTAAGATATTGAAATTAATAAAAGTGCAAGTTGTCCGATGATTAAAGACAAAATAAGGTTTTTTCGCAGATCTGACTTGGTAAGAGCTAAGAGCCATCAACTATAAATATATAAAATATTATTGTTATATAACAGTAAAAAAATTGCAAGATTTAAAATTTTTCAAACGTATGTTTGTTTTCAACTGCGTTTGAGCTTATTACAAAAAAAAAAAAATCTTTATTTTCTTAAATCAATATTTATAAAAGGATTCTTTCATTCTATATTGTTATTAAAAGAGTTCACTGTGTTAACCACATAATTAAATGTTAAGTTTGTTGTAAATTATTATTTAGCATGCCATTACATCAAATAAGATTACTATTTTTCGTGTGTGAAAAAATAGTGATTTATGATGCATATAGAGTTACAACATATAGTATATTATTTTTTAATTATAGTTACTGAAGACACATCGAAATAAATAAAAGATATTTTATTGTGGGAAAAAAATTTATAGGTAATTCTTCATAAATTAATATAAATTAATACAAGTGTATGAAGTGATATAAATTAAATACTTACAAAATTATATTGCAACAACAAATTGTATATATATATATATATATATAATATATATATATATATATATATATATATATATATATATATATATATATATATATATATATATATTATATATATATATATATATATATATATATATATATTATATATATATATATATATATATATATATATATATATATATATATATATATATATATATATATATATATATATATATCAGATCTATTATATGAAACATTTGTTTTTATAATGATGATCACTGTTAAACGAACAAGAGATTTTTTTGTACATTATTATACAAAAAACATTATATAATATATATATATATATATATATATATATATATATATATATATATATATATATATATATATATATATATATATATATATATATATATATATCAGATCTATTATATAAAACATTTGTTTTTATAATGATGATCACTGTTAAACGAACAAGAGATTTTTTTGTACATTATTATACAAAAAACATTATATAATATATATATATATATATATATATATATATATATATATATATATATATATATATATATATATATATATATATATATATATATATATCAGATCTATTATATAAAACATTTGTTTTTATAATGATGATCACTGTTAAACGAACAAGAGAATTTTTTGTACATTATTATACAAAAAGCATTATATAATATATATATATATATATATATATATGTATATATAAATATATATATATATATATATATATATATATATATATATATATATATATATATACATTATTATACAAAAAGCATTATATAATATTATAGTAGTAGATTTATTTAGCGTCTTTAAATATTTTTTTCATTTTTGATCAGATGATTCATGACATGAGTAAATAAATAAAATTGAAAAAATATTTAAAGTAATTATTATTAAATATATCACTACTTTTCTTTTTAAGTAACAAGTGAAAATTTATGTAAAAAATATTTAAAAATCATATTGTAACACTTATTATTACTTTTTTTTGAAACGCAATGGTATTGTGTTACACTATGTATATATGCACATAATTGATATGACTGCATAGCTTGTGAACATATTACCCCTTTTTTATAGTGAATATGATTATATATGTATTTGTGAATGTGTTTATAACTAATAAAATAAGTTTATTTAAAACTTTTTTTTAGTTGCATTAAAATTAAAGAACCTTACAATGTATACCTAAAATGAGTTCAAGTTATGTATTCTGTAAGTTTATTTGTTTTTAATAGTTTTTTAAAACTTCACCAATTGTTGACTTTGATGTACTATATATATATATATATATATATATATATATGCATATATATATATATATATATATATATATGTATATATATATATGTATATATATACATATATATATATATATATATATATATATATATATATATATATATATATATATATATATATATATATATATATATATATATATATATATATATGTCTTCTTTTAACAAGGGCATTCTAAGACAAGCAAGTTAATCTTTATAGCATAATTTACTGATTGAAGGTATTAATTTAGAGCGCAGTGTTGTACTCTTTCTAAAATGGCAATATCTATACCATTCTGGTACAGCTAACTCAATAAGTGGTCAAATAAATGAAAGATAGAGATTTTACCAGTTCTTCATCAAATCTAATAAAAGATTTCCTTATTATGCACAACATGAACTTTGATTTGCTTGCACTTGGTAATACTTAAATTTTCTACTTCAAGCTATATGAAAAAATTACTCATAGGTCCCTTTCTAAATCTGATGTATTGAGTTTACAACCATATAAATAGGATATCTCTTATTTTTATGCCCATAGTGCATAACTAAACATATGTCAATATTAAAACTAAACAGCCTTGTGTAAACTAAACAATCTTGTGTTCATGCATATGCAGAGTTTAAATCACTATAGTTTGTTAATATGTAACTCAATAGTGGAACTAATTGAAATGATCAAAAGGTGAGCTTTAACTAAAACAAAAAAGTTTTTCTTGGTCATTTATTCTTTTGTTTTAATCAAAAAAAGCCCGAACATTTTTTTTTATCATTCTCTTTAATATAAACACAATATGTCTCGGAGGTTTAGGATTCCTTTAAAGTCTTTCATAATTAAAAAATTTTTTTATAAGATAATTTTTTTTTTTAAATTCTCAGTTGCGGTTAAATGCTTTTTTTTATGACTTTATATTTTCTGAATTAATGTCACATAAATGATATTAAAAAATAATTTAAGTATTCCAACAAAAACGTTTTCACTTAACGCTTTCAATATTTACAAAAAAAGTGAGCTGCGTAGCGCTTCTTAACAAGATCTGTCAAAGTATTATTTTTGTGGCTTTATCTCTAAATCCTTAAATAAAATTTGTAAAATATAAAAAAAATTTAGTTTAACAATAAAACTTTAGTTTTTATTAAGGAAATATTTTATTAAATACGTTTAAACTCTTGTACAGTTTTCTTATGTTTTAATTAATAATATAAAATGCGGAAAACAAATTTTAATACTGTCACTTTAAAAATATAGTTTTATTATTATTTTAGATTAAAATAAAAAAAATAAAAGCTAGAACGATAAAATCTTAATTGCATGAAAAAAATATTTTTAGCCACCCTTCACAAAATTTGTGAAATCCCCAAAATATATCATGCTGTGAAGGACATACAGATTTGAAAATTACAAATACTTACTGAGCTGCCTTTTAGTGCAAATGTTAGTGCCCAAATAGTTCAAAGATGCCTTGTCAAGTTCTTTAATCTTCAATTGTATTGTGGTGCATTAAAGCTGGGACTTTCTCAAAGAAAAATTTGTGATCACCACGAGTTTTTCAAAAAACATTTGTGATTGCTTCAAATTAAAAAAAAAAAACTTAAGTATTGGAGTTTTAAAATGTCATGTTTTGAGACAAATTTAAAGTTTAAAATTTTTCAGCACAAAATGTCTATGTTTTTTGAATCAAATATTTTCTAGTAATAAATGTGTACACTAGACAGTAGAAAAATGTTTTCTATATTTATTGAGTGGTCAGATCATTTTGGCCATAACTGTATATGTATGTATGTATATATATATATATATATATATATATATATATATATATATATATATATATATATATATATATATATATATATATATATATATATATAATTTATCAACATAAAATTTATATATTGAATTATACCATCTTTATAAGAGCACCTGCATATAATAATATTTTTTAAAAATGCATGTTATGCTTACAGAAAAATTTAAAATAATTACACATGCAAACCAAGAATATTTATTAAACAAAAAATCAGAATTAATTTATGAATACAGGCATCAAAATAAGCTTCTTTTAAAAAACTATAAAATTAAGTGAGCTCAAAAAATAGTTATATGGAAATAAAATCAAAAATTAGTTATACATATTCAAATATAACTTCAATAAAATAAAATTTACTTATTAATTTTTTTTTTAGTATTGGTTTTTATCTTTGAAACATCATTACTTGTGTTAGCTGAAGGTTAGTCATATTTTTCAGTAAACATTTTTTAATTTCTACCTCAAATTTTAAAAAATTAAAAAAATTTTGTAGAAACTTATTTTAACAAAATTAATATATATTGCTTCTATGTATGTATCTTTTTGAGGGCTTGAGTACAGGTGAGCTTAAGTACAGGTGAGTTTGAATTCAATTCAATTAAACATCAGAATAATATGGCAATAAGTAAAAAATAAACTAAAAATAATGACTAAATTAATATAAATAACTAAATTAACATAAATTAACACTTAAATTATTTTTCTTCTTTTTTCAAACAAAATTTAAACAAACAACAAATTTCAATATATAGACAATATATAAATAAGCAATAAATAAATTCATAATAAAAATAAAATACTTTTAATGTCTAACAACATAGTAAAAAAGATTCATTATTTTTGTACTTTTTTAATTCCTAATTTATTAATAATAGTTTTATCTTTTTGTTTCAAGTATTTTTAATACTTTGCAAATAAAGTATTTATTTGGTGTGGATTTAATAAAATATCTTTTTTTTTCTGTGTGTCTTTTTTTCTAGATGTTTGAATTAGGCTTTAGAATAAATCATCAATTTATAATTTTGTCTAGGTATTTGGCAATGCCAACACATTGCCAATACATGAAAAATAAATTGAAAAAAAGTTGGTCTTTTTTTTTCAATTTATTTTTCATGTTTTTTTAAATTCATTCGTAACAAACCAAGGTCATTTAGTAAATAAAAATTCTACGTTATGCTTTATAAATGTTAAAGTTTTAATTTTTTAACTTGTTTCATTATGAGCAATTCTCTTGAGCTTTTTCATGTTTGCGTCTCTTTGTGTGATATAGTAGAAAGAAAACAAGAGCAAAAGACAATTGTTTGCAATCAAACAAACAAAAGACAATTGTTTGCAATCAAACAAACAAAAGACAATTGTTTGCAATCAAACAAACAAAAGACAATTGTTTGCAATCAAACAAACAAAAGACAATTGTTTGCAATCAAACAAACAAAAGACAATTGTTTGCAATCAAACAAACAAAAGACAATTGTTTGCAATCAAACAAAACAAAAATAAAAGATAATTTCAAAATCAAACTTTGAATGAGTGGTTGATACTTTTATCTGTTTTAATTGCATACATTCCATTATTGATAAAAAAAAAAGCAACAACAGTTTTTCAAAAGAAGTTTTTGAAGGCAAAGATTCCTTAGTACAAAAATACATCAAATAGTGTTTTTATTGACAGTTGTCAATTAAAATTTTATACTATTGAGCATATTTTTAAAAATACGCTTAATAGTATAAAATGTTTTTTTGAAAATTTTTATATAGATTATCTTGGGACAAGGAATCTAATGGAATGGGGAACCTTTTTAACATTTATACATAATTTCTTACATTTATACATAATTTCTTTTTTAACATTTATACATAATTTCTTAATTTTATACATAATTTCAGCATTTAAAAACTTAAAGGTCGGTTTATTAAAAAAAAAGTATAGCCTTTTCTCTATTCAAATCAAATATTTATATATGTTTTCTTGAAAAAATGATGCCTAAAATTTTTGTGTAGAAATTATAAATATCAAGCTTTTTTTCCTTCGGGTATCTTTTGTTTTGATTTTTGATGTTTTCTTATTTATTTTGGTGCCACATTAGATTTTCTGTACTTAAGTAAGATGGGTTTTGTCTTAAAATTTTTTAAGTATTTTTCAGTTCTATACAACCATGTTAATTATTTATAATTACATCAATAAAAAAAATCCTTCTGTATGGTTAACATATATTGTCTTCTTTTATATTTATTTTAATTTTTATATTATAAATTTAAAAAAAAATATGCTTAATAGTATTAAATTTTAATTGACAACTGTCAATAAAAACACCATATTGCAAGGAAGGTTTTCTTTATATACCATAAATAATATATTTCATTGCAAGTTTCATTTTCAATTTTTTGGTTGTTTTTTTCGGTGTACTTTATCAGCAAGTTTAGTTTACTGGCAGTACTTTTAATTTCCTTAATATAAAAACGTCAATAACATTTTAAAGTATATTGTTTATTATTATGGAAAGATTTTTGTAACTTTCCTAACTTAAGATAAACAGCAGTAAAAATGTAAATAAAGAGTTTTTGAATAAAAAGAATAAATGAAAAAAAAAAAAAAAAAACAATTATATTAAAGTTTGGCTCAGACCTTTTTGTTCTGAACCAAACTTTAACCACTGCGCTATGGCTGCACTTATATTACTTTCTAGTATCTTCACTAGGAGATATATATGTATATAATGTATGCAAAATGTTGGTCAATTATAGATGCTATTTTGGGTTAGTTTTATTACTATTTGTGGCTGTTCTTATGTTAAGCTAACAATCTCTTTGAATTTAAGTTAATTGTATAGAAAAATTTAGCATGAAATAAAAATAAAATTAAAAAAAATAAACTTAAATTTTAAATATCAGGCAACCAAAAAAGTTCATGTGGTTTATCCTAATTGCCTATTTCTAAGAAATGTATTAAGAAAACTGGTTGTGGTGGGGGGATGATTTTGCATATAAATTAAAGCTTGTTTTAAGGAGAATCAATCAGTGTGTTTCATAAGTTTTATTAGTGTGTTTTAAATTTAAAAGTCTTAAGTGGAGTATGGCTATCAAGCTGGCAATTGAGCAGGACTCCAGTCAAACATGTCAGGACCTTGCCTTAAGATTTAATGTGAGTGATGAAACTATTCGTTTACATTTGCACCAACTTGGAAAATGTTGGAAGTTGAGCAAATGGGTACCTTATGAGTTGAGTGAAACAAACAAGCTACAGCCCTTAACCATTTATTCTTCATTGGTTTTCCGTCACAATTTAGTGCCATTTTGTTGACGTGCGATGAAAAATGGATTATGTACTGCAACAAAAAACAAACATATCATTGGCTAGCCAGTAATGATCCAGTACCGATGACTCCTAAACCAAGCATTCACCAACAAAAGGTTTTACTGTGTGTATGGTTGACTACAGCAGGTATCGTTCACTATGAGTTGCTACCAAGTGAACAAACCATTATTGCTGAGATATACTCAGCCCAATCGGACAGAGTTTTGGTTGCTCTTCACCAAAAACAAGCAGCTTTGGCAAACAGAAAAGGTGTTGTATTCCACCAGGACAACGCCAGACCACACATCGCAAAAATCACGCGGGAAACTCTAGCACATTTACAATGGGAGATTCTACCTCACCCTCCGTATTCACAATACCTTGCGCCAAGCGACTATCACTTGTTTTTGGCCCTGGATAATCATATGAGGAATCGACAGTTTTGAAATAGAGAAGATCTCGAAAATGAGTTAATTCAATTTTTTAGCTACCAAACTCAAAACTTTTATAAAAATGGAATATACCAGCTTGTTTTACAATGGGAGAAAGTTATTCTAGCTGAAGGAGACTATTTTTCAGAATAAACTTTATTAAAACTGTTTTTATGTGTATTTATATATGGATCTGCAAAACCGCACAAACTTTTGCCTGATATATACCATTATATATATATATACAGGCCTTGTGATGAATAAAAATTACTTAATGTATTTGCCTAACAGAATTTTTGGCGTCATAGTTTTTTTTCTTTTTCAATGTGATAAATATGATTTAATTTCAATAAATATGAAAAAAAAAAAATAATAATCCTAATCAATTTTCAAAACTGTTGTTTTATTATTCTTTGTTGTTTTTTTTCCTTAAAAATCTGTTTGGATTTAAGTTTGCATTTTATAATTTAAAGTGTGCAAAATATATAAGGACAGTGCTAACATAAATTTGCAAAAGTAATTGTGTGTATCTTTTAATGTTGTTAAACCAATTTTTTGAAGTCTATGTCAGTACATCAAGTTTTTTAGTTCAGGAACCAGCTCAAGCAGCTTGATATCAGATTTGTGATATAGGTTTTAAAGTGAGTTTTTAATGCAAATAAACAAATTAAAACAGTTTTGTGGCCTGAATGCCTCAAAAAGTCAAGTACAAAGTTTTGACTCATGGAAGCAAATTTTGATTAGTCTTTTCAATTCAGATTTTTGTGATCTGATAACAACAGGTGTTGTTCAGACATTAAACGTTTTTAGAAGGTGGATGAAGGATTATGTTGTCAAGAATAGGAAATTTATTTGTTGTTGATAACTTTTTCATTACCAACGATAATCAAAAAGTTAGATATTTTTTGACAGTTTTATTCGATTACTCCAACTTTTGGTGATTCCTATTAGTTTTCAGTTATCTCCATAGAGATTAACAATGTGTGACTTGCTTTGGGAAGGTCATTGATGAATATAATAAAAAGCAACAAAATCAGTACAAAACCTTGAAGGATGTTTTACTTTATTTAAATCTAAAACATTTTAGCTAGTAACAACTCTCTGTCTCAAGAGCTAAAAACATAGCATTTGGTGGATTTTGTTTTGTGCTTGTGGGACTATGTAAATTGATTTGACTGCAATGTAATAAAAAATTAGTTTAAGCAAAGAATTAATATTTAAAACTGAATTAGTACATTCTTGCAATTTTTATGAAAATGAAAAAAATCTTTTCTTATCAAAGCTTTGCAAGTGCAAACACCCTATCATAATCTAACAAGATTAACCTAATTTTACTGTATTTTTAGTGTATGTGTAATATATTTTTATATATGCTAGTAGTATTTATAAATGCTGTTTGAAAAATCAATGATCAACAGATTTTTTATAATACATAATGTTATTATATATTTTTTTGTTTATATATAACAACCTTACTGTTGAAAATATTATACATTATTATTACATTTTTTTAATCTGTTTAGAATTATGTTTTACATCACTTGGAGCATCAGAAAACGGAACGCTTCCAAGCTCAGCATTTACAGCTTCTTCAGAAAATGATTTTTTTTACAAAGCATCACATGGTCGTTTAGGGAACGCTCCACGTGCGTGGATACCTAAAAATTTTCAACCAATTACAGATTTGTATGATGAATTTCTCCAAATTAATTTTCAAAAAATGTTCACAATTACTGGTATTGCGACGCAGGGTTTCACTTCGGGAATTTTCTTTGTAAAAACGTTTTTTCTCAAGTTTAGTACTGATGGAGAAATATTTGATGATTACTTACATACAAAGGTTCTGAAGGTAATTAGCTAAATAAGTTACATAATAATAGAAAGTGAGAGCATTTGATTGTATTGTGTGTAGCAGTCAGTAGTGGATTATCATTGAGGCAAATAAGGCCATGATCTTAGGCTCCACAATATAACAAGGGCCCAAAATTTTAATTTTTAAGAAGAAAAAAAATTTCAGAACATTATTTTCTTAATAAAAATAATTCTCAACAATCTTCTAAAATATGAACCATATTGTCTAATTATACCTAGTTATCACCTTACAAAGTTATTAATTTTCATAAAAACCATTCCAATCAAAAATTAATTTTTGATTTTGTTTAAAAATAAACTGGTGTTAGCATTTTCTCTATGAAATATTCATGCAAAGGAAGTGTGTAAGTATTTTATTTAAGTAATTACAAAAGTCATTTGAAGTAAAACAATCCTAACATGCATAAAATGAGTTTTGTTTGACATACATTTTGTTTGTTTGATGTATTTTTGTGTAACAGATAAAATTATTAAATTTGTCAGTATTTAGGTTTAGTTAGTGTTTCTTTTTATTGCTTATTTTTGGTGGATAAATAATGTCTGGTTCTGGTTGGACTAAATGAAAGTCGCACTGCAAAGCGAAAAAAAGCTTCAGAAAAAAGTGAAAGATAAGAAAATGTATTAAAACATAAAATGTAAAAATGTTAAACGTAAAAATTTAAGATAACCAAACTTGATATTCTTAACTTTGTGAAAAAATAACAACAATTGTTTTAGCATGCGGGGTTAAACCAATTAGTTTTATAAGGGGCCTGCAGAGTTAAGTGGCAGATTAAGTACGTAAGGCCCCTTGTGTACTTAATCTGCCACTGACGTGTGTGTGTGTGGTTTGTTTTGCTTTTTTGTGAGTGTGTGTGGTTTGTTTTCCAGTTTATTTTGCCCACATCCTAACCCTAATTTCAATATGTGTACTGGAGCACCTATTGCTTTTTATATATTTTATTTTCACATCATTAAATCACAAAGACGCAGACACTAAAAGCAAAAGTTGCAGACAAATTTATTATTAAGTAATAAATAAAAAGTATTTAAAAAATGTTGAGTCAAATAATTTAATTTAATTAAGTCTAAAAAAAATTTTTTTTTCTTCTACTTTTATATATATTTTTTTACTACAACCTCAATATTAAAAAAGTTATTTAGGGGCAATTACACATCAAATCACCCAGTCCATTGAGCCATGTGTCTTCCTTTTGTGTTATATTTTGACACATTATTCCTAATTATAAAAAAATGTTGCATGCAAAATTTCAGCTAAAAAAGTTTAGCGGTTGACAAGATATTGCAATTTTAATACTGACCTGGTTTCCCAAAATGACCCGGTTTTCATAACACTCTGAAAAAGCATTTTCTTTAAAATAATAAGTAATAAAAATGGCAAAAACATGAAAATGAACATATATAATTTTTTTTTGATGCTGAATTCAATAAATGTACTTAAAATGCTCAAATATAAAAAGAACATGCATAAAAATTAATAAAACAACTAGTTTCTATAAACCAAATTTTGGGCCCAATATTTCAAAACACCCCCATCAAAAAATTTTTTTTTTTTGCTGGTAATATTTTCAGCTGTTTATAATCTTACTAGGCACAAAAAATCTAATTGGAAAAACAACTAAAACATACGGAACTTTAATTTCAAAGATGTACTACTTTTTCAAGAAATTCCCAAAAAATATTTGTAAATAAAATAAAGTTAATCGTAATTTAAAAAGTTACTTAAATATACAAGATTTGAAAAGGTATCAAAGATGAAAGTTATTTTGACTGTGTTTGTAATAGTTTACAATATTGCTCCCATTTTACTTGTACTTCCTCTATTTCAGCATTTTCAAACACATAGTTTCTACCAGAACTAAAGCAAGCTTGTGGAACAGATAGTTTTTTCAATATGTTGGTGTTTGGAATAAAACAGTAGTCGTCTCTTTCAGGCCAGTTAAAACAGATTGATGGACCATTTGGATGAAGAAACTTAACTTTAGCATCAACTTCTTCTAAGTTGGTTTTAGTTACAATGCCGATCCACCACTTATTATCACAGACTACAGCGACATAACAACCTAAAGTGACAGTATCAAGTTAAGATATGTCTTGTTTCTTTTTAAGATTGTGGATTATTGTATAATTAGTGTCTGTACTACACCTCTTTGCCCCAACCTTGTTATCTCCAAGATGTATAAATTGATGAAAGCTACGAGTACCAGGTAGAGTTGTTACACCAGTGTACCTTTCTTTTTGCTCTTCAAGTTGCTCTGTAAGTCCAATCTCTTTATGTAAATGAAGTTAACAACTTTGATTTTATCAATACAAAATTCATACATAGCTTCTGATGTGAGAATTTGGTTTCTGTACGGTCGTTTTAAACTTTCTTGTGCTGTTAATCTTTTTACAGTACCACCAATCCCATCGCATGGTGACTTTCCGTGGGATGTGGCAAAAAAGTTCCATTCAATTTTAAGGCAAAATTCGCTCTCTAGTTGACATAGATTGTAAAAGCTTTTACAATTTTTGTACTGTCCTGCGCAACCATCAGTGAATAAATGTAATTTGGACAGATTGGAAAATTTTATTTTTAATATTGGTATGATTAGTTGGAATATTTTGTAATATAAAGTTACATCAGTTACATCATGTATAATGTCATCTGATATAAAACAGTAAGAAATATGTTTTAGTTCACCTTTATCATCTTTATAGTATATGACTAATGGATGTAAAGAACATTGTTGGGTGTTCCAATGATAGCTCTGTATTTCATCTTGGACAACAAAAGCATAATTTTCAGCAAAGTCGCCAATAATGATAATGTTTGATTGATCCATATATTGTTTCAGTTGGTTAAGGTACTGTGATTGAGAGTGAGCATTAAAAGAATGAGCTTGTAGCTTTTCAAAACAAGATGCTAATAGTTCAACATATAGTTGGAACATCAGCTGTTAAACTTAATAGTGTTGCACGGTCAGTAGTTTGCCATTGCTTGTAGTGTATCTCAAAATCATCTTCGTATTCTCCAAAAATCTCATACAAATATTTGGTGAGGGGTTCTTTACCAGGACAATCATCACACTGTGCAAACATGCATTCTTTGTTTTCTACTGAGCAAACAGTTTTTGAAAGTAAGTCCTTATACTTTAGTCCAATATTTAAAGCATCTACTAGCAATATGGCATTTTGGTGATAAGAACAAACACAAACAGAATGTGTACCACTTGCACCTGGCAACATGCACCACTTTGGTCTAAGTGAAGCAAATTTTGAGTAACTTATTTGTATTTCTGGATTGTTTTCTTTGTATAATAAATATAGTTCCTTTAAATTACACAAAAGCAGTTTTTTTTGTTTATGGACGTTCTTTTGAATGCTAACATAATCTTTTTTTCCAGGCATAGTTCTACATAAATCACTTGAATCATAAAAAAGTTTAACAGAGTCTTCTATTTCTTTTTGTAAGACTTTCCCTTTATACAAAGGTGAGATAGCCAACAATCCTTTTTTATTAAAAAGTTGTCTAGCCTTTTTTGCTTGGTATTCTGTAACTGCAAAGTTATTTTGTACTTCTAATATTGACCAACTTGGGGGTGCCAATGTTAGAAGTTGAACAATAGTTCTTTTGTCAGAACATAGAATTTTTTCTTTTATCAAGCTCATAATTTCATCAAAGTTTTCAGCCTTCTTTTTAATGTCATTTGGTTCATAACACAGTTTTGAGGGAACATTAAATTGACTTTCAGTTTTTCTAGTAAGGTTACTTACCATTTTGTTGATGCGCGCAACTTTTCGCTTTCCTTCTGAGAGTATATGTTTTGATGACTTTGAATGAGATTTTAGAAGAGATATGTTAAAATTTTCAAGTTCTTCATTGATCTCCTGTCTTTTTGATTTGAATGATGATATTAGAAAATCTTCATCTTGTTCACCCTGGCTTTGCTTCTCTTCTTTAAGATCTGCTTTTTTGGCAATCTTTTGCTTACAGGGTTTGCAAAGTTTCTTCCCAGGAGCAATATTTAAGCTACTTCTCATCATGTCTTATGACTCATTTATCGTAACTACTCTAAGATTTTCTAAAAGTAATTGAATTGTATATATAATTGCATATAGCTTTATGTATTTTGTATATAGTATAATTGTTTGTATAGTTGTATATAGCTTATCTGCACAATTTTAATAACTTGTAATAATAAACTTTTACGAAAGTTGTCAAAATTTTAAAAACAAATGCATATCCTTATCACACTAATTCAGTTTTTATATAAAACAAAACAGGATGTTTTTTTCAGTTGTTAAGTTCAAATAACTAAGTTATCATATAATTAAGACTTCCTTAAATATAACAAAATTGTTTTGTTTTTTTAAGGAGTCTTTTAACTAAATATAATATTTTACAGAATTCTATTTGAAAGTTTTTTAAAATAGCTTATTGAAAATTTGATACATCTTTGAAATTAAAGTTCCGTATGTTTCAGTCATTTTTCCAGTTAGATTTTTTGTGCCTAATAAGATTATAAACAGCTGAAAATATTAACAGCAAAAAAAAAGTTTTTTTGATGGGGGTGTTTTGAGATATTGGGCCCCAAAGTTGTTTTATAGAAACTAGTTGTTTTATTAATTTTTAAGCATGTTCCTTTTATATTTTAGCATTTTAAGTACATTTATTGAATTCAGCATCAAAAAAACATTATATATGTTTATTTTCATGTTTTTGCCATTTTTATTTCCTATTATTTTAAGAAAAATGTTTTTTCAGAGTGTTATGAAAACCGGGTCATTTTAGGAAACCAGGTCAGTATTAAAATTGCAGTATCTTGTCAACCTCTCAACATTTTTAGCTAAAATTTTATATGTTAACTTTTCTTTTTAAGATGCAACAGCCAAAGAGGTTTTTAAAAAATTTGAAAACCCATGGTTCAAAATTTTCTAAATTTTGGGTGATTTGATGCGGAATTACCCCTAGCTTTTTGTGTAGAGTGTTCAGTTTGCAGTACTTGTACTCAAAACAATAATAATTTAATAAAGATCCAAAAATATATATACATCCGCAGTAATTTGATAATCAACCAATAAAAATTATATTAAAGTTGTGCCCACTATTTGCCCATTGTATGAAGTATTAAAATCTCATTTTTGTTAGGGGGAAATTTTGAAAAATTGTTGATTTAAAAGTTTTAATGTTTTAAGTTAAACATAAATTGGTAATAATAATAATTTAAGTTTTTTAAAATATGTTAATAAAATATTTTGTTTTGTTTTATAATTGCTATAAATAATTTAAATGTTTTTGAACGTGTCTTTAGTTTTAAATAAAGATATGCGCTGTATATCTCAATTTGCAAACACCTAATTTATCATCATATAAATTTCTAAATTCATCATAATAATTTCCATTATTGTTTTAATATTTTTCATTATCGCGTGAAGATTTTTCATTATTGCGTGAAGATTCTTCATTATCGCGTGAAGATTTTTCATTATCGCGTGAAGATTTTTCATTATTGCGTGAAGATTTTTCATTATCGCGTGAAGATTTTTCATTATCGCGTGAAGATTTTTCATTATCGCGTGAAGATTTTTCATTATCGCGTGAAGATTTTTCATTATCACATTTATTTTTACAGCTGCTTATTGCTAAAAAATTTTTGAAGATGTTTTTTTTTTTTTTTTAGTAACTTTTAAATACCTATCAAATTTTAGAATTCTTATAAATCTCCTTAAATTGATTTAGATCTTTGAAGGAAATGTAGATACATCTGGAGTTGTTGTTCAAAAATTGCCATGCTCAGTTCTAGCAAAGTATATTCAGTTTGTGCCACTAGATTTTGCAAATGGCATAGCTTTAAAAGTGGATGTTTTTGGCTGTGGTTTTACAGAAGAAAAAGGTTTATTATTACAAAAATATTTGTCAATTTTATTTTTAAGTTTACTAAGGCTATGTTTAAATGTTATAGTAAGTTTATTTATTTGAAAGTAAAAATTAGTTGTTTGACATAAATTGTTCTGACTAAACTGTGATGGTCTTCATACCAACAATTTGTATTTAAAGACCAAAGTCATAAAGAAAAAGTATTTTTTCATTTGGCTAACAAGTTATGTTCACTTCTTCAACCAAATTTTTGACCAGTTTTAGATGGTTAACTTATAATGATCTAACTGGATTTAAACTGGACATCAAACATAGTTTAAAAACAAATTTACTTCCAACATTCAAGCTTGTAGAACAATGTATGGTCTAAACTCATAACCAATGTATTAACCAGCCATATTTCTGGTGTTATCATTAGGCTAATATCTAGAGTTTCAAAAAACCAATTTCAATTTTATCATTTGCATCTCTTTATTAATCAGATGCTCTACTATATAGTTTTCATTTATTACATTTTACCTTACTTTTTAAATTTTTTAATGTTTGTGTTATTTAACTGATAATTGTATGTATTCATTTCAAACTGTTAAAGAGTGTTATGTTTTGTTTTGATAGAAAGTCATCAAATTTTAAGTTTCAATAAGTTTTAATAGTTTTCATTGTTGCGCAATCTTTAACTCTGTATCTTCACAAAAAGGCGATTCTTGTTTTGCTACAAATTGTACTACTGTTTACTTGTTAATATTATATTAGCATCAATATTTCCATTGCAGGTATTCTAAAAAAGTAGTTGAAATACATAGGTTATGTGTTAGAAAAAGTAACAGCACGAAATATGAAATGTACTTTTTTTATATCATTTCGTTTTTTCTTTAATTAAAAGATATTTTTATTTCTACTTGTTTAATCAAGTTTATTGTTTAAAAAGAACATAAAAGCAGCAAAAATGAAATTACAAGATTACAATCAATATCTATTATTTTTAGTTTTCTGTCTATACTATTCAAAAAAATGGTGCCATAGTAGATATTTCTTTTTTTTTATTATTAAAAAATGATAATAGTGCATTGAACATTTTGCTGAGTTATAAAACTTTGATAACAACGACAGCAACAAAAGCAGTATTTATAAGCACTTGAAATAAACAAAGAAGTTTTTTATTTTCAAGTTATTTTTATTTTGGTTAATAAAATAGTTTTTTATTCATTTAAATTGAACATTTTTCAAGTTTTAATTTAAACTTTGTGATTTTTGATAAATTTCTTGATCTTTATATATTTATTTTTGCTTATATTTATACGTTGTTAATTGGTTCTCATTTTTTGTTATTTGTTTAGATAACCAAGTTGAAGATTACAAAGTAGAACGTGTCACCACAAATGGTGCTGAGATATCTTGGACTCAAAATTTGCTTGATATAGAGTTTTTTTACATTGCATACCATCCAATTGGGGATTCTGCTTCTTTAATAAAATATCCTGTTAATCCACAAAATAATAAAGGAGCTGATAAAAAAAAGTATACACAAAGTTTGTCTGGTCTCTTCAGCTGTACAGATTATCAAATTCGTTTAAGTGTTTACAATAAAATTGGTTGTGGTGTACCACGAGTTTACTCAATTACAACATCCACTTTGCCTTCTAGTAGGTTTGAGTCAAAATTTAATTTTTTTTTTTTAATTTCAATTCACCTTCTCAAGACAACAAAGGCCACCACAGTCAAGGAGGCTACTTTATTTGTGGTTACAACCCTCTCTCAACTCTATAACCCGGAAACACGAGCCTTGACGAACAAGCCCGCTGTGCAGAGAAACAAGTTAAGCGCGGTACTACCAGGGGCGTGATGGGAATCAAACTTTGAACTTCTCGCAGTGATTGCTCTACCACTATCACATTAAAAAATACTTTATTGATTGAAAAAAAAATTTCCAGCATGTAAAATTCATCCAAAATAATTACAACAGGAATTAAGAATTTAGAATTTTTTAGAGTTTATCATGATTAAATCTCAAAAAAAAAAATCGTTTACGCATAGGTTTTAGCTTGTGCCTCCTTTGTAGTGGCTATGCAATTTTTTCTTTATCTTAAGGAGGGTACAGCTCTAAAACTCAGTGTATTGATTTTGAGGCCCTCTGGCAATAAGGTTTCCTGAATCCTGTTGTAGCTCTCAAAAAGAGGCTGATTTCATCAACACTAATAAAAAATCAGAGTATTAACTTTGCTGTTGTGCATCGAAGATGTCCGTGTTAGTCCTTTAGCTGTGCATTGTCAAGACCACGGTATTTGTGGTATACTCAAAATAGTTTTTTATCTCTTGAACTCTATATCTTGAAAAATTCACCAGACCTATTTGCTTTTTGAGAGACTTAATTTCAGCTGTTTCACCTTTCGGTCTCAGTCTTTATGGTTATTATTCTTCAGTTTGACTCTAATAATCACATGCTTGTTTTGTGCACGTAAATTGCACAAGTAATTGTGCAATTTACGTGTTTGTTATGAAATCAGGTTTGAATCCTCGTACTATTCTTTTATGTGCTTTTGTTTCTTTATAATCAATTGCTTTTCTCTTAATTGTTTTCTATTGTTTTCCTTCTTCCCAAGTCAGCATTTTTTTTTTTTTAATGTTATTTCTGATGATATTAAACAAGCTTTCTCAATCTATTGCTAACAGATAATTAACTTTGAAACTTTTTCCAGACAACACAGTGGGCTATACAGCTGTTTTCTTGGACATTGGTTCATAACTTTTGAACAGAAAGTGTTATGAGATTGATTAAAGACTTTTTGGAAAGGTTATTATGTGTAAATTTTCGAAAAACTAAAAAAAAAATTTTGCTGCAGGATATTTAGGTCATAATTTAAAAGGACAAAATATTGAAAGTTTCATAAAATTTGCTTTTTCATTGGTTATAACAAAAATATGTATAAATTTTTGTAAATATTTTGTAATACAAAGATAACATAGGTACATCAATGACAAAAACAATAAAAGTTATTAAACGAAGTACTAAAATTCATAGTTTATTCATATGTTAACATTTTGTGTCAGCTTCAGATAACATGTTATTAGAGACATTTTGTTTATGACAATATTTATAAGCATATTCTTTTTCATACCAAAATTTGCAAAATGGTTTTTGACTTGTATCTCTTGTCAAAAATAATTTGATCAGATGATAATCCACATTTGGTTAATGGTGTGTGTTAAATTAAAAATTTAGGAGTTTTTTTTCTTGAGAGTCTAGTATGTATCAATCTTAATATTTTTTTAATTACTTTTTAACCCTGAATCATAAAGATTTCCCAAAACACTTTCCTCATTATTCAAAATTAGCACTCAAGAATGACCAATCAGTTTGTGAAGTGATGGTGTTATGCTGATCCATGGTCCAGGTAAATTTATTTTTGTAACAGGTGGAAACTCTTTAAATAGGAATAAATAAAAATCTGTACAATAGCTTTTATATTGATCCACATCCATTTTTCTTTTTGAGGAAAATACTCATAGAATTACTGACCAATTCACTTTTGAAATGTTGCATGATATAAAACAGGGAGTTGTGCAATAATTAAATCCCTATATGATTTTTTGTGCAATAGTTTTCCAGCTATATAACAGCTGTTGTTGTTGTTCCTCTTTTTCCAATTGTATCAGGGTAGTCCCATTTTATACCTGTTGATTTTAATATCTCAGTTTGTAATGAAGTATCTGCTTGCTTCATAAATCTATTTGAAGCACTCAAAGGAGACTCAGATTAATCAAAAATACCAGCTTTCACATGTACAACACTCTTCATGAAATGGTCAAATGTACCCAATAAAGCATGAAGAACATATAAAAATATCATTAATTTTTAAATATAATAATTTTAAATATCAAGTATGTTCACATATTAAAAATATAAAATAATATAAACACTATTACAAGATACCAATTTACTTGTATTAGTTTTACATCACAGGTTGAATTGGTTTGAAGGTTTGTCCAACCCTTGTGATATAATCAGGGTTTTTTGTAAGTAAAGAACCGTCTTCATGTTCAAATTGATTAAATATTTCGTTCATTGTTATAGCATCTCAATTGATTACAAAACCATTTTTAATTCTTTCAATATTTAAACACTTATCTTTTGAGTGTGTGCCTAGATCACAATATGCACCTCCAACTCCTAAAAAAAGATTTGTTGTTTTCATATCCATCATATATGACTGCACTGTCACCTTTAAATTAAATTATTTTCCCTCTTTATACATAAGGAAACCTTTTTTTTTTAACTCTTCAATGTCAGAATTAAAGACAGACAATAATTGAAGGGTTTCTCTTAATTTTTTTCCTATTTGAAGACTCAGCGCTTTGTGACTCAGTGGGGCATTTTGTGACTTTTGCAACCATATTAGCAAATCTGCTTCTGTTTCAAGTGAAAATGGACAGAACATTGTCAGTATGATATTGCTAGGGGTAATATTATCTTTTTAATTAAATATTGCATAGCTTACACTACCATCAAATCCAAACTTTTATTAATATATTTCAATGTTTATACCTAAAATAATATTCTCCAATGTCCTTTGCATCGTCACTTTAATAGCCCAAAATAGACTGAAGTTAACACCAGAATAAGGTTGAAGATAGTTCATAATAATTGGTGTTACTTCAGATTGTTTTCTGAGATGTTTCCAAGTCATTAAATATATTATACTGTTACTATATACATCACAAAGCCCTCAGTTTTGATTTTAACTCTTGCAATTTGTTCATTTTAAAACAGATTTAAATGCTGCAATAATTTTTTTTCATTAATGGTTGTACCAACTAGATTAAATTTGGTCAAAAATAAAAGTTCAATGAAAAAGATAGCAAGGAGGAGGGGGGGTTGGAGGTGTTGGTCAAAAATTGATCTTAATCCTTTTTTTAATTTCTAGACACTTTTACCGAACACATCTTCCCTTTTAAAAAATATGTACAAAATAATGTAAAACTATTTGCATTAACATTTTTTAATATGTTTTACAAAAATTTAAACTAAAGGCGTAGGGTCATTCTTTTACTTTTTTTGTTTAAAAGTGCTATGTTGGCACCAATTGCAGTCTAAGATTGTTTCAACATACATTAGCACTCCCTATATTAGCACTACCTATATAGTGACATTTTTTCTTATATAATGCCAAAAATGACTTTTATGTATCATTTATACCTATTACCTATCTTTTGCAAGGTAACTACATTATTTAAACTATTATTTTAGAAACATCAATAATTAGGAATTTCTCTCGATACTAAATTTATTTTTTAAAAGAAATTTTGGCTTGATTTTTGTGACCAGCGTCTTTTGGCTTAAAAGTTTTTTGTTTGTTTTTGAATATATTTTATTTTTTAAATGGCAGTTCTATTTTATGTCAATGGAATGGTTTTATATTTTTCTGGCATAAGTGCGCCAAAAATGGTGTCCAAAATTTTGTTGACACATTGTCACACATTGTGTGACACATTGTCACACATTGTGTGTCATATTGTCACACATTATTTCACACATTGACACATAATTGTGTCAATGTGTGACACAATGTGTCAATATGTGACACAATTTCTTACATTGTGTCAACAAAATTTTGGACACCATTTTTGGCTCTTTCAAATACAGCAAAATTTACTGCAAAAAATTCTTCAAACCCACAAAAATTTGGAAAATAATAATATCAGTTCTATGTATGAAATCTAAATTGATATCAGTCATGTTATAAAAGACCAAAACAAAATATTGAAAGGAAATGTTTTCAGTTCATATTTTTCTAGTATTGCAAAAACATTGAATACTAAATTTCTATATTGTTTCTAGATTTTATTGTGAATCAGTAAAATCTGCTTTTGCTGATTTTATTTTACAATTTTAATTTTACTAACAGACAGTAGGATTAGTTTTTCTTGGCATATCTAAAGATTTGATGCCATAAGTGACAAAGTTTAATTGAACAAACTGCAATTGTATGGATAGAAATGAACTTTATAGTAATAAACCATCCAACATAGTTATAGTAAAAATATATATTCAGCCTGCAGTCTGGATTCTAACAAATTCATTCTGCTCATTGGCCTAGTTACCGCTGAATTGTTTTTAATTTTACAAAATTTCAAAACTAAATAATTAAATTTTTCTATTTTTGATTTGTTACTTCTTTTTTTTTTGCTCAAAGAATCTTCAAAATGTCAAATGAGAAGTTCTAAGATGTGTGGAAGGCATGTTTCTAAATTATTTAGATGTGTGAAAGGCATGTTTCTAAATTATTAAGATGTGTGGAAGGCATGTTTCTAAATTATTTTTAGGCTTGTTATTAAAATAGTAAAATTTAGCACATCTAAGTTTAGTATTATTTGTTGTTCCTGAACACGTCTGTATACATACATATAGAGCATACATATTCAATTTTATGGATTAAATTTTTTTAAATTTATTTCATCTTTGTTCTATTGTAATCCAATAATATGAGAAAATTGTTCAAGATTGTTATTATTTTTATTTGTTTTTTAGAGCCTATACCACCTCAAAGAGTTGAATATGAAATTCTTCAGCCAGAAACAGTTTTTTTAAGATGGCAGGTATATTGTATATTTACGATGAAATAACATTTTTAGTTAATTTTTTTTCAAGTTCACTTTCTTGTTTAGTTATTTATTTTTTAGATTTAAAAAAATTTTTAATTGAATTTTTTTCTTTTAAATATTTATTTAGAAAAATATTATATATTTATAGTGATATCTAGAAAATATAGATTCAATTTTTTTTTTTAAATACTAATTTAAATAAATCTTTATATTATAAATGTTTATATTATGTTATCTAGAAAAGTAGAATTGGTTACAATTGCGCACAATTTATAACTAATTTTAAAATTGAGTATCGGCTGCATTCAACCAGCAGTTCATATGCTATTGTACAGGTTCCTGGTTCAGCAAGTTTTTATAATCTCACTGGATTGCAGGGATGGCAGAAGTATGATATCCGCATTCAATCCATTGGAACTTACGGTGAAAGTGAATATATCACATACACTATAAGTGTTGAAGGAAAAGGTTTGTATAAGAAAATAAAACATTAAACAATAAAATATGCATTTTATGTTGTTTAACTGTCTACATCTTTTGATGATTTTCTTTTTTGTTATATTTTTTAGTTCCTGATCAGCAAATTATTATAACAACTTTAGTTTCTGAAGAACCTCGAACTATACTTGTTAAGTGGCAGGTTGGTTTTGTGATGTTTTATTATAGTCAATCATCTTGCCTCTTCTTTAACTACATTGAATAGAAGCATTTTTTTCAATTTAATTAATTTCAAATAAAAGTTAAATTTTGACCTATTAAATGGTGTAAATAAAGAAAGCAAATTTAAAAGGATTAAATTAAAGGTTTTTAAATGTTTTATTTTTTATAATATATTTTATTGAGTAAATCTAAATGATAAAGACTTTAATTACACTATATTTTTAAATAAGCTGATTTTAGGGCTTTAAGATTGAGCTCTTTTTGTAACGGTAAAGTGCAGAAATACTATCGAAACATATTGAAACATATCGAATCTTGTTAAAAAAGGCCTCTGCGCAGAGAAAAAGATTGAGAACAGAACTACCAGAGGTGAGGATATATTTGAACCTCAAACCTCTTGAATGTACTGAACATTCTACTGCTGGTCTAATACCACATAATTATGAATATTATGAACATTAATCCAAATAAATCTGTACCAATCATTATTACAAGAATATTGATATTTTTGCTACTTCATTACATACCCAGTCTATCATGTTGTTAGGTTACAACTCGGACTATCATGTTGTTAGGTTACCATATTTCAGCTGTTATTAGTAATTTAAGCTGTAAATAAAACATTTAAATCAAATTAACAAACTTATAACATTTTTAATAAAAATTAGTTTTATCTGGTAAATAATGCTAACTATTTTAGAATCCACCTGTTGAAAAAGTAAATGGTTATTCAGTATACTTTCGTGTCAAAAGTGTTCCTCCACTTGAATGGGAACATATTGGACTTCCAAGCACAGCAACCTCCATACGTATTTCGCCGACAGCAAAAATGTTAGAACCATGGAAGACATATCAGGTGTATATATCCTTGTACAATATTCGTCATAAGCTTGACTCAACAATTGAAGAGGTCTTAGTTAAGGGAAAAGGTTGCAAGATTTTGTTTTCAACATATTAACATATTTTTTGTCTGTATAAATAAATTAGAAACAATTTATTATATATTGATATTATAAATAATATTTTTAGCTCCTGGGCTTGCACCATTAAATCTGGTGGCTGATATTAAATTAGAAACAAAAATCAGTTTGCGTTGGGAATCTGTTTCAATGGAGTATCTACCAGAAATATTTCAAGGTTACCAAATGTTTTATGCTGAAGGAAATGAAACTTTAATCAAAGCGCATGTATATCCATCTATGGAAACACAGCGTGTCATGCAAAATTTAAAACCTGGTACATTATATCGTTTTGCAGTTGCAGCTGTTTCTAACAATTTACTTGGGCCATATTCAGATATTTTAGAAGTTCGAACTAATCATGGTAGTCATTATTTTTTGCATGTTATTTTTAATAGTTTTATTTGAAAAAAGTTTGCTTTGTTTATACAAAATAAATTGTATAATTAATTAAATGTAAAAATATTTTCTTATCAAAAAGCACATATGTTAGACAATAATTGTTAACGTTTTATGTGCATCCAATCCTAATGTGGTAGTCCTAACCAAAAATATTTTTTAAAGGAGTTTGTGTTATGAGAAACAAAAAATTTAACGTGAGTCTAAAATTTATTATTTGTTTAAGTCATAAAATGTTTATTGTTAATGGAAATTGCTTTGATAAATGCTACTCCCTTGACTTTTTTGATGCTCTTCTGGTTAGTCTGTTTAGAGCTGGTTAAGGTATATTGATTTTCATTAATAAAAAATTTATAAAACGATTTATTTTTTTCTTAAACCTATATCTTCAATAGTTCAGTGGTTATTTTTGAGTGTTCAAAGCATGATACATTTTTCAATTTTTTCAATCTTGGTGTATATATAGCAAAACAATATATATAGTCCATTACAAAGAACATAAATAAAACTCTCTATGCTGAAATGAGTCCAAAATCTGTTAAAATAAAAAGATATACACGTTATTATCGAATGCTAGTTACATGAATTTGTACTATCTCCGACGATATATATTTACATATCTGTTTATAAATTTCATATACTTCCTTATAACAACATGCTGAGAAACTTTTTTTTGACATTACCTCAGTTTTAATGGCTACATAGAGTCCTATGTCAAGCATGCACTACTACTACTACTACTACTACTACTACTACTACTACTACTACTACTACTACTACTACTACTACTACTACTACTACTACTACTACTATTACTACTATTACAACTATTACAACTACTACTACTACTATTAAGTGTTGTTATAAAGTGATTTTATGAGAAAATTATGTAGTTTTTTTTTGTTTAAGTCTTTACCTTATCTAACCTTATCATGTGACCTCTACCTTTATGTAGCTTTTATTTTATTGGATCTTTATCTTCTCTATGATCTCTACCTGATTTTCTACTTTTTATTTTCTACCTCATGTGAATTCTTTTTTTTTTTTTTTTATTTATCTCTTTTAGCCTCTATATCATGTAACCTTGACTTTATTAGGCATTTTTAAACTTTAGTTCTCTTTTAACCACAAAAATATATTTTTAACTACAAAAAAATATTGATAGTAGTTGGTTAAACACCAATGCTGATCTGGTGGGGTGGTGGAGTATATATTTTTCAGTTTTTATTATTCAAATATTTCAATAAGATTTTAATCTTGCAATAAAGCAATTTAATAAGAATCTAAAAGTAGTTTTTTGTTTCATTATTCTTATTATATTATTTTTATTTTATACTTTTTTTTTAGTAGGACAATTAAGCCCTCCAAAAATTAATGCCATCTCAAATTATGCAAACACCATTTTTGTGGAGTGGTTTCTTGTGAGTCAAGATTGTTTTTTTAAATACTTTATAGAAGATTTTTGTTAAATGGTTTCTTTAAAAAGTTTATCATAAAATATTATAAATTAAGTATAAAGTGTAGTTTCTTTTTAAACATTTAATTATTTGTTTTGCCTAGGCTGAAGATGTTTTTATGTCTAGTTTAACAGTTAGTTATAAAATTCTTGGCTCAGATGTTTGGTCTTCCAAAGTTATTTTGAATGGTAAAAACAACACCATTGCTCAACTTGAGTCATGGGTAGAATACGAAGTTCAAGTTGAACTCGACAGCTTTGGAAGAAAAGCAACTTCTGATATAAAAAAGGTCTTAGTTATTGGAGAAGGTAAATTTTAGTAAAATTTTTTACCTTTTAAACAGTTCTTGCTAAATGCTTTTTTGAATTCTATAATAGCTTATTTGTATTATAGTTTTTATTAAGTGTAGTACCTTTTAAAGATAAATTTGAACATATTCTTTTGCTATTCTATGATTTTACAAGCTGAAAATTTTCAAATTTACAATACTCATTTCATTTATTTAACAAGTTAAATTATAAGTAGCAGAATAATTAATACTAAAATTGTAGTTTGTCAAAATTTGGTATTAAAAAAAAAACCTACAGCAAATGGATTATTTTTTATAATAATATATAAAAGTGCTCTTTTTTTAGCACCTGGTTCTGCTCCTAAGAACTTGTATGCAACATCAGTTGAAGAATCAACAATAAGCTTAGTCTGGGAGAGTGTTGAACCTGTTTTCATTCCAAAAGTATTTAACGGGTATCAAGTATGGGCTGCATTGGATAATGAATCTTTTTATTCTGCAAGTGAGTTTATAATGAGTACACAATATACAGTACGAAATCTTGCACCAGCATCATCATACAAGTTTAAAGTCACAGCTATCTCTAATAAGCAGTTTGGTCCTTTTTCTGAAGTTCTTTCTCTTTCAACATTGCCAAGTATGTTACAATAAAAATGTTTAAAATTTAAAATAATCTTGTAAAAAAAATCTCTTAACATTTTTTAATTTTTTTTGTATTATTTTTTTAGTAAAAGCTCCATTATCACCTATAATTACAGAAGTAGAGAAAAAGCCTGGAAAAATCAAGATAAACTGGGAGTCTCGCTCAAATTCCAGAGTTCCAATTTCTTTATTTATTATAACTTTAAGAGACAGAAAAAGTCTTCAAGAAAACACTACTTTCCATTATACTGATAGTGATGCTTATGATCAAAGAAGTTTTTCACGACTAATTGCTGTGCCTCCATTTACATCATTTGCTATTACTCTTAAGTCTTGCATTCGTGATACTTGTAGTCCTGCTTCCGATGAGATGTTTATTACAACTATGGAAGATGCACCTTCACATGTTTTAAATCTTCATGTTCAAGAAACACTAGATGATATATATGTTAGCTGGGAGCCGCCAATGCATGTTAAAGGTATACTACGAGGTTACATGGTTGAATTAATTGATCCACTAACAAACAAAATAATCTCTACAGATTTCCCAGACAACACTACTAGCACAATGAAGTATCATGATTTACCCTATTATACTGACTTTATTGTTAGAGTAAAAGCAATGACTGCACTTGTTGGTCCTGCTGTGAACAAAACATTTAGAAGTCCTGAGGGTGTGCCAACTGCACCATTAAATTTTAAAGCAATTCTTTTAAAGGATGATCTAATGTCTGCTACGTGGAATTCTCCACTCAAGCCCAATGGAGTGATAACAAAATTTAAAGTGAGAAAAAAATTTTTCAAATAATTTTAAAAATGCTTTTAAAAAAACTTTTAGATTATGATAAGAAATTGTTCACATTTATTTATGATATACTTTCTTATATATATTTTTATTTATGATATATTTTTTGATAAGAAATTGTAAACATTTATGATATATTTTCCACACAGTCTTTTAAATGGCTGCTTACATTTAACATGGCTACTTACATCTAGACATAGATAATTCAAACAATGACAAAAACACCAAATCGTTAGAGTTGCAATTCATTTTAGAATTAAAATAATGGAACTAACCAAAACAAAAATAATAAATACACATTTATTTAATAATTTGAATAAAATCTGTTTGTAATAAACAGTCATAAAACTTATTTCCTAAAATTTAAGTTACATAGCAAAAAAACAAAAATTAATTAAAAGTATTGAACTTGCTAAGTTTTAACTACAAAACCCTTTATAGTTAGTTGCTCTCTCACCTGGAGTTATTTACTTGCAATTTTGGAGTTACTTAATTGAAAAGTTATTTAATTGCAGTATATGATTAAATATTTTATAATAAAATCAATTGATTAAATAAAATAACAATATATTTAGTATATAATATTTTAGTATATCAATTATATTAAACTTTAAATAATAATTTATTAATTGTTTTAATGTGTTTTGCTTTCAATAAATGCTCAATATCATTTTTGATAAATTAATTTCAAACTGTATTGACAGAAATATATACCGAAGTATAATCTTCATTTACAGTGCAAAATTCGATGTTGTGACAGAAACAAAACAAAAAAGTTAAGTTTAGTTTGATAAAGGATCAAACAATGGTAGTGGGTTCACTGGTAGGGTAGTGTTTGGATTGTTCAAAGTTTTTTCTTTTTGGTATGATCAGCACTTGCATTTTTTAAAATCTGGAATGCAGTTATTGTAGTCTAATTCTAAAAAATGGTTGCTACATATACATGTGTGTTTTAATAAAAAAAATGTTCCTAATTTAAAGAAATGGTTTGTCTTTTATATAATTCAGACTTAATGGAGGGATTTTGTGTTTCCTTTTACATGATTGTAGAACATATGCAACACAAGAATTAATCATTTTATAGAAAAAGCTAACAAAGGAAAAAGCTAACTTAAGTGAAAGCTTCAGCCCAGTAAAGTAAATATTTTTAGCAGTTTATTTGTATTATATGATATTGACTGTTTTTATCTGATATAATAATAACAACAATAATAATAATAATATTCAAATAGTAAAGAAAAATTTTACTTCACTTACAGACAATAAAAAAGCTGGAGTTAGATGTCTAGCTATTTATTATACATTTGTTATATTTATTATACATCTTTGTTTTTCACATAATGAAATAGATGTAACTTGTGCATGCTTAAATAAACTAAATATGAAGCTATTAATAAAAAAGTAAATAAACTATAAATCCTACTCAAGTTTATAATATACAATTTGCATAGAAAGCAAAAGTAAGTTAAACTTAAAGCAGTGTGTTATATGAATTTAAAACTTATATTGTGTAAGGTGACCTTAAAACTTACTGAATAAAATTGTATTTAAAGTTCTTGAAAGTTTAAACATTGTGGCATACAATCAAGTGAGATCTATCAGGAAAACTGTTGGCAGAAGTTGAGGTCTGAGTTTCTGGGTTTTACAGATATCAGATTTTATGTGACACATTTTTGTGTAAAATATTAGGAAATTAAAGAAAAATTTTCATAAGGCGAAGGACTATAAAGTCATAAGGTAAAGGAGTATAAAGTCATAAGGCGAAGGACTATAAAGTCATGAAGGTGTATTTGATTTCGCTAAACAGGAAAATAAAGCTAGTTCATACACATTTACTATTGCTGGTTAAATATAAAGCAATAAGTTCATGTTCATGCTTTTTAAAAATTTTTGAGAATGTTAAAGATTATTATATGTTGCTAATGTTCTTCTGCTTTTTTTTTATTGGAATTAAATACTTCAATACTTTTTTTCTTCAATACTTCATTATTTCAATATTTCATTGTTTTGATACTTTTTTAAAGGTTGTATAATCACTTAAATACCAAATAACTAATTTATAATAATAGTTTAACATTTATTTTTTTGTTAAAAAATCAAATCAAATGTTGAATTAAAAAAATTTTCATTAAGTTCTGGTTATAGTGGGTTATGATTATTATTTATTTTTTATTACTAATTATAGGTTATTTATATTGGCACAAAGAGCTACAATCCTTCTTTTACTTCCAACAATGCAGTAGAGGTTGATTTTAATATTAATGTTGTTAGAATAAGCATGTTACAACCAGGTACTACATATAAAGTACAAGTTTTAGCAAGAACTATTAAAGGATATGGTGAAGCAAGTTTATCTCGTTATATTAATACTCCTGTAAAAGGTGACAGTTTATTAGTTTTATTAGATCATAAATTTATTTAACTTTTTTTATATAAATTTTAAAAACATTTTTTTATATAGCGCCTCCTCCACCTCCCATACCAATTACTGAAAAAGTATCTTCGAGCTCAATAGTTATTCATTTATCACCATCTGCTGATGTTAATGGACCAATCAGGTTGTTTGTTTCAATTTTTTTATTTTTTGTATATTTAATAACTTTTGAACGTTTTTTTTTTTAATAGTATAAGTATATTATAAATAAAGTATTAGAATGTTTTTATATTATAAATGAAATATATTATTTTTATATTATAATATAATTATAATATAAGAAATGTAATTAAAAATTTTTTAATGTAGTGCATATCAAGTTATTATTGAAGAATCAGAGAATAGTTTATTGAATAGAGTATCAAGAAAACGTAGAAGTCAGGAACTTCCTCAAGAATTACATGACTATCAGACTGCAAAGAGTCTGGGACACAAGCTTTATATTACAGCTGAGATTAATGCAAATCAAGTACCGTCTAAGTTTGAAGTTGGTGATGGTGTTATTTACAATGGTTATTTAAATGCCCCGTTGCAGCCAAAAACAAAGTACCAGCTTCATGTTAGAGGGAAAATTAAATCACCTGAGGTAATGCCATTTTTGTTTAACTTAAAGTAACATTTTAATTGATAATTGTAATAATAATTGTTATTAATAATTGTAAAGTAATAAAGTAACTGTTTAAAATAAAATTGTTTAAAAAATTATTTGTTTCATAAGTGATATATTTTTTTATTTAGTGAAATATATAGGAAGTGTTTTTTTAAATAGTTAAACAAAATATGTAAAAAAAAATATTCACCCCAAATGCAGACAACCACTAAAATTAATTATTTAAAATTACTATGATAAAATAATTTTAAAAAATTTATTTAAGCATATGATAAGTAGGAGGATCAACTATAAAAGTTAGAAACTTAATAACAAGTCGCACAAAAAAAAAAACCTTGGGCTTCAGAGATAAAGTTGCCAGAGAGGTCATTAATAAGTATTATTAATTTTTTTTTAGGATTACTTAGTTTCTCCGCGCAGCGGCCTTAGTTTCTGCGCGCAGCGGCCTTGCTCGGCAAGGTTCGTGTTTCGGAGTTAAAGAGTTGAGAGAGGGTTGCACCACGAATAATATCTAAAAAAAAATTAAAAAAAAAAAAAACACAAAAAAATGAGTAGCCTCCTCGACTGTAGTGGCCCCCTTCAGGCCTTGGGGAGGTGAATAATCTAAAAAAAAAAAAAAAAAAAAAAAAAAATTTTATTTGCAATAAGAAATCAAGCAATGGGTCTTTGAAGTTTCTTTCAATTAACAAATCAAGCAATAGATTTACTGTTCGGCAGAGATGTTAGAGTTGTTATTATAACTATTAAATAAATTAAAAGAGAAGTTGCCTCTTCAACAATACATTTTTCTTTCTTTCCAATCTATATAAACTAATTTTGGTTTAATCTGAGATGTTATTCAAGATTATCCGAGAATAACAGTAATTAACAAAACTTTTTTTTACCAGTTTCAATTGATTTTTTTGGGGTGTTAACTATTTTTTTGGAAAAGATAAAAGTAATGATCAATTTTTTGAGGCATTTGAGGCAAAAGCAGATACACTAGAGGCAAAAAATTTTTAAGGAGAAGTGTTAAGTTAAAAATAAAGTTAATTATAGTATATATTGTAGTATAATAATTTATATATAGTATGTATATACATTTATAGTAAATATATAAATCTATATTCATATAAAATAGTAAAAATACAAAAAATATAATAGTTTGATATAGAAACATGTTTGAAAATATAGTAAATTGAATAAACTAAAAATTAAAAAAAAAGAAATTTAATTAAAAAATATTTACTAAAAATTGAATTATTGAAGTTAGGTAATTATGTTATTACTATTATATTATTACTGTAATGAATTGAATATAATGGAAGTTTCTATATCAACAAAAAATATATACAGATTAAGAAGCTGGAGTTTCGGTTTCTGCTTCTTCTCGCAAAAAAATTTCTTACACAAAATGTTTATTTTGAATTAAACTTGTAAATTCAAAGAATTCTTAATATATATGAATACATGAAAAGTTTTATTTTTATACATGCTTATGAAATTTTTTAAAACTTTCTCTTGGTTGTCAAAAAATGTGTGCTTTCAATGATTGGTGAAACTAAAATTCATTCACTTAAAATGTTTAGATAGTATGTAAATAAAAAACAAAATAAAGAAAACACTGTTATTACAAACATATTAACTTACAATTTAATTTGAAGTAACAGTCATTAAAAATGTCACAAAAAGTTATATAATTTCCAAAAAGTATTTCCTAATATACATTATTAAAAAACACAAGTAAATTGAAATATTGTTTTGCTATTGAGTATTTAATGTTATATATTCAGAATTTAATATAGATTGATATTTTCTCATTCTTGATGCAGGATTTAAAATATGAGGAATATTCATACTTAAGTTTATCTTACTATAACACAAGAAGCAAAGAACATAGTAGTCATTACAAAATAGTCGTGGCATACGTAAAAAAAGTTTACAAATTAATTACTAATAATTTTCTTTTTTGTTTGCTCAAAAAATACTTTTTTTGTTGATGCTTTTTAAAATGAATGCAGCACTTCTAGTGGTAGAACACTTAGCAATTATAAAGAATGATGAAGAAAAAAATGAAGAAAAATTCCTATGCTGAAATTTAATCCATATACATGGCAAATCTTGAATTGCTGGAGTGTGATGCAGCGCCCTAAACCACTGGCACTACTGTATGAACAACCAAGAGGTTTAATGTTATCAATACATCGACTTTTTATGAAATATTTTCTTAAAGTATCTTGTTAAATTTTTGGCACCGAAAATTAAAAAAAAAATACTTTTATATCTTTTTTGTTTTTGTTGTGTAAAAAGTTGCGTTGACAAAGTTTAGATAAAATTTTATTGATATTAAATCATAAATCAAAATTATTTGAACAATTCATAAATATAATTTTTTCCGGGAAATTTCTTCTTTTGGTTCCTTCTACCTTTGTTTTACAAAAAAGTTTGACACGATAAAAGTCAAGTTGAGCAAGGAGTACTTTTGATTTTAATGATTCTTCAATATTTCTAACACATTCTTCTGCTTCTTGCAATGAAATCCATGCTTTTGCATTTAAATTTATTAAGTTATTACTAGCTACAATTTTTTTTTGGTGTGGCTTGATTTCTTCTATATTTTTTTCTTCTTGCTTTGTTAGAAAGAAGAAAAAAATATAGAAGGCAGATAGCTTCAACTTTTTTAAGAGCTTCTTTGCTTTTATCATACTTGTATTTCATCATTTGCATTTGGTTTTGTACATATCATTAAATCCAAAATAGCAAAGTCTTTTTCTGATGCTTTATTAGTAACAAGGACATTAGAAGCTGTCTCAGCAACTGAATCAGATGGATTCCAATATTTATCACCAGGTAACTGATCAGCACACTGACCTTCCAAAATAACAAGAATAGCATGAAAAATCACTTCAAGTGATTGCACAGTCAAAGAATCAATCTCATCATTTTGTATGTTTTCAAACAGCTTGCAGTAAACCATATCTTGATGAAAAAGATTAGCATCCTCGAAAATTCTTCCATTTCAAACAATAAATAAGCATCCTTACAAAGAGTTGAAAATCTGATTTTTAAACAGAGTAGGTAGGGATTCATTAGCAAAATGCTATCAAGTGAATTGATAATTCACCACAAAGGGGCTGTAAGTAGTTTATCAATGATTCCTAATGCATGAACTTCAATTACAAGATTTGTAATATCTTCCTTTATAGCCTTTAATAAATTGTTTGTAAAGCAACTTGAAACTGACCTAAAATTGCAGCTTCCTGCATTAACCTGCATTTTATAGCAACTGATGGCAGTCTAGATTCTTTTTTGCTTGTTTTTTTATTACTACTTTAATGATATTGTTGACACTATTCATACTTACATTTATTGAAAGCAATTTCATGATGGTTTCCCGAATGTCACAAAATCTGCCATCTTCAAAAGTTATTATTTCTTCATCATCTAACAAAGAAACCAACTTGGAGTTTTTGGTTATCTTCTTTCAAAACATTTGTTTTAGTATATAATGCTGCAACTTTTTCTTCTAAACTTAAGACTTCATGTTTTTTTCATTAATGTAGCTGTTTTTATTATATTAAACAATTTTTAAATTACTTTTTTTCTAATTTAGAAATGTTTATATCAGAAGTTTCAAGAATTTAAATAATAAATACTATTTCTTTTTTTAATTGTGATGTTTTACAATTTGTTTCATTTTGTAAGGAATAATTTTAGTCTTTTTTATTTCCAACTGAATATTATGGTATTTTATTTATTATTTTTCTATGTTTTTGGATCTAACTCTAATTTACTCTCAATAATGGCTTTCTTCTTTTTCACAATAAAGTTTTTTAATATGGTTTAATTCACTTTTGATTAGAGGGTTTTTTGAAATAAGTATTTGCATATTGTTTGACATAATTTCAAGATCCTTTAGATGCTTAAAATAATCCAATTTTAGATTCATCATCAATTCAAGTTTCTTTTTAAATTTTTGTTTTCTTTTTTGAGCATTTTGTTTTCTTTGATAGGGATTGTTTCTTTAGGAACTTCAGAACTATTTGATGTGTTATTAGGAATAATTGCCACAGGTGGAACAAAGGCTTCATCTAATAACAAAACCAACTTTTTATTTTTGCGTTATTTCTTAACTTTTTTTCTAATTTTCTGACATCAACTAATCTAGTTATCTTTATGGCTAGTTGTTTTTTATAGCAGATGGAGCTGAACATTAATACCAACACAAAATCTAAAATATACTGCATTGTAAGAGGTATCTTTAATTGTAAGAGGTAATGTTAAATACCAATCATAACTTGCTTCATTAAACATTTTATCTAAAAAAAATTTTAATAAATCAAGTCAAGAAAATTTATAAATTTAAATCAATCTTAACCTCTCTAACAATCTCTATATACAATGTTATGTATGAATGTTATATATACAATGTTATGTATGAATGTTATATATGCAATGTTACGTATGAATGTTATATATGAAACTTACAGTGAAGTTACAAAATAATAAAACTTAATGATAAATATACAGATGATTTAATTAACAACTATGTAAAACTATTTATTTACTTTTGTATTTAAAATAGTTTTATATATTTACTAACTCCAAGTTTATATCTAAATATTAAATTAGAAATAAATATCTTTAGTAAATTTTGTTTTAAATGTTATTAAAAGAAATCAAAAAAATTTAGCTAGATATATTAACTAAAGTCATACTATATCAATATTAAAATAAAAAAATAAAAATGTGCTTGTTCAATAATAATGTTCAATAAAAATAGCAGATTTTTTTTTCCATATAGAAGAGTGAGTTTAGACTTGAAAAGAAATCTTCAGATTGTTTTCTCTACGCTTACTTATGTAAATAAAATAGGGGAAATTCTACAAATCACTTTAAACAAAACAAAAAACCCACCCTATATAAACTTGACAAAAAAATTGAAAAACTCATGTACATAACAAATAAATAGCTGCAGAACTTATTTGTATGAGATGACAGATGAATTATCTAAATTTATTTATATTTACAAAAAATTAATTCATTTAAAAGAGAATAACTTTTTCAAAAAGAACATTTATTTATGTGATAACATCAGATTTCTTTTTTTGAAAAATCATGTGACTGAACTCCCTATATTCAGTTAATTTAAAAAAAGTAAAATCCAGTTATTTTGAGAACAATTAATGGAAAATTTAATTCTAGGATGTTTTTTTAAAAAAAATTTATTTTCATTTATTTAATTTTTTTTATTTTTTTTATTTATATTTAAAGGGACTAGATCTTTATGGACCAGCAACTACATTGAGTCTTCCTTTAACAAGTAAGTTTTTTAACTTTTAATTTTGATGTTACAAAGTTTTTATTCAGAATTACAGGAGCAAATTAAAGTTAATTTTACAATCAATCATCAAAGTCAAACTATGTAATGTGTACTTCCTTATTATACTTTTAAAGTAAAACTGTGGGGCTGTTCATATATTGATCAATTTATTTAACATTAACCAAAGCAAATGTGCATAAAATCCTTACATTTTTTTTGAGAAGTAAAAGAATTTTAAAAAAATTTTTTTTGTAATAAATTAGGCTTGCACTTTGTACGTACTAAAGCCTTTTTTTTGTCATGACCACCTTCTTTACTAAAATCCCTATTTTACCATGATCACCTTCTTTACTGAAGTCCCATACAATGGCTATCATCAGTGACAACTTGTGCAGACCTTAGTATGTAATGATATTGCATATTGTATTTGTCTTGTGTTAACATACAATAACACCTTGTACGATACTGTATACACCTTGTAACGCACTACATCTTGTATGTGAATAGTTTTATGAAAGCTTATTATTGGAATATAAATATATATAATATGTACTTCTGAATATAATGGCAACTTTAATTCTTTTTGTCTTATGTCTAATACATGGTATTTCTTTATTGATCTCTTTATCAAGTGCTTTCAGTATGTTGAGACAAGTATGGCAACGTAAGTCATACCTAGGAATACTCATAATAGTGTTATGGTGTAATTCCATTCACCTATCATAATTTTATTTGATCGCTTATCATAATTTTATCCATTCACTTATCATAATTTTATTTCTTTACTTTTTAGTGGTTGTTGCTTATGGCCAAGTAATAAAAAATTGAAGGGGAAAAGAAAAAAAGAAAAAAAAGGAATATAGAATACTAATAAAATAATTTTTTAGACTTAGTGTATAATGATTTAGAGAAAAGATAATTTGGAAATTTGACATGTTTAAACGATGTATGACCAGGGTAACCCTGGCCATAATTGTCCAAGGCAAGGAAAAAATTACAGATGAAATCAAAATTTATAATGAGTATGAGGAAGGGTACCAAAGTAAAATTTTAACAGTATACCACAACAATTATAAACAGAAACTTCTTCATGCAAATGATTTGTGAAATCTTTATAAGTTTTTTCCTGATTTTTTTATGATTAAGTTAACTCAAAGCAAAGTTTTCAAAATCTTTCTTTGCTCAAATTAGATTTTAGTGAGGAGCCTCCACCATTACTGTAACATTTCTATTTTATGTTTGCAAATAGAATCAAAATATGACCTTTGAATTTTAAAATTACTTTTCACAGAGTAACAATATGAATCACTTAAATCTTTAGTTAAAAGTAAAGCCATAATTTAAGTTATTATACAAGCACAATTCATGCTAATAGAAAAATACTTAAGATTTTATTTATTTTATCTTGTATAAGTCTCCATCAAGAGACTATAAATAGTCTAAATAATACTTATAAATATTCTAAATAATTTAAACCTAAAGTTTTAAAAAATGCTTATGTCTTTGTATTTCATAATAAAAAATTTATCTCCTATAATTGGAGTCATCTTTAAATAGAGTTGTTGTAATAGTTGTTTATAGATACCATTTGTATAAAATATTTAAATATATAGATTTTTAAAATGTGTTTTAAAATGTGTGTAAAAACCATTTGTATAACCATTTGTATAAAATATTTAAATATTTAGATTTTTAAAACGTGTTTTAGTTTTATTGAAACTAATATTATAATTCTTTTATTTATTTTGTACTTGTTAAAACAGGTATAAAATAAAAAAAGAAAAATTAATTAATTATATTTATAACCATTTATTTATTTAAAAATAACTATTTTATATTATTTTTTCAGATTTTAGAATGTTAATTTTTAGTTACAAAAATGACTTGTTTTAATAAATAATTTTACCTTTTTTTCTTTTATATTATATAATTATTCTCACTCATTTGTGTTTAAAATAAAAAATTTTTTTTTAAATTTTTAGCATATATTTTTAACTTTTTAAAAATTAAGTTTTAATAAATTTTTAGGAGAAGATGCAGAGCATTCAAAATTCCCTTTCCCAAAAAATACTTTAATAATCCTTATCTGTTGTATTCTTTTCTTGATTGGATTTATTATTCTTTGCATATGGTATGTTTTATTACTTTTTTTTATTCTAATCTAGTTTGTATATGTATATATATATACATATATATATATATATATATATATATATAATATATATATATATATATATATATATATATATACAAAATTTAAAAATAATTGAATCTTTAACTGCCTGTGCTACATAAATTATACGAACAGATAAAAACATTGTTTTTAAACTCTTTATGTTTTAAATAAATGATTATTTGTTTAAATATAAACAAATATCAAGTTTATCAAGTTATAATAAAGTAAAAATTAGCGTGAAAAACTAACCTATGTTTTCTTTAAGTTTTTTATCTAAATTATATAATGAACTATATAGTTTAATCAATTTATAACATAATTGACTATTACTTAGAATAACATAACATAAAATTTTACTAAAATAGAGTGCAACTTCCTACTTTAAGAGAATATTATTATCGTGTTCTAAAAATTTAACAGATGGGTTAGTATATTTTTAATATTCAATACAAATATATACAAAAAGGATTAAAGTAATGTATTACTTGACATTTTCCAGTGTATGTTAGAATTCTAAAAAAAGATTTTAAAATTTTTATGTATTTATTAAATTTAGGTTAACAGTTTATCTGATACATTGATTCATCTTTATATAAAAATGTATTATAATATAAACAGGTTTAGATTTAAAAACTTATTTTACATACATAAAATAAAATCTTGTTGAAATACATTTCTGCGAGGTTAAAAAAGGCTTTGAATGTAAGGCCATGCATTTAATGTTACTCTTATTCTGCTTATAGTTAATCTATTTATGTCTGTTTTTTAAATGCTGCTTTTGCTGCAGATTCAGAAGAAACTCTATTAAAACCTAATTGGTTAGCTCACTATGCCACTGCTGATAAGGCAGGTGCATCAGAGGGCTCAAATACTCCGCTTGCTCAATAGTTTTTTTTTTTTTAAAATCTTGCCAATTTTTTTAAATTCAAAATAATTCTATAGTTATATTATACTATATTATATACATACCTATATACCCTTTTTCCTTACGCTAACTTAACTGTGAAAATTTTGTAACTTAAAATGAGTAAAAAACTTAAAAAGTAAAAATGTAAAACTTAAAATATACTTTAACATTTACATTATTTTAAATTTGCATAAGTTAGATTTAGGTACATTTACTTTTAAACTTTCTTATAAAAAAAGGCTGAAAGACATTTTTCTTATTAGATTATATAAGATATATATATCTACTATATTCTATATAAATATACATTTGGTGACATTTTTTGCTTACCTAACAAAACAAAAAAAATGAAGTATGTTGAAAATAACAATTGCTGCCCCAACTCAAACACTCAGTTAATGGAGCAGCAACTCTCTTAAACCCTCAGTCAATTTAACAAAGCAAAAAAGAACTTTTTTTTGGCTTACACCAATGCTAAATATAACAAGAGAATACAGTACTGGTTTATATATTAAAAAAGCATGTAGCTTATAAATACTAAAAATAGCTAATATTAAATATATAAATACCATAAATGTTTATATTTAAAAAATTTTAAATAAATGTAATGGTTGATAATAAAGAAATAAAAGTTAAAAAAATTCAAAACTTTATATATTTATTTTTTCTAACAAATTTTTTCAAATAATAACAATTTAATAAATTACCTCAAACATTTTCTTAATTTAACCAGTTTTCTTTTTTTTTTTTACATATATAATAAAGTGTGAAGTTATCAAATGATGAAACATTATGTAAAGTATCGTGTACTTTTTGTGTTTGCTTTTTTTTATTTTTATTAATTTGCTGCTATAATAAGTTTCAGACTTGTATTATCAAGGTTTTGGAAAAGGCGTCATCGTAAAAACTACAATGACCCTGTAAAAATCAGTCTTGTTCCAATTCAAAGACAAGGATCAGATAGTATGTTTAATATTATCTATTATTTTTATTTTCAAAATTTTCTTCTCATTCAAATTTTGGTTTATTTAGACAAGGATGGTACATCAGTAAATGTCAACAACATAAATCCAAATTATCCTCCAATAGAAGTCACTGCTTTTCCAAAGGTCGTTGCTAAGTTACATAAAAATGATAACATTGGATTTAAGGAAGATTACAAGGTTTTTTTTTTGTTTGTTTTTTTATATTTTGTTTTGTTTTTATAAATATAAGTTCTGTTTTAAATTTTTATATTGCTAAATAATTTATTTTTTATAAAATATATTCAGGAACTAAAAATTGGAAAAGAGTTTCCTTATGATGTTGCTCATCTGCCAGAAAACAAGCCAAAAAATCGGTATGCTAACATTGTAGCATGTGAGTGTTTTTATTTTATTAATCTATTTAAATGTTTTATTTTTATAGATTGTAATAATGTATATTTTTAATAATATGTAAAAGGTTTTGGTGGGGTATGGTATTTTTAAAAAGTTTGCTATTAGAAATGAATCCAATTATATTAATTTAAGATGCTAAAATTACTAAAAATGAATCTTCAAGATGCAAAATCCTAAAATTACTCAAATAAATCTTCAAATGAATGAAATTTGAACCAGTTGATAAATAGGTTTTATTGTTAATAATAACTACAATCAAGTCAAATATTTTATTTTCATCTACTTCTACATAAATGCATCTGTGAAGTAAATAGTACATTTTTTCTTTTTAGTCTGCAGTTCTATTTTATATATATATATATATATATATATATATATATATATATATATATATATATATATATAACTGATCTCAAAATATAACTGGATAGCTGGTTCTATTGTTTTTTCCGAAAAAAAGTTGAAGCTAAAATTGGCCTCCCAAGATGACGGCGATTTTAGTTCCTAGCGGTGAAGCCGATATACAATTTAAATGGCTATATCAAATTACTAAAAAAAATAATTAAATAAGCTTATAAATTTGTTAAAAATAAAAGAAAACAAATGAATTTTTATAAATATTAGAGAAAAAAAGAAATTATTTTTTGTATAATTGAATTTATTATTAAATGGCATTTACAAATTTAGTTAAGTCTTATGTATAAGTATTGGGAACTAAAAACTATAAGTCTTATAGTTTTTAGTTCCCAATGCTGTATGCTAGAAGGTTAATAACATAACAGTATGATAAACAGCAATCATTTCTACCCTCTATATTCTCTATTTTTTTGTAGTAAGATGCCATTTTGTACAAATTCTACATAATTTGTTAACTGAGTGCTGTGAGTATACAAAAACTTATGGGTTCCTTCTAGAATTATATTATACTTGAATTCTATTATTGCATAAATTATTTGAGTAAAATATTATTAAGTGTCACTTATACTGGTAAAAAAAAACCAGGTCTGAATTATAGTTATTTATAACAACTTTTAAAACAAATAAAAAGTAAATAATAGTTTCTTATAGTTTGAAGGATAATCACTCAATACAATTGAAGAAACAAATGTATATAAAAATACATTTGTTTGAAAAAAATTTATTTGTATCTTTATATAGAAATGTTCAAAACATTTCCTCCTCTTTGAAATATTTCCTTAACTTTAATTAAATATCCTGCTAACCTGCTGTTAAGTATTATGGTTATATATTACAGCTTGCTGACTTTTTTTTATATTAATGAACTGTAAATAGCTGTTAAATAATTTTATAAATATGTTGTTGAGTTTATTTGCATAATAGATTGATTATATGACATTAAATTCAAGAAAATGATTTGCTAAAGAATATCATTAGTCTTAAAGAGATTACTGCTACACAAATGATCTTGTATAATCGAAAAACTGATTTCATTGGATATTTGGCATCAATTAAATCTGCTCAAGGTATTTCTTGACTGGGTTGAAAAAGAAGGTTCACCATTAAATTATTTATTATCATATAAACTCATTCAAAACCATCTAGAGCTCTTTTTTGGTGCTGTGAGATCTGCAGAAATGTTTAACAGCAATATCAATTGCCAACAATTCACATATAAATAACTTTTTATGCAAAGTACCGTTCAATTTTCAAATGAAAACTGCATTATCAGAGATAAAACTCATATATATGTTTTAGACGATTCTTTTGGTGATTTTAGTACTAAAATATCTTTTACTGAAATTGAATTAATAAGAAAATATGATTTGTTGGAGAGAGAACCAACAGTTAGTGATCGCGATAATGCAGATATTCCAAATTGCAACAATCTATTTGAATACAAAAAAACTTTGATCCCATATATTGCTGGATACATAGATAAAATGACTTCAAAAAAAAATATCCTCATTAAATGTCAGAATGCACTAGTACTCCCTTTTCATTTAAAACAAAATAGCTTTTTAAAATTCAAAGACAGGAGGTTTGATTAAACTGACCATAAGTGTTATATGCAAAGAAACAGAAAGGTGTTTCCAAATTAATTGGTTGTTTTAATAGATTGCCTCTTTCCAAACGAAATTGGAATTCAAAATGCATTAGCAAGTGCTGCTTTGAGATCAGTCGATTTCTTGAAAATAATAATTGATCTAGCTCCTCATGTTTGACTCAACTATAAGTGATAACAATATATTTTCCTTGTTTTAGTTCATTTGGCAGTTTGGCTGCCAAATTAACTAGAAAAATAAATAAGGATATATATATATATACATATATATATATATATATATATATATATATATATAATATATATATATATATATATATATATATATATATAATAAAATGACACAAATAACTATATAAAAAAATTCTAGAAGGAACCCCTGAGTTGTGTGTACTCACAGAGCTCAGCTAATAGTTCATGCAGCATTTGTAAATTTGTGATATCTATTTGAAAAACTAATTTCATAATAGTTTATTTTGAATAGATATTTAGCTGCCTACCATGCAGTTATGTTATTAACCTTCTACCACACAGCATTGGGTAGTCAAGAACTAAAAGGTGCATAAATTGTATTATAAACAATATTAAACAAATAATTTATAGTAAAACTAAAATTAAAAGAAAGTAGTTAAATGAAAAATAAACAAAATATGAATAAAATTATTTCAGTTTTTCAAACTTAAAATAATTATTCGAAAGTTGTTTGGAAATTGTTAACTTGTATAACTACTAGTTCCTTATTTGTTCTTTACTAATGTTAAATAAACTAATTCTTAATTAAAAAAAACTAAAATTTTTTATCTTATTTAATAACTTTTATTTATCTTTTAAAAAGCAAGATATTATACAAACTTATTGTTTAGAATATATTTTGTTAAACAATAGAGAAATTTACGTAAATATGTAATATTGCCTTTTTTTTTTAATTATTGTTATGTAAAAATAAAAATTATATTTGAGGCATGTACATTTCATAATATTTATATATGTAATTGACATATAAGTTCGTAACAAAAATTTCTTCATTTGTAATCAACCGAAACCATCGCCATCTTGGGAGGCCAAAGCTGGCTTCAAAAAATTTGCCGCATACGCTATCCAGTTATATTTTGAGATCAGTGATATATATATATACATATATATATATATATATATATATATATATATATATATATATATATATATATATATATATATATATATATATATATATATATATATTAGGGTGGTACAAAATTATAAATTATTGAAATTCATTTCTCCACAAGGCTGCCTTTGTTCCTATTAATATTCGCAATATTGTAGCCAAATTTGAAGCAAATCTGATAATATTTAAGGGTTGCTATAAATTTTGACTTTTTGAACACTATGATAAAAAATCAAAAAGTTTAAGTTTTCACTATTATTTAATATCAAATTTAAAAATTAAAGAAACTAACAATTTAAATCAGGTAAATATAAATGCTTGCAAAGTATCTAATGAATATAGATCAACTGATCAATTTTCATTAAAGTATTTCAATGTTTCGTAATTTTTAAACAAAAATGTAATATCAAGCAAGAATATTGTGAATATGTTGAAAAATGTATGTTTATTAATCAACAATTTTGTCATCTTTCGCCAACATGGCTGCCTTGGATGAAATAGGGTATAGCTGGCGGTGACGTTGAACAAAACGAAGTAGGAACTGATTTTATTCTTCATCCTTTGTAATCGATTTGTTGTACTGTCGAATTAATGCAATTCCACGTTCCGTGCGGTCATTAACAACTTTCATTCTTTGGACTCTTTGTGCCAACTTCTGATATGATTCATTGTCTTCCCAATATTTTGGATCTTTTGAAATGAAGTTTTTGGCCTCTTCTCTACCTGTACTGCTCAACAACTCGAATAAACTAAACGTTCTCATGTCACAATTGTCTCTAGTCTGTTGAAGTCGGTATTCTTGGAATCTACTCTCTTCAGTGCTAAAGTTGTTTTGGGCAGTTGGAGGTTAACTACCATGGCCCTCTTCACATCCAGATCAACCCGACTATCAAAAAATGCCAGACCTATAAGATGTTCTGAGAAGAACCAAAGGTGTCAAGAAAATGCAGTAAAAGCTGCAACAGCGATTGTGCGGTTTGGATGCTTTTGGAACTGTTTCAGCATTTGAACATCATTAAACGGAGCATTTGCAGCCAGAGGAGCTTCATACCAAAAACGTCCATAAATTAATGCCACAAACAATACAAGCTTTACTAGATCTTTTTTCTCTTGAACAGTCAGAGTAAGCTGATCTTGAAATAGTACCATTTTCAGAGCATAGATGGCCTTTGACATCCATCAAGCATGATGCATTACTCCTGGAGCGCGAAATGCTATCTCAGCACCAACAGAGCCTCCCCCAAGGAAGACCAGACATAACCAAAGTAGTTCAAGGTAATCTTCCCTAGGTTGCTTTTCGTCGATGGCTTTGGTGTAGAATGCTACCATTTCCTTTCAAAAGACTTCCATATCTCCAATAAAGAGCTCATCTTTAGCCGGAGAGAATCTGGCTTGCTGAATATATGGCCACTTTTTTTGAAACTGTTTGAACAAGCCAACCACAGGTCCCCCTGTTTCACCAAAGAGAGCTGTAAAGACATTGCTCAGAACAACCTCCAGAACATGGTGGCAGCATCCAATACTTACAAGCTCACGACCAACTGCTTCCTTGATTAGAACACATGCTCCTTTGTGAATACCTGTGTTGGATGATATTGTGTCAAAGACTAAACCCTAAAGTTTGTCTCGAATTTTCCAATAATTCAAGATCTTTAAGCAAGTTGCTGCTTGTTCCACTCCTGTTTCTCTTCCAATTTTTGGAACCGCTAGCAATTTCTCCAAACCATTTCCAGTTTACAATCACTGCAACGCAGTCCACAGTTTCTTTTGAACCAGTAATATCTGGAAGTAGTTTCCCATCCCAGTGTAGAAGCAACGGAAATTCAATGGAAAAGTTCTCATTCTGAGTAATGTGTTTACGAGTAGACATTCGAGATCTCCTGATTGTACTTCGAGACAGACTTAAGTTTGCAAGAGGATGTCCTAGTACTTTAACCACTGAAGCAATAACAAACATAGCTTTGCGATCTGGAAGGTTAATTCTGTCCAAAGCTCCAGCAACTTCTGGGCTTGACACAATACTTTTCAGACGCTTTGGCATTGGTGTAGAAGAAATAGATTGCAATGCAGAAGACAGAATCTCAAAACTCGGGTCATCATCGCTGTCTAGACTGTCTTCTGAGCTGCTGATGTTGGCTGAGACAGGACCACTGGAGTGTTGCTGTTTTGATAACCTTGCATCAAATGCTTGATCTCAAGCTCTCTTTCTGGTTTCCTTTGCCAGTAGGTTCATATCAACTCCGGCCATGCTGCAGCTGGTAAAATCTTCTCGCTGCATTGCAAGAAATTGCCTATCTTCAGCAATGGTTATTGTCTCCATTGCGGTTTTAGTTGCTAAGTCAAAAAGCTCACAAAGTGTGTCCTTGAACATCTGTTCTTTAATTCTACAGCTTTCTAGGTCTGTAGCTCGATTCTTTTTTAGAAGCTGATAGGAATCTTATTATTTCCGAAGTTTTCTTTCTCCAGAATCAATTCTTTGTGTTGGGATTCTTGCCTTATTCCACACAACAATCAGCTCTTGAATAGTATGATGAATGCTCTCCTTTATTGTGAGATGCTCTTCCAGATGATGAAAGAGGAGGCAACGGAGGACATCTCCATCTGTTGCCAATCTTGATGATGAAAGCTGCTTAAATGCCTTCCCAATGAGTCATACCTCTGCAGAGCTTCTTCTAGTAACTGCCATGAGTGGTGATGAATCTGTTGATATAAGAATATTAAGTATAAGAAAATAAAAATATTTGTTACCGGAAATAAAAATATAATCATTATAAATTGTTTATTGAAATACTGCAGATATGTGCCTATTACAAATTGGGCACCAAATTATAGACAACTAAAAAATATTAGATATTTAAGTGAATTCATATAGCTTCTGCTTTTTAGCAAGCATAAATTTATTTACCAGTGTTGAGATAGATGTTCAATTATGCAAAAATTACACAAAAGTTTGTATAAATTCTTAAAAATTGAGTATTATCAAAAAAATGATGAAATCACATACCTCTAAAACTGTTCAGATTGGTCCAATTTTTTGTATGGTTCTTCTCTAAGCATAGTCGAACAAAATTAGGCTTGTGGAGAGAATGTAGACTTATTTTGAATTTTTACCACACAAATGCGGTAGTGGTGTAGTGCGGTAAAATGCGGTAGTGGTGTAGTGGTAGAGCGCTCGCTTCATGAGCGAGAGGTTCCGAGTTCAATTCCCGCCACGTCCCTGGTAGTACCGCGCTTAACTTGTTTCTCTGCGCAGCGGCCTTGTTCGTCAAGGTTCGTGTTTCGGAGTTAAAGGGTGGAGAGAGGGTTAAAACCACAAGTAGCCTCTTCATCTGTAGTGGCCTTCTCGGCCTTGGGAAGGTGAATTATTAAAAAAAAAAAAAAAAAAAATCTGGACCACCCTTATATATATATATAATTTTTTCATTATCTTTTAATTTTGCAAGTTTTTTTAGCTCCTAGTTTTCCTGGTGTAGCTCGTTAAGTTATATTTAGCTCCAAAAGGTAAAGAAGCTGCTGTTAATGTTTCTTTAGCAATGAATATTTGCACTAGCTAAATATTCATAGCTAAATGAAACAGTTTTCTAAATATCAAGAATTTTTATTTCATTACCAGTTGGTAGAAATTTCCAATGTATTAAAGTGTACTAATTTTGTTTTTAGTTCTAATCATTAATATGTTTCTAATTTCTATTTAAGAAAAACATGATATCTATTAATCTTGACATGTTTTGTAGTTACATACAAAAACATACTACTAAAAGTTTTATCCACCAGCCTCACATCCCCTCTTTATCTAATAGGCTGGCATAGATGTTAACCTATGTTAAATTGTTTCCTATGATAAACACTCTTCTTGACTCTATTCACAAAAAATTTTTGACTTTCTTAACCTCTTACTCAAATATTTAACTTATTAACTCATTTTCCAGACCTAATCACTTACATTCACTCCTTGATTTGTTTCTGACCTTAACTTGTGCTCAGCTTCTCCTTGTTTTCCTTTAATTGGACCTTGATCTCACTAAAACTCTCATAGTTCATCATACTACTAACTTATAGTTAACTTTTGTGGTTTTCTTTGTGATGTTCATTGGACTGATATCTTTTGTCTCTCTGCCTAATTGTGCCTCTTACATAATCTCAAGGGTTCAAGCTGGCATGGAAGCGAGAAAATAAAAATAATGGCTTTTATGAAAAGTTATTAATTTTTGAATGCTTAGAACAAGCAGTCAATGTTAAATGTGATCTCTCTTCTGTGACTGCTTAGGGCTTGCTGTAGCCTGTGAATTTTAATCCATACAAAGCTCAGCTGTTTGCTGTTAACAAATATTGCAGAATTATATTCGAGTCTACTCTGATTATCACTGACCTTTCATGGAAACCTGATTACTACTGACCTTTCATAGAAACCTGAATACTACTGACCTTTCATTGAAACCTGATTACTACTGACCTTTCATGGAAACCATGGTAACTATATATACAATTGATTGCTAAGTTATCATTTGCTAAGGTTGCTTAATAGGGCTCCCATTTCTTTATTCTTAGTTACATTTTCTACCTCTTTCTATTATTTGTCCCTGTGTGGAATACTGTTCTCTGCTAGACAAGGTATATTGCTATCATGGTCGCTGCTCAAATGAGCTTTTATCTCTTGTTTCATCAACTTACATTACTCCTCATTCAGCAACTTCACACCCTTTTACTGTATTTTTCCTTGCACATCAATGCTTTGGAGCTCTCTCCCATCTACATGTTTTCTCGACTCATACAATTTGCAATTTTCCAGTTTCTTTCTGATAGCTCCCAACATAAATAGATTTGCTTATGGCCTTGTAAGAAGTAAATTAGTTTTTATAAAAAAGAAGTGTGAATTAAAAAAAAAATTTAAAACAACAGGAAATCATTAAAAAAAAATTAACAATATAAATCATGTCACAATTCAAACTGTTGCTTCAATCAATCATTACTGATTATATCATAACAGAGAAGCACTTAGCTGTTAAAAAAAACGAAACAAAATTTTTTTCTCATATCAAGCTGTTGCTGAAGTACTTTGATCTAAGTTTCATTCATCCATCTAAAAGTAATTTTTTAAAAAAAAGAGTATTTCTGTCTTATTATTGATTTTGCGACAAACAAACAAAAAGTTTAGAAAAATTTTGTAACTATTAAAACTGTTTTAAAATATCTTTTGTAACATTTCATTGTTCATTAAATTTTTTGGATTTCATTCTTATTTAAATCTTATTATACTTTTATTGGTGAGAAAACTTGTAAAAATTAAGTGTTTTTGGTGTAATTAAACAATAAATAAAGATTTGTTAGAGTTTTGAAGGGAAATAATCATTTATATGTTAATATTTCTGGTGCAGCTATATTCATATGGTGTAACTTCTTTTAGATGATCATTCTCGTGTTATATTATCGAAGATTGAAAATGAGCCTGGTTCAGACTATATTAATGCTTCATACTTGGATGTAAGTTCAAACATTTTATATATATATATATATATATATATATATGTATATTTATATATATATATATATATATATATATATATATATATATATATATATATATATATATATATATATATATTTAGATATGTATACATATGTATATATACATATATATATATATGCGTATATATATATATGTGAATATATATGGAGCCCTCATACTTAGTAAAAATGAGGTCTGCAATAATTTGCCAACCTTAATCTTTTAGAGGTCAGCATTAGATTGGCAAAAAATTTGGTAGAAAGGTTTTATCATAAACCATAGAAATGCCAAATGCCAACCCTAATTCTTAATTAAGGGTGGTATATATGTGTGTATATATATAAATATATGTGTGTTTATTATATATAATTATGTTCAGATGTATATGTAAAGACATATACTTCTGAACATAAATATAAACATTTGTTTTTCTTTATAGACCTATAAAAAAGCTAACTCTGCGATTGCTACTCAAGGTATTCTGACTTTTGTTAAAAGAAACATTATATTATAAAATTTTTTTAAAAAAGAAACAATATTGTTATGTAAAAATTGTTTTCAATGCTTTTAAACATGAAAGTAAAAAAGATTTATGTGTAATTTGACATAAAAAGCACAACAAAAAAATAATTTTCACTATGTTAAAACCTTATATAAAAAAGTTTGTGTTAAAAATTGTTTTTAGTATTATTAAAAGTTATAATAATAAAATGATGTTAAAATAATTAGAAGTAAAAATTAAATTAAAAAAAAAATGAGACAAAGAATAATATTTTAGTTAAAGTGAGAAATCTTAACAAATATTTTTAAGTTAGTATTACATTTATATAACATAAAACCTTTAAACCTGCAGAGCTGGGTCAGAGTTAAGTATAGAATTACTGATTATTCCTAAGACCAAGCATAACTAAAATAAAATTTTTTTTTTTTTTGAAATCACCTCACATAATAAAAATTGATACAGATAAGTTATTAGCAATAGTTTTGAAATTGTTTTGTAACTTTATTTAGTTTTTAAATAGTTTGCTTTAAAATGAAAAACAAATTAATTTGAACTTTTTATTTTCATATAAAATGAAATCTTGAAATAAATAACGTTGGATCATTTTCTTGTTGTTGTTAGAATAGTAATTGTTAACTTTTTTGATAGTTTCATTAATTTTTTCTTTCAATTTTTGATTTAAATATTAGAAGCAATGCGCATAAATAGCTAACACCATAAGCAGACAGGAATCAGAATTCTGTGAAAGTATAAACAAGCCTAATTTAAACATAGCAAGTTATAAGATTTTATAAACATACTCTTCAATATTTTTTTAAGGGCCATTGCCTAACACATTCAATGATTTTTGGCGAATGGTTTGGGAAGTAACCTCAACTTGTATTGTAATGCTAACAAATCTGCAAGAGAAAAACAAAGTTATTATTTTTCATACTTTTTCTGTTTCTTTTTATTTATTATTATTTTTGTTTGTTTTTTCATACACAATTTTTTTTCCTAATGTTTTACTTTGTTGATATAATATTTTATTATATTATTTGTATAATATATCATAACATTAGCTTAAATGTCACAAGTACTGGCCTGATACTAGCAACGAATATGGGCAAGTGATTGTTAGTTTACTGGCTGAAGAAATATTTGCTGACTATACAATAAGATCATTCAAAATTGCGCACAAGGTAAAATTCAAATTCTTTTTGATGAACGAATATAAAATATTGTTTATCGCTACCGCAAACCAACTTTCTGAAATCTGTTACATAATTGTTCTATTTTTTACAAAATTGTATTTATCGGAAATAGAATAGCTAACTATTTAGGAACACAATATTGTATCTATTTTTATATATAATACCATGTTTATATGACACCATGTTGAAGTTTTAAGTTTCGTATTAGTTATTTTGATTTTAAAATGGTTTTACAAAATATTTTTATAAAACAGAACTTTGCACAAGAGTTTCATGAGGTTAAACAGTTTCATTTTACTTCCTGGCCAGATCATGGCGTCCCTACTCAACCAACTGCTTTATTATCATTTTGGAGGAAAGTCCGAGCATATGAGAGACCTAAAAGTGGCCCAATTATTGTTCATTGTTCGTGAGTATTTTTTTTAAATCTAATTTTTGTGTTTGTTGTGAACTTAGATGAAATTTGTAATTTTTGTTTGTCTATTATTAGTAAATGTTCATAAGTCAGTAGGGTATGTCTCTTCTAATTTTAGTCACAAGAGTAACAGAACTTTAAGAAATGTTTAAATAAACATTAGCATTCTGACTGAATGTCTTTGTGTGTTAATACTTAAAAAAAAAAAGGAAAAATTAACATGTTGCCAGCTACTGAAAAATGTTTTTGTTAAATTATTTAAAATTCATGTTTATTGAATATCTTAGATTTTTTTTTTTTATTTAATGAATTTTTTTTTTTTTTTTTTTTCTGACAGAATTACTTTAATGAGTAAATTTTGTTTTTATAAAAATAAAATATTTAGAGTATTTAAATAATACTTGTCTTTTTATTGACACATGAATGAGAAAACTTTTTTGCATTAAATTCAATGGTAATATGAATTGTCTTGAAAATTTTGGATTCAAATAAATGATATAGGTTTCATAGACTACACTAACATAAAAATAGATAAATATTTATACACTAATTTTTGAATTTATAATATGAAAACATTTTAGTAATTTTTAAATTTCAAATTTGTTTAAAGTTATGATTACAGAACGTTGGGTTTAAGTTCTATAATGTAGGTTCTAGGGTGTAATGTTTTAGAATGTTTTTTATATGATGTGGGTCTTAGGTTGTAGTTTTTGGGGTGTAGGTTTTTTAATTTTTTATTTGATTTTGTTCTACGCTCACTCTTTTATATGACTTGCAAACATAAGTAAAAAAAAATTTTTTTTAAGTGCTGGAGTAGGAAGGACAGGTGTTTATATTGCACTAGATGCAATGTTAGACAGAATAAACGAAGAGGGAACTGTAGACACATTTAATTTCATAACAGCTATGAGAATGAGAAGAATTGCAATGGTACAAACTGAGGTTTGTTTTTTATCAAAAATTTCTTTTTATATAAAATCTCTTTTTTTTAAAAAACCCTAATATTTTTTAATATATATTCATATATAATTAATATTTGTATAAATTATTTAATTGTAAGTATCTTATTTATTATAAAATAATTTTCAAAATTTTACAAGTTTCTACCCGCAGAACAAATGCTTTAGATTTGAAAATAACTTTATTCACACTGTAGCAATTGTGTGGGTAGAGTTATGAAAATAACTTTATTCACACTGTAGCAATTGTGTGGGTAGAGTTATGAAGTAGCAAAAAATGTTCTGAATTTAAAGAAGAAAGCAAATTTCTGTAAATTATAGAAATTTGGACTCAAGTAGCAATAAAAAGAACCCATGCTATTGAAGATAGAATCATTAAAATCAGTTTAAATTAATTTGGATGGTATCCTAATGTAATAATAGATTTTTTTTTTTTTTTTTTAATTCTTTTTAGGACCAATACATATTTCTACATGATGCTATTGTTGAAGAAATATTATCTGCAGATACAGCCATACCAATTGCTTCACTTAGAAACACTATTAAAAAGCTTAATCAAATAGATAATGATTCTAAAGTATCTGGTTTTGAAAAACAATGGAAGGTATTTGATTTGGTTATTATAAAGTTATGTTCACAATAATAAACACAAAGCGGTTTTGTTTGTGAGAGTCATCTTTTTAAATGGCTTTTTGCTTGTGAGAGTCATCTTTTTAAATGACTTTTTACTTGTGAGAGTCATCTTTTTAAATAGCGTTTTGCTTGTGAGAGTCATCTTTTTAAATATTATAATTCATATCTGAAGTTATTAAGGAGAGTTTTTTTAAGAAAGTCATCTTTTTCAATATTATTTTCAATATTCTTTTTAGATTTTAAATCATGGTAATCCAATTCAACCCGCATCTGAAGTAGCAATGGCATTACAAAACAACTCTAAAAATAGATTTTCAACAATCCTTCCCACAGATAGTAGTCGAGTTTTACTGTTGCCAATTGATGGAAGTGAAGAAACCACATATATTAATGCAGTGTATATAGATAGTTATAAGCAAAAAAATGCTTTTATACTTTCACAATGCCCATTACCTAAAACAGTGGCAGATTTTTGGAGAATGGTTTGTGAACATGGTTCATCAACCATAGTTATGCTAAATACTCTTGATGAGGGTGATGTGAGTGTCTTTTTTTGTTGTTGTTTTGTTTGTTTGTTTTTGTGTATTTACTTTATTTTATTTTTTTTCAAATATAAACTAACTTTTATTAGGATTATGCAAATTTCTGGCCAGAAAAAGGTTCTTTTAACTATGGAAAGATCACTGTAGCAAGTCTTGAATCTTCTAAAAGTGATGATATAAATTTAAATGGCGTTTTAAAACTACCTGTTGAGTTGAATGTTAGAAACTTCAAAGTATCAGACGTTCGGGTAAGTATCAAAGTATAAAAATTTTCATTTTGCGCAACACCATTTTTTAAATTTGCTTTAAATATGTACTTAAATTCGTGTTTTTTGATTATGAAGCCAATCATTATATTTATATTTTCAAATTATTTTAAATTTCGACTTGATTATAATTTAAATTGTTTATAACAACAAAAATTATTTATAAAAAGCTATATATAATATACTGGGTGTCTGCCAGATCAGGGAAAACAGGAAAAGTCAGGGAATTCAAATATCTGCAAAAAATCAGGGGATTATCAGGGAAATTAAGTTAAATTTTAGAAAAATCAAAGAGAAATCAGGGAAAATGGCTGTTCATCAAACTTGCATGACTTAAATAAGTTTTATATGGTACATGTAATATAAAAGTATATTTGGCAGATAATTTTATGAACTTTTTCTTGATACATTTAACTTCTTTTTGATACATTTAATGGAGGTTGTATTATTGTTTATATTTTTGCAGGTAAAGAGCATTTTTCTAAACGAATCTAAGTCAATTTTTGTGAAGTTGAGTTTAGGTAACTTTAAATTAAATCAGGGAAACAGGCAGAAGTCAGGAAAATCCACCTTAAAATATTGGCAGACACCCTGATATATATATATATATATATATATATATATATATATATATATATATATATATATATATATATATATATATATACATACACATATATAATACCAGGTCTATATATATGAAATGAGCGTTTTTTTTTTCAAAATAAAACACTATTTTCTAATGGAAAAGTAAAAAATATTTTATTCAAAGTATTTGCCATTGCTTTCTACACATTTTGACCACTTTTCTGGCAATTTATGGATACCACACCAATAAAACTGATCGTTTTTTGAGGCAAACCATTCGGAGACCCATTTTTTAACTTCTTTATATGAATTGAAGTGTTGCTCATTCAATTCGTGTCTTATCGATGAAAACAAATGGTAGTCGGAAGGAGCCAAGTCTGGTGAATACGGCGGGTGATGTAACTCTTCCCAGCCAAGTGATGTTATTGTTTCCTTGACCGCTTTTGCTGTATGACTCAGAGCATTATCATGCAACAAAATTACCTTTCTGTGTCTTCTGGCCCATTCTGGTCGTTTTTTGATCAATGCATGGTTCAATTTGATCATTTGTTATCGGTAGCCTGCATATCAACAGTTTTGCCAGGTTTTAGAAGTTCATGATACACCACTCCCTTCTGGTCCCACCAAACACAGAGTATTGTCTTTTTTCCGAACCGATTAGGCTTTGCAGTCGATGTTGATGCTTCTCCTGGATTTACCCATGATTTTTTGCGTTTGGGATTCTTAAAATAAATCTATTTTTCATCACCAGTCACAATTCGATGCAATACTGACTTCCTTTCGTGTCGTAACAGCAACATTTCACATGTGGTTTTTCGCTTTTCCATCTGCCTGTCATTCAATTCATGTGGCACCCATTTCCGCACTTTTGGATCTTTCCCATAGCTTTTAAACGGTCAGAAATTGCTGGTTGTGAAACATTTAACATTTCTGCCATTTGTTTTTGACTTGAAGTGTCATCTTCACCCAGTATTGCTTGCAATTCTGTGTCTTCAAACTTTTTTGATGGTCTTCCACGTTTTTCATTTCGCATATCAAAATCATTATCTCTGAACCGTTGAAACCATCTTTTGCATGTTGCTTCCGATAGAGCATGATCACCATAAGCTTCGACAAGCATTTGATGCGGTTCTGCAGCACTTTTCTTCAAATGAAAACAAAAAATTAGTGCTGTTCGCAAATTATCATTTTCTGGTACAAAATTTGACATTTTTAACAACATTAAAAAATATGATGTTGTTTATACAATGACTTGATGTTTACTAAATATGTTTAACAGATGTCATAGCAACAAAATTAAAAAAAATTAAGGCTCGTTCACAACAAATGTTCTTTATTGATACATTTGTAACTCGACGCTCACTTCATGCTTATAGACCTGGTATATAGAGTCAAATCATATTCAATTAGATACATTTTGAATAAATTTAAATATTTTCAGTAAAAGATTGTTTTACATTTTTATTAAAAAACTAAAAATCTACATGATGAAAAGCATTTGACAATTTTTCTGTACAAAACCGGAAAAATTATGTTAGGAAAAGTAGATTTTAAATTTACATAAAAAACAAAGTGCTTTTTTGATATGATTTTACTCAAATTGTTTAATAGTATAATTTTTTAGACTATTAAACAATTTTCTACATCAAATTTTATTTTAATTTATTTTAGCAATCCAACATGTTGTTAACCGTAAAATTGTTGCAGTATACCGGTTGGACAGAGACTCGAGTTCCAACAAATTATAAAACAATGATCAGTCTTCTTGTTATTATTCAGAAATGGATACAACAGAGTAAGGACAGTCCCATCATTATTTTATGTAGTGATGGTGTTGGTCGCAGTGGTACTCTTGCAGCTATACTGTATACATTGGAGCAACTGAAAGTAGAGCAAGTAGTTGATGTATTTCAAGCAGTAAAAAGAATGAGAATGCATCGTCCACATCTCGTAAAGTATATGGTAACAGTCTTTTATAAATTCATTTATTTATGTGTCGTAAAAATCTTATTTACGTCATCGTTTTTACGTCGTAAAAAAACCTGCAATGTGTTTCCTAAGAAAAAAATATTTAATTGTTTTATTTATAAAATTATTTTGTAGAAGTTACAGCAAAATGGTTTTGTAAATAAAAACTTCTTTTAAGAAAAAGTTGCAGTTGTCATTTTTAACATTTTATATACACATAACATTATTTTGTTTAGGATCAATATAGGTTTATCTACTTGGTTGTACAGGAATATTTAAACACATTCGGCGATCGCACAAAATAGTTTTTCAACTTTTTTAGCTTTATTGTAATTGATAAATTCTTAGCTCTATCATTTTATATATATATATAAATATTATTTTTTCTTAAAAAAAAAAACTTTTTATTCGTATTTTATAACAGTAAAAAAATTTCAAAATTATTGTAAAAAAAATTTTGAAAAAATCCTCACGTCACTATCACAGAAATAAAAAGATTTCGTTCATTGTATATATTTTTTTATTAACAATAACGGTTAGACTTATACATATTTTATCCTGTTTAAAGTTTTTGTGTCATATTTTTATAAATTTTAAAAATTTTACCGTTTTTTTTTATTTATATATGTAGATGCAACGGCTACAAATAAATTATAAAACTAAAAAAAATGTTGTTTTAATTAGAAATAAATATCGAAGTTGATATATGGAACGCATAGACGTATAGCAAGTGTGTGTGTATATATATATATATATATATATATATATATATATATATATATATATATATATATATATATATATATATATATATATATATATATATATATCTTATATATATATATATATATATATATATATATATATATATATAAGATTTATATATATATATATATATATATATATATATATATATATAAATCCGTACTTTAGCATTTTTTTATGCTTTGCGTAATAAATACTCCTATAAGATCGATTGTCAATGCGGGAGTTTCAATAAGGTAATCAATGATTAAGCATTGGATAATTTGATCTTTGTTTTCTGCATATAATTAAATCACTTCAGCAAAGTAAAATGAAACATTTCTAAATTATACTTAATTTTTATTTGCGTCGCATTTTTACACTTATAAGTTGATAAACTATTTTTATGTTTTGCGGAGGCTTTTTAAATCAACAAAATGATCAATCGCACCTTCGACGTTGATATCTTTTTGATTGACAATTTTAATTTGAAGAACGTACAGGGCTGACGAGTGTTTCTGTCTACTATTACTCTGTAGCAATTTTTTACCCTTTTTAAAATTGAAAAAAATCTCCGGTACAATTTGTAACAGCATCAGAAAAAAACACCCTTAGAACAACGTCGGCATTAGGGAATGTGGATACAAGATTCCTTGAATAAATGAAAGTAAATCTAAATGATTTAGTTTTTTAGTTTCACCGGTACCAATTTCAATTGAATTGGGAATGAGCTTGTTAAAATGCAGACATTCATTTGGAAAATAAATGTCCGCATCGTTTGGGTAGATTTTTAAAAGTTCTTGGGTGTGCGATGTGATTGCAACAACATCCATATTTGGAAGACAGACAAGAAATCTAAAACGAGAGATAAGCTTTCTTTTACCTATTAAGCTCAGCTAAATGTAAATCCATGATGATATTAAACTCAGTTATTATTTTTCCTCTTCCAGCAATCTTTTATGCCTCAATAGAAGTCAATCCGTCATATTGACTTTTGTGTACACTTTTTCGTTTTCATTTAGTGGAATTAACTCCTTGATACGGGTTTGCAACTCAGTGTAAACCTCAGACATATTGGAGACGTTATCATACAAGTGCCCTCGTCAACCAGTGATGTTGATGCCGTGCATCTCTGTCTTTTTGACAAGATAAAGCATATCTGCTGCCCCGTGACTTTTTTTTTTTTTTTTTTTTTTTTTTTTTTTTTTTTTTTTCTTTCTCTGTTTTAATATAATATAAGATTTTACAACTTCGTAATATAAAATTTCAATAAATAAAATAAGTAAAACAGATAGGGGCTCAAAGAAGATGAGGATGACAGTACGTTATCGCAATCTTTTCATAGAGCCCCTATAACAAGATTTCAAAAAAATATCGTAATATGTTAATGCGTAATAAAATTTCAATAAAATATCGTAATAAAACGCGTAATTCGCTAATAAAATTGATAAGCAACCAACAAAAGTAGAAATAAAACAAAAACAGATTTATGAGAAATTATTCAAAGTATGATTAACCAAAAACATTTCTTATATTTTAAAAATTTCTTTTTTTGTTAAAAACTTGAAGGAACTTAACGAATTTACCGTGCCTTTGAATCCTTTTTGAAAAGTATTCCATACTTTTGGACCTCGATATAGAATGCTGTACTCTGAATATTTGTTTATTATCCGAGGCAGTTTATATGTGTTGGACATATTCGCTCTAAGATTATAGCTATCATTTTTATTTATTTTAAACTTGTTATTAAAGCTTATAGGAGAGATATTGTGATTATAACGATACATGAAAATTAAATGCTGGTAGATATTAATTTCAAACACATTCATCATTTTCATATCTTTCATTAAGGGCTTAGCGTGTTCACGCTTATTTTTTGAGTAAATGATTCTGCAGGCATGTTTTTGTAGACTATAAATTTTTTTAATCTTTGCCGCTTGAGTACTTGCCCATGAAATGTTTGCATAGCTGATGAAGCTATGAATTAGCCCAAAGTAGATTAATTTAAGACTATTTTTATTGACGTAGGAGCGAACTCGATACATCAAACCTATTATTTTGGTGATTTTTGACTGGATATATATTATATGTGGAAGCCAGGATAATTTTTCATCAACAATGATTCCTAAGAATTTTATATTGGATTGCTTATTTACTAGTTTATCATTTAGAGATAGGTTAGGCAACTTGAGAGGAAGATTTTCTTCTTGTGTTTTTTTGTGAAATAGTATATACTTTGTTTTCTCAGCGTTAAGTGAGAGTTTGTTTGCCTTAAACCAGTTGTTTACTTTACACAGTTCAATATTCATGTCTGCATATAATTTCTTGATATCATTGTTGGTGAGAAATAAGTTTGTGTCATCTGCAAACATGACCGAGTTCATTTTTAAAGATGCATTACAAAAGTCATTTATATATATTAGAAAAAGAAGTGGACCAAGAATCGATCCTTGCGGGACTCCACATATGACATTTAATACTCCAGATTGGACATTATTTACATATTGTTTTCTGTTTGTAAGATAGCTTTTAATCCAATAATAACTTTTATTTATTATTCCGTAGTGCCTTAATTTATCTAATAGAATGCAATGGTCCACTGTATCGAATGCTTTTGATAAATCAAGAAACACTCCTAAAGTAAATTTATTATTTTCAAAACCATTAGTTATTTGATTTACTATTTCAATGATTGCATGCTCTGTAGAGAGATTTTTTTGAAAGCCAAACTGATTTGGGTAAAAAAAATTGTTTTTAATGAAGTAATCATAGATTCTATTATAAACTACACGTTCGAAGAGTTTTGAAAATACAGAAAGTATTGATATAGGCCTGTAGTTTGTAATGTCAGAATGATCATTACATTTGTATAATGGAATTACTTTTGCCAATTTAAGTACATCCGGAAATATCCCAGAATTTAATGAGAGCTTAAGTATATGAAACAGGGGTCTATTAAGACTGTGTTTGTTTGCAATAACTATATCACTAGATATCTCATCAAATCCTGGAGCCTTTTTTTTTTTTAAGGAGGCAAAGGCTGCCTCTAATTCTTCATAGCCTAATTCATAATCAAGCATGGTAACGTTATTCGTGTTTTTAAGATAGGTTTTAAAGGATACAGATGTTGGTACAATTTTATTTACAAGATTTGGACCAATATTTGTAAAATATTTATTGAATTCTTCTGAAATTAGTTTTTGACAAAATATATCGTTATTTTCAATAACAATTCGTTTAGGAAGAGAAGGTGAATTTAGTTTTTCTCTTCCCATTAAGAGATTAATGATGGACCATGTTTTTTTGCTATCAAATTTGCATTTGTTAATTTGATTACTGTAATATTTTTTTTTTGCATTTTTAATGAGATCTTGGTAAAAAAATTTATAATTTTTGTAATTTTTTTCATTATCATTGTTTCTATTTTTCAAAAATTTATTGTAAAGTTTTTGCTTTTTTTTTGAGCACTTTAATAACGATTTATCCATCCACGGATTAGCAATTGCTTTTGACTTAATTGTTATTATCTCTTTTGGACAGGTTTCATTAAAGTACTCCAAAAATGTACTTAAAAAGGCATTGTAAGCTTCATTAGTATCTTTACATTTATATACGTTGTTCCATGTTTCTTGTTTTAGTCTACTTGTTAATTTATTAGTGTTACTCAATTTTAAATTTCGTTTTTTTAAATGTATAATTTTTGAATGACAATCAGACATAGATTTAAAGTTTTTTATTTTTATGAATATCGGGAAATGATCGCTAATATCTGTCAAAAATATACCGGTTTCAAATGTCGTTTCTAAATAATTATTGATAAAAATATTGTCTATTGCTGTTGCAGAGGTTTTTGTTACTCGCGTTGGTTTATTAATAGTTGACAAGACATTAAATTTAAAAAGCATATCAAAAAAAGATTTTATTTTTGGAAATTTTGTGTTAGAAAGAGCATCAAGATTTATGTCACCAGTTATATATAATGTCTTATTTTCTTTATTTGTTTTCATAATCGTATTTTTGATAAAAGTTTCGAAATTTTTTATTTTTCCACTCGGTGGACGATAAACACATCCAACTAAAATGTTTCGGTATTTTTTATTAATAATTTCAATGAAAAGGCTTTCATAATTATCATTTGAAAAGCATAGTATATTTTTTATCTTGAAAGCATATTTTTCTAAGACATAAATTCCTAATCCTCCTCCTTTTTTCCCATTTCCTCTTGATTGACTTATTAGTTTATAAAATGGTAATATATAATTAGAATTTAATTCAAGAGAACTTTCTGTATCATGCCAAGTCTCTGAAATAGATATGATGTCGAACGTGTAGTTTAAAATATTTAAAAATTCTTTAAGTTTATCAAAATTTTGCTGCATGCTTCTAATGTTTATGTGTAATACAGAAAATGAGCCATCATCTGCTATTACTTTAAATTCAAAAGGATCAATATACGGTGTGTTAATTAAGTTCATTTGAGTTTCTTGAAAAATATTTATATTTTCTTCTGATAGGTTATTTATAAAGTTGTCCTCAAAAAAGTCTAAATTTAAATTGTGAAAATCTAATTTCTGTGGAAAAAGCGCTGCCATTTTTTAAAAATGTATAATTTAAAAATATTTAATATAATTAAAAACGAAAATACTCAAAACGCTTACTCGTTTACGCATGTCGGAATAACATCTGTGTTGCGGGTGTTTTCTCGAAATTCGTGAACAATCAGTTTGTTGTAAACAACTTTTGCAAAATAGCCATTTTGACGATGTATCTTCGCCTGATCAAAAAGTTCCTTTCGAATTTTTCGCGTGGTAAAACTAAAATCTTCGTTTAGAAAGATATTAGTTCCTTTTAATTTTCTTGCTCTTTCCAAAATTGTTTTTTTGTCCTCGTAATCCCGGAGCTTCAAGACAATTGTTCGCTCTCGTTTATCATTAGCTACTCCCACTCGATGAGCCCGATCAATTATAATTTCTTTTTCAATACCAAGATTATCTTTGACTTCTCATTGGAGTTCTCCTTGGACTTCATTCTCCTCTCCTTGGACTCCATTGGAGTTATCTTGGACTTCTCATCTCAGAGACTTCTCATTGGAGTGAATGAGAAGATAGAAGTGTTTATATATTTAGCTAAAAACGGGTTGTATTTAGCTAGCAACTCGAATGAGCCTTTAAAACATTATACTACCCGACGCAACACGTTTCTTCATTATTCCTTTTCGCCCTGAAACTGTTTAAAGAAATCGCAATTAATCCTGGAACTTCATTCAATTCATTCATTCACTTCTATATAATAAAGATAGAGATTGAATTATTATGTTCAGCAGGTTGTTCATGATTACTGCCTTATGAGCAACTTTCCAGTTACAAATCCATCTTTACTCGCTAAAGAACCCCTAGTTTTCCCGAAAAAGAAGTTTTTGCATTAAAGGTTTGCATTAAATACTGCCACTTTTAGTAGAATATACCAGCCAATCGCGTTTTTTCTTTTCTCCATTTACAATTTCTCGAAAAAATAACTCTTTTGAGGCGCGTCGCAAAGTTTCAGCATTGTCACGGGTTTCAGACCATGAAAAATCAGTGGCGTTGACTCTCTATTTTGCTGATTTGTTGTGATGAACTCAATCAGGCCATTATTTTGACGTACCTAGTCAGCAGAGTCAGTAGAAAGTACTTCGATTTCGTTCTGAGCTAATATTTCACCACGCAGAGTAATGGATTACAAGGCTGAAGCCTCTTTATTAAGATTCTCATCGCCAATCAATCCAGAGGATAGCTGCTACATGTGTTAAAATCCACCGTCTCTTGTGATAATGCATCAGATTGTTTTTTTTTTTGCAAAAAATATTCTCAAAACATGTGACACCATTTTTGTTGTCACATGTTGCGACAACAACATTTTTTTGGGAAGGTTTGTTGCAAAAGTTTTATTTGCCCTGGTAATAACAATGCAGCAGACTTCTTTATTCAACATCAGACTTTAACAACAGACTTCTTTATTCAACATCTTTACAAGAAAACTTGTTTTTATTTTAAGTTTTCTATTTTTATTGATTCAAAATTTAAAAATAGAATATTATAAGTAAATTGTGACTTTTTTATTTTTATAATTTATGGGGAAAAAAAAATTTTTCGATTAATTTAAAAACAAAATTTTTTTTAATTAATTAAACTTCAAACGCTCAGGCCTCGCAGCGGCTGCCTAGGCTGGACATGGGTAAAGACTTTCATATTAAGTAAGTAGTTTTGAAATAAGTTAAAAAAGCACCTAAAATTTACAATAAAGCAATATAGGGGATATTCTCACTCCTTCTCTAACCCCACCCCCATTCTATATCGTATTTTTTTAAAATAAAAATCTAAAGAATTATTTTATAGGGTAGGCAAATGTTTTTCAATAGTATTCTTTTTTTATTAAGAGAGTTTTTTTTATTCTTTAGAGAGCTGATATCATTTTCTACTGTTATTATAATTATTATATTATGTTTATATATTACATATCAAAATCAAACATAATTATTTAGTCTTAGAGATTCGTGAACCTGAAAATGTAATCAGTTTTTGGCGCAATTTTTCCATATAATTTAACATGACTTTTGTGAGTTGTACAATCAAGTTATTTTAAGAGGGGAGGGGGGGGGGGGGAATATCTAAAATTGTATGACTTATCTTATGAACGAATTTAACCTTATTTAACTTAACCCTTATTTAACTAACATGTAACAGCCTTTTAAATAACTAACTTATGTTGGTGAAATGAGAAAATGTTTGCTTAAACTCCATTAAATATAATTTAGGCGGTCGTCAAATCCTCAAGACAATTTTTCGACAAACTATTAGGTTATTTTAAGAGTCATAGTAATTATTTTTATTTAACTAATCCGTTTATTAATTTACTGCGTTGCTTTGAAATTAAAAAAAGTTTACTTTTAAGTCACTTATTACAGTTACAATAGAAAATTTTAGCATAGTAATTACAAAATTCTAAAAACAGCTTAAGTGATAAAAGATAATGGAATGTTATTTTACTTAAAAGTCCGATAAATAATAGAGCGTTAATCTCCAATAAAAATGTATTCTATTGTTAATGAAGTTATGTTATCGGAATGTTCAGACTCAAATCTTTGATTTGCGACGTAAATAATTGATATCACAAAAAGAAGTAAATAATCAATTGTTTTTAAATATGAGTCTACCAAACACGCTTTGTTTGTTTATTAGACAAAACGTTTATTGTTTCAACCAAAGAAAATTGAATTGTTGTGTATTTCGTATTAAAAGTCTAATTTTTTTAAAAATTTATTATTTTTTTTTATTGTAACTTTTTTATTATTTTACTAAATAAAATAATACACAGTTATTAAAAAAAATTATGTACAAATTCAATGAAAACTAAATGTTAATAATAGAAAAGCGATAAAAAAAAATTAGTTAAAACCGCACCCCATCTACATCTCGTTGATATGTGCACATAATGCGTCGAATTCTGTTTTAGTTTGGTTAAATTTGTCTTTTTCCAACTGTAGTTCTTCGTCCAGTTCTTCTTGACGTCGTTCAAGCCGTTTGGCTTTTTCTTCAAATTCTGCAGCTCTTGCTTCCATTTCTTGGTATTTCGCCTCCATTTCTGAAATTTTTGTATCTCCGCATTCTGTTCTAACAGAGGCTTGACCTTCGTTGATTTCCATGCTTCGAAGTGTATTGCCGACTTGTGTTACTTCTACTTCGAGTAATTTAACTTTAGCATCGGCAATATCGCGTCTTTCTTCTTCTTGGTCAAGCTTCTCATCTGCTTCGGCTAAAATCTGAGTAAGTTCATTATAAGTTTCAACAACTTTGTTGTTAAGATTTGTTAGCTCGTCTAATTCATCTTGTAGTCGGCTAATACGTCCACCGTCACTTCTTCCTCTATTTTCAAGTATTCTTCGTGCTTGATCGTGTTCTTCATGGAGTTTTTCTGCTTCTGCAAGTTTTTCTTGGAGGCTTGTCATTTTTGACTCGCTTGCGTCTAGTTGATCTTCAAGATCATTAAGCTCCTTCGTAAGTTCCGTTACCTGCGTAAAAACATTTAATGATTGTATTTATGTGATTTAATTATAGCTAATATAAAAATTGTTTTGTTTGTTGTAATTCTTTAAAACACTTCTAAAAATTGTACTAATGAGCTCTGTGATTGGTATTTTATTTTATTATATTTTCAGAAGCAACTAAAGTCTACTAAAAATTTAACTTAAAAATTATTTATTTATAAAATGTTAAAAAATATTAAACTTTTTAATATGCTTCAGATAAACATAAGTTATTAAACATTTTAAAATATGCTAAATATAAAAAAACTTTTTAGAAAGCTGTTATTGCTAGAGATATAATGTATGCTTCTACTGCTTATAAAAATTTTTTTTTGTTTAATATTGAAATTTGTTTAATTTTCAGAATTGAAATTTTATATTAAAATATCGAAAACGAAAATATTTAAAACAAACATTTAAATAAACAATTTGTTAAGAAATTTTTTTATGGTTAGTAAAAACTTTTAAAAGTTCATCAAAAAAAACCGTTTTGTTTTGATTTAATTTTTGTTTGATTAATAAATATCGATTAAATTTTTAAAGGAAATACTTTTTATAAACGTTTGAATAGATATCCGAGAAATTAATAATTTAAGTAACGAGGTAAAATAAGTGGTATTTTTTTAGGTAATATAAAACTTACACGTTCTTCTGCTTGGTCTGCTTTTTCATTAGTAGCTTTTAGTTCTTCTTCTGCATCAAATGCAGCTTTTTCAGCCTCCTCAAGTTTGGCCTTGAGGGTGGCCATTTTATTTCGAACAGCTTGCATGTTGATGGATGTTGTTTATCGGAAAACAGTGCAGAAATAACTATAACTCGTACTTTAATGTTTAAGTAAACCTATCTTGATTGGGATGGGCAACCAGGACGGTGGGTTTATTTTGTTATGAAGGAGTGAATTTTTAATTTTTTAAGTACTTTAAAAACATCCGGGGGGTACATTTTGTAGTAAAGAAAACTATATAAGTTATTATTTCGCCTCCGTGAATAAACTAGAGTTTTTATGTTTACGGAAAAGCATTATTACAGTTAAACCAATCAATTTGATTTTAAATCTGTTAGTGATGTAAACGTTCGGTAAAAAACGGTGTTGTTTGGAAATATATTTTTTTTTTTAAATTATATTTCAATAGCAAAAGAAAAAATTAAAAATATGATATTATTATTTTAAAAATTTAAAACGAAGTTTTATCTATTATTTACAAAATTTTTTTTAATATATACTTTTTTAGTTATTAGGCCCCCTAAACTAGTTATTGAAATTTTAACAGTCACACTTTCAAAACACATTTTGCAATGTCTCGGATGGTGGCTAAATATGTAGTAAACAAAATATCACAAAATAGTCATGCGCACACAAAATATTTTTTTAAAATTATAACATAAAACAACATATTTTTACATATAGGTAATCTATCTGTTTTTACTTCTATCATTCTCGTTTAAACTTATCATGTGTTAAATTAGACATTATTTTTGATAACAGAAGTTAATGTACTAGATTCAGTGTGATTTTAAACAATTTATTAAATTCATTTATCTTTATTGTTTGTTTTTTTATTTTACCTTTGTTTGTTTTTTGCACATTACGCACGTATGTCAGCAACACGGTATGTAATGTGTCATTATACATAAAATGTGGTCACGAGGACGACGATAAAGTAGGAAAACAAGAAACCAGAGACGCTGATTGTTGATGTGTGTATTTTAATACAATATATATATATATATATATATTTATATACATATATATATATATATATATATATATATATATATATATATATATATATATATATATATATATATATATATATATATATATATACATATATATATATATATATATATATATATATACATATATATATATATATATATATATATATATATATATATATATATATATATATATATATATATATATATATATATATATATATAATATATATAGTATATAGAGAGTCATTAAGTTATTAAACATAAGTTAATACTTTAAAAAAACTTTGTGTCAAAATATTTTTAGGCATATAAAAATTAAACAAAATATTCAGAACTGACGAGGTTTATTACCTGCTATTATAAAATCCTCCTTATATATATGTAAGAAAAAATTTCTAATTAAAGTTATATATATATATATTTTTAACGTAAAAGTCATTGTTAATAATTCTAAATGCTAACTTGATTTTTACTTTTATTAGGATTAACATTCTTTTCCTAAAATTGTTTATTTGTTTTAGTTCAAATTTGTTTTCAGTTAAAAGATTATTACACAAACCTCTTATCAGTTAAAAGTTAGAGTGGTTTTTAAGCAAAATTTTTATTTCTAATAATTTTGGAATTAATTCTTCTAATAAAAATCCATTTTTTCAAGTTTATTGTTAAAACAAAAACTTTCAAAAATTTATTGTTATGATGTATGTATGTATGTATGTATGTATGTATGTATGTATGTATGTATGTATGTATGTATGTATGTATGTATGTATGTATGTATGTATGTATGTATGTATGTATGTATGTATGTATGTATGTAAGTATGTATGTATGTATGTATGTATGTATGTATGTATGTATGTATGTATGTATGTATGTATGTATGTATGTATGTATGTATGTATGTATGTATGTATGGATGCATGTATGTATGTATGTATTTATGTATGTATGTATGTATGTATGTATGTATGTATGTATGTATGTATGTATGTATGTATGTATGTATGTATGTATGTATGTATGTGTGTATGTATGTATGTATGTATGTATGTATGTATGTATGTTAGGGTGGTCCTTAAAACAAATTTTTTAAATGTCTGCTCAACCACTCAAAATTTGTTCTATATAATAAAAGAATACAAGAATTAAAAAATACCTTAAACATTAGACGGGTCCCTATAATTATAAAAAAAAATAGTCCTTCAAAAGTATATTGCGTTGGGTCTCAAAAGAAGCGAAATTATATAAAAACTTCAACCATAATCATCATTTTATAAAAAAATTATTATTTTAAATTTCACTGGCTAAAAATAAAAAAAAGCTGAAAATGTGCATTTTTACCAAAAAAATTTACTATAATTTTTTTTCTTGATATTTTTTATAAAATGATGATTATTTTTGAAGTTTTTATATAATTTTGCTTCTTTTGAGACCCATTATACACTATACACTTTTGAAGAACTTTTTTTTTGATAATTATAGGGACCTGTCTGATGTTTAAGGGTCTTGAGCTACTCCTGAAAATTTTTTTTTTCGAAAATTTTTAAATTCTAGTACTATTTTATTATATAGAACACATTTGAGTGGTTGAATAGACATTTAAAAAAAAGTTGTTTTAAGGACCACCCTAATGAATGTATGTATATATATACAATATAAATAAATACATAAGTTTATCCACAGCTACTGTGAATAATTATTAAGTAGGCAAAATACTTGCTCAGCTGTGCAACAACTTATTATGCTCTATATTATATATATATATATATATATATATATATATATATATATATATATTATATATATATATATATATATATATATATATATATATATATAACTTGTTTCTCTGCGCAGCGGCTTTGTTCGTCAAGGTTTATGTTTCAGAGTTATAGAGTAGAGAGAGGGTTAAAACCACAATTAAGTAGCCTCCTCATCTGTAGTGGCCTTCTCGACCTTGGGGAGGTGAATTAAAAACATTAAAAAAATATATATATGTATATATATATTATTAGGCAAAATACTATGTTTAGCTGTGCAACAAATTATTATAAAATTAAAATTTTTTCTTTCTAAAATTAAGTATTAAATAAAGTTTCCAAGTTATAATGATGTGGTGCTTCACGAAGAAGAGATAAAATGCAGTAGTAGTGTAGTGGTCCAGCGCTGGCCTCATGCGCAAGAATTTCTGAGTTTGATCCCCACCACATCCCTGGTATTACCACACTCAACTTGCTGTTTAACACAGTGGCATTGTTTTTCAAGGTTTATGTTTTGGAGTTATAGAGATGAGAGAGGGTTTAAGTCACAATTATAGTAGCCTCCTTGATTGTAGTGGGCTTCTCAGCCGTAGGAGGGTGAGTTAACATTAGAACAAAATGAAAACTTGTGCATTATTAAAAAAAAAAATTCTTTCTCTGATTTTCAGTAAATGCTAATTTTTTAATTGTAGGTCATTTAATTGACATTCTATTTCAATTTTTAAATACTAGTCTTGCTGCACAATTTTAAACCAATTGTATAATAGTGTCTTTTCATCTATCAAGTATCTATCAAATCTTAATAAAGTTTACTTGTTTAAAGTTTAAAATTTTATTTTTATAATTTTATTTTTTTAATGTAAAATTCAATAAATACCGCTGTGTTTGAACTTTTTTAAAAAAATATTTTTGTTTTTTTTGTTTTTAGTTTAATATTTATAAATTTTTTAATATTTATACAATATTTATTTGATATATATATATATATATATACATATATATATATATATATATATATATATATATAATTTAATATATATTAAAATAAAAACAAACAAACCAAAAACCAAATATATATTTTTTCGAAAAAGTTTATACGCAGCTGTATTTATTGAATTTTACATAAATTGTATTGTATAACAAGAAAATGACTTTTATTGTATAAAAAGAGAATGATTCAAAAATTATATATATATATATATATATATATATATATATATATATATATATATATATATATATTAAGGTGATTAGAAATTGAAAAAAATTTTAAAACAAATATATCATTATCATGCTAAATTTGTTGCAAATGTTTTATAAATAAATAGGTTTTAAAACTTAAAACTTCCCGATGACTCTAGACCCTCATAGCTAACTTTTTTAAAATACTCTCTAAACATCACTGATCTAAGCATCACTGATTTATATTGTTAGTATAGAAGATCTATTGTATTTATTTAACTTTATATAACCTTATTTAAATTTTATATAAACTTTAACAATCCTAAACATCGTTGATCTAAACTATATTTTTATATTAAGAACTCTTTTCAAGTATAAAAATACTATATATATATATATATATATATATATATATATATATATATATATATATATATATATATATATATATATATATATTTCGAACATCGCATTAGCAATAAATTTGTTAAAATTTTAATAAAAATCACAATATTTTTTATTCTTGACATGTTTCATAGTCTTCCTACATTTTCAAAAGATTTAATTTACAATTAAAACTCTGGTAAATAAATTTAAAAATTGAAGACAATACAGAGAAAAATTTGTCCGTTAATTTTTCTTTGTATTGTCTTCAGTTTTTAAATTTATTTACCAGAGTTTTAATTGTAAATTAAATCTTTTGAAAATGTAGTAAGACTATGAAACATGTCAAGAATAAAAAATATTGTGATTTTTGTTAAAATTTATATATATATATATATATATATATATATATATATATATATATATATATATGTATATATATATATATATATATATATATATATATATATATATATATATATAAAAATAAGTATAAAAATGTGGTAGTGGTAAAGCACTCACTTCATAAGCGAGAGGTTCCAAGTTTGATTCCCACTACATCTCTGGTAGTACCGCGCTCAACTTGTTTCTCTGCGCAACGACCTTGTTCGTCAAGGTTTGTGTTTCGGAGTTATAGAGTTGAGAGAGGGTTATAACCACAAGTAGCCTCCTCATATAGATCATTAATAAACACCACCATGTTAAGTAGATTAATAGTCTTGATTTTGTTTAGGTTGATTATATATATATATATATATATATATATATATATATATATATATATATATATATATATATATATATATATATATATATATATAGTATATATATATATATATATATATATATGAAAATTTGAAAGAGGTAAAAATTTTAACTCGATTTGTTGCAGAGTTATTTAAAAAAGTTTGATTTTTCAAAATGATTATTTTATAAAATTTTTGAAATACTTTTGACTCACTTTTCTTAGCTTTCAGTAATCAGTTATATACTAATATATATTATTTATGATAATTTCATTCAACATAATTAGAAAATTTTTTAAGAAAGTGTTTTTAGCATATAAAAAGAATATATGGTATTTTGAGTTTAAATAATGGAGAATTTACACTGTGTCTCTGAACAGGAACTTCCAGATTGGGCAAAACCAAAAACAAGCAAGACTCCATCTGAAGTAAATAACTTAATTAAAATACATATATATATATATATATATATATATATATATATATATATATATATATATATATATATATATATATATATATATATAAATTAATTAATTAAAATACATATATATATATATATATATATATTAATTAATTAAAATACATATATATATATATATATATATATATATATATATATATTAATTAATTAATTAAAATACATATATATATATATATATATATATATATATTAATTAATTAAAATACATATATATATATATATATATATATATATATATATATATATATATATATATATATATATATATATATTCAAGTTTATGTTTGATATAACTATTTATGTAATCTAGGCAAAATTGCAACTACTAACAGCAGCAAAGAAGTTTTTTTTTATTATCGGTACCTCACTGCTTGCGATTGCTTCATTTAGAAATTCAGTCACTTGGTATGATATTAATTTAATACTATGAGTAAACATACATGCAATTATGCTAGCCTTAACCAAAACCTTTGGTAATTTATGTACACTGCACTGCCCTTATTCATAAAAAATTAGTTTATGTACAATCTTATTATGGTATTAATACATTCTGCATACTTTAGTTTTTAAAATGCTTTTCTTAAACCAGTCACTTTTTTTTTTTAGTTAAATTAAAAAGAAGAATAAAGAAAATTATATAATTTTTTTTTGCTGTAATGGATCTTTTATATGTAGATTCTATAATCCGTTCTCTCTCAGTTAATGTATGCACTGAAGCTTTTGAATTATATTTTGAGTTATTTTTAGAACTAAAAATAATATAAAACATAACATCACATTACTAGAAAAAGAATTAAAAAAATAGAAATTAAAAAGTATGTGAATGTATTATGAGATAGACTAAAAGAATCTGATATGTGAATGTATCATGTGATAGACTAAAAGAATCCAATATGTGAATTATGCGATGAGCTAAAGTAATGCAATATATGAATGTATATATGTTTAAAATCAAATTTAAAATTTAATACACAGTTATGTTTTTCCATATTTTTTATGACAAGATTATTAAATTAATAATTTAATATTCTGCTTAAATAATATTCTGATAATAATTAATAATTCTTTTCATGAACTTTAATCAGAATAGTTTAATATTCTGCATGATTAAAGGTCATAAAAAGCTAACAAGTTAAAATAGAAAAACTTACATATACATGTATGTAATCGTGTATGTGTTGGATATACTATACTATAGAGTATACTTGAACATATACTAGTATGTGTTAGTACATATATGTGCATGTGTAGCATATACACAATTATATATTTTTATAGGCATTTTCAGCAATTCTGGGGAGCATCAAAAAGTTTATATGAAAATATTTGGGACTTGGCATTTCATGGAATTTTTGGTGGTCATAAATTCTTGTTTGCTACTGTTGGTAAATTAAATTGTTTTTAATTATTAATATATTGTAATACTTTAATTTGCCATATTAATATTCTTATTTAAAGTATGAATTTTCAATTTTTCTTCAAGGTATAAATTCATTTTTGTTTGTTTATTTCTGGCTGAATGGATTATTTTTTTTGTATTTGGACATTGTAAAACCAAAGTTTGCGCAAAAATATAAAGTGCAAGAAGTAGATCAAGTAATTAAAAAATATATATTTTTATATATATTATTAAAAATATATTTTTATATATATTATATAGTTATTATACCATAAATAATATTAATATTACAACATTTTTATTTTTTAGTTATAAATCTATCTTGATATATTTACATAAAATTGTTTAATATTTTTTTGTTTTAATATATTTTTGTTTATAAATTGCAATGTAATAGTGCTAATTTGCAGAAAGAAAAAAAAAATTAACTATTAACATAATTACAGTTAAATAGGGAAAAACTATTGAAGGCAATACGAGTATGTTTGATCAATCAGTTTATTGCGTTATGTTGTTCAGTGCCGCTTTACATGTTAGGTACGTTTCGCAATGTAACTTATGAACCAAAAGAACTTCCAACATTTCAATGGGTGCTGTTTGAATTGTGTATTTTTATATTAATAGAAGAAGTGGGTTTTTATTACTCTCATAGGTATGATTTATATAAGATGCCTGAATTTTTTATTTTTATTTTGCATCAAGTGAATTATTAACTAAAACATTTGTTTTTGCATCTATCAGGTTATGGTCTATTTAAAAACATTTTTTAAGTTGAAAAGTTTTTACATTAAATATTTAAGCAATTCATGATAACGTTTAAATTATGCTTGGAGTTGCATGCAAACATTAAAAAAAAAACTTTAATTGTGCTGCATCATGGGTTACACAAAGAGTGTAAGCAAATATGAAGCCTATATTTAAATGTAAAAATTTGATTTGTAGTGAATGTAAAAAGTTTTTTTTTTTTATTAAGATTAGAAATGCTAAAAAAAATAAAATAAGTATTTATAGAAAAGAGTACAACTTACTACTTAGTCTTAATTTACAGTCAATGACAATGGAGACTAATAGCAATTTTGGTTTGCTAACCATTATGCAAAAAATTTTGAAAGACTAAGTAAATGCTTTGTATAATGGATGATTTGGAAGAAGTCTTCCTTCAAAATCTTTAGAAATGACATGTTAATAAAAGATTTTATTTTGTACACAATTTTATTTTATTTGCACAATTTTACAAAATAAACACAAGTTTATTTTATAAAATTGTGGAGTTTTTTTGTTCAAAAATCAAATGTTATTATAACTGCAATTAAAATAAAAGTAAAAAATGTTAATAAAATTTTTAATTTTTGTGACTTCTGATATATTTTGGTGATTTCAAAATGGCTAACTTTATTTATGTAAATGTTTGCTTTTCAAGATTTTTAATATAGAGATTTGAGAGAAAAAAAAAAGTAATTTTTTAGTGAAAGCTCTCTCCTTTTTTTTTAAAAAAAGATTGGTGCAACAATTTTTTTTGTTATAAAAAATTTTTTTTTAAAGGGCTGCTCATCATCCAAGAATATACAAGCATATTCATAAGATCCATCATGAATGGACTGCACCAATTTCGATTGTTTGTATTTATGCACATCCTCTGGAACACATTTTTTGTAATGTTCTACCAATTAGCATTGGACCTATCATTATGGGTTCCCACCTAGCTACAGCTCTTCTTTGGTATTGTATCACTCTGACATCAACTCACATAGCACATGGTGGCTATCATCTTCCGTTTTTACCTTCTCCCGAAGCTCATGATTATCACCACCTAAAGTATTGTTGCTTTTAAAAATTAAAAACATTTTATTTTTGAATACTTTGTTAGTAAATTTAATTTAATTTTTTTGTTTTGGACGTCAAAAACAAGTTTTTGACTCAAAAAAAAGCCTTTTACTTTATTTTATAGGTTTGTGAACAATTTTGGAACACTGGGTGTTTTAGATAGACTTCATGGTACCGATAATTTATTCATCAAGACAAAAGCTTATGATCGACACATTATGTTATTGGGTTTAGCTCCTGCCAAAGAATTATTTCCTGATGACAAAATTATTAAATCCAAATAATTTATCTACATTGGTTTTCATTTATAAATTATGTGATGTATGTAATGTATGTAATTTACTTTTTGAAGAAAGAGTCTGGAACTAGCAGCGCTAAAGCTGCATGGTCTTATTTTAAAATGAAATAACTTAATTATTAATAAAATTAAATAAATTTTTTTTAATACAAACTTTTATTACAAGCAATATTAATATAACAATACAATATAATATAGCAACTAAGTATACTTTTTCAATTTTTTTTTTTTTGTGGTTCAAAGACTTTTTGAAATAAGGTTTCTGAACTCATTTATAAAATCATATACGTAAACACGTTTTTATACATGCATTATACAATCATAAATGAGCAGTGAATTTAGTTCAAAAGACAAAAAAAAAACTCCGAGTTTATTCCATTTCCAAATTTTATATACTAAAATCTATCATCTGTTTGAATATTAGACCTGATATTAGACTATTGGTCCTAATAATAGATAGAGAAAGTATCAATTTCTGATGTTGTGCGCCTATAAGTTTTTCTTCAATTTCTCAAAATCAATTTTCTCGGACATACCACCTTTTGAAAATTTACTCCTCAGTTTATGCATGTATTAAATTTATGTATGTATGTTTAGTTTATTTAAATTTATAATCAATTTATAAAGATTTCATTTAAGTAGAGTTTATTTGACCATAAATTTTGTAATTTATATTTACGAAATTATTTTAATGTGTTAGCGTTTTTATAAATTTTATTGTTAAAAATACTTCAGCAAGTTTTTATTTAAAGAGAAATAAAACAGTTTAAAAAGTTTAATAAAATAAATGAATAGTTGAAAAATTTCAATCATTGTGTATAATGAACCGGTAGTTTAAAGAAGGAAATAAATCCGTCCAACGTAGTTTTGCAATAACTGAAAAAATTATGTAACTTCTATAAGTTCTTTTATTTTTGTTTGACCCATAGATAAAATAAAGTATACCAAAATTTAAGTACTGTAGAAAAACTGAATGTCATCTAAACGTTTAAGTTTTGTATAATTAAACTAGTTTTGTATAATTAAATATCTTTCAGTTTATTTCCTTTCAAAGACTTATGAATATAAATTTTAGAATAAAAACAAAAAACCATTAATAAAGTATTATTTATTCAAAATTAAAGATTGCCATAGCAGTAAAACGGTTATCGGTCAAATCAAATTAGAATGCATAAGTTTATTACCAATAAATGAACTTATAATTATCATTAAACTCGTTAAAAAATTATTCTAAAAACGTTTGAGGGGGGGGGGGGCTAGAGTGTGTGATGAAATTAAAGGATTTTTTGTTCCCAGCCTCCAATCATTGCAATTTTTCGCAAAGCATCATTATTTGACATAAGTATAAACATACAAATGTTTGGAGTTTGCTATCTCAAATCCAAAAAATCCTTGATCCGTCACTGCACATATATGTGTGAATATATATATATATATATATATATATATATATATTATATATATATATATATATATATATGTGAATATATATATATGTGAATATATATATATATATATATATATATATATATATATATGTGAATATATATATATATATATATATATATATATATATATATATATAAAGGGTGCATGGGAAAAACAGGGAATGTCAGTTTTTAAAAATATTGAGATTTTTTTGTTAACATGTTTTACAAATCATAAACTACTATCAGCGTTAAATTTGAAGCAAATAAATAAAAATTAATGGTCTAATTTAGTGATAAGCAATCAAATCAACATTAAATTTTCCGTTTTTGTTACAATTAAATTCCGTAATATAATACAAGATACTCTTATTCTTTCAAAAATAATCCAGTTATAAATATAAAAAAAAATCAAAGACAAAATAATAAGAGATAGTTATACAAAAATATATAAAAACGCGGGAAACTTGCAGAAGACCATTAAGTCTTATCATCAAGAACCGTTGTACTAGTTATGTTTTTACAATATTAAATTTCTATAATATTATTAAAAGCAAAACTTAATTAACTAAGGTAAATAGTGTTAACACCAAAAACATTCAATGTAAAAAGACAAGAACAAATAAAACAAACAGTCAAAGAAACAAAAACAAAACAAAGCAGTTTAAAAGAAATCATTAATAAGATTTTTATACTTTGAAATACTCTTTTTTATTAGTTTTTGAAAGCAATTTATATTGTTTACATCTTGTAAATTACTATATTTTGCTAAGATTTTATTCCAGATATGCGGAGCACGATACGTAATTTTAAATTGTTCTTGTTTAGTTTTGCACAATGGTTAAATTAAGCCTGTTGTGCGTAAAGTATACTTAATGTTAGGCTTTATATCATAAAGATCATTAAAAATTGAGGGGCATTGTTGAAATTTACTTTAGTACATGAGACATAAAATTTTATAAACGTTTATCTCGTATAACGTAAAGATGTTCATAATTTCGAACAGTGGTTTTGCATGTTCGTTTTTATTTTTAAAATTTATTATTCTTAAGGCATGTTTTTGTTTTCGATAGAGTGCTTCAAGCTTGCTTTTAGATGTACTACACCACGCAATATTCGCGTAATTCAAGTAACTTTGTATAAAACTGAAATAGATTTGTTTTAGATGATGCTTATTAAGTAAATCCCGTGACTGATATAGAACGCCAATACTTTTTGATATTTTGCTTCCAATATAGGCAATGTAATAAGAAAATATAATAATATAATATAATAATATAATTTAATAATAATAAAGCAATATAATAAGAAAAGGAAAAAACATAACGTACGGGAATCATTGAAAACTAAATATGATTTATCTCAGTTTGCGAAAACTGACATCCCGTTTTCTTCCCTTGCACCCTTCATATATATGTATATGTATATAAATATATATATGTATATATATATATATATATATATATATATATATATATATATATATATATATATATATATATATATATATATATATATATATATATATATATATGTACATAAGGGTCACCCATAAATGATGTCAGTGTTTTTTCTCAATTTTTCGACTCTCCCTCCCCTCTTTGTCAAACTCTGTCAATTTTTGGCCAACCCCCCGTTATATGATGTCAGTTTTTGTGTACCCCATCCCCCTAAAAAACAATAAAAATGCTTAAAAACCATTGATTTTTTTTCTGACTAAATTATACATTTTTATAATAGTAGATCTCATTAAATTATATTATATAATAGTCGATATCTCATTAAATAATCAACTGAACAAATACTATTATAAATCTTTAATGCAATCTTCCCATGGTTTGTTGAAGTGATCATCGATTGAAACAATAGGTAGTGAATGCTCTCCGCGCTCTAAAAGGATATCGTATTCTTGAGGTACAATCAAATTCGTTGCGTTAACTTCATTTTCATCTGACCATTCAGCAGTTTCCGAACTCTTCTGCAAGGCGATGACTGCCAAAAATTCTGTCAGGCGCTTGGCAGCGATACGAACAGGTTGGACCCTTTTGATTAGAGGGAGTGTTATAGCAGAAGAATGGATAGAAGCGTGCTTTTTCAATATAGCTTGAGAGGCAAAGTAGATATTGCACTTTTTACAGATTCTATCAGCTAGGCTAGACTGAATTGATGGACACAACACATCATACGGCAAAATTGGAAATCCTTTGGCAGTGCGAGGAAGAATAGTTTCAATGTTTGATGCGATAAGCATAAAGACGGATGATGGAAACAATTCTTTTGCTCCTTCTTAGACATCTACTGCTTTGAGCCCGTCTCTTGTTTGGTTGACAGGGACAGGTGGTGGAAGAAATTTTGCTCTAATTAGAGTAAAGTGAGAGCTTCTAATAGTCCGACAACAAGAACGATTTTCACATGTCACAATTTGAGTAAAATATTGACTTGTACGAAGATGATCGGCAATCCGACGTTGATCTTGTAATAAAAGGCTCCTTGACTCTAGCTCTGATTTGTCTGGATCAATATACTCTGCAATGGTTGGATAACCATCAATTTGTAGATCAGACCAAATATCAGGCAAAGCCTGTCCATCAAAACCAAAGTTCTGTTTTTCTCAATTTTTATCTATTGTCCTGCCTGATTTGAAAAAATATGTTGGTTATTATAGGTTAAAAATTATATTAATATTTTTACAAATTAACTTTTGTCAATGTAATTACCTTGAGAATCAAGATGAGTTCCGTAATGTTTGTGCGGAAGAATCACCCCAGATAGTTCTCTACTTAAAGGTGCCATTCGTCGCTCAGCTCTATTGAATGCACTGCGGCCTGGAGCGTTCGTCATGATGAAAAGAGCGTCAAGGTTATTCTTTAAGAAATGGCGAATCCTGATTTCAATTACTTTCTGGTATCTGGGATTTTCGTCGGGTCCTCCATCGACGCTTAACACAACGATAGGCTTAGCCATATAAGTTTGAGGATCTCTGGTAACAGAGTCGAATTTCTATACCATTTAGTAGATGTAAATACCGTTAAAATCTGCTCATTAAAACTAAAAAAATAATTTAGTATTCCTCCCCATTATCAATTAGTGTCAAACTTTCCAGCACTCTCCCCCCCCCCCCTATATTTACTGACATCATTTATGGATGACCCCATATATATATATATATACGTATACGTGTATATGTGTAAGTGTATATATTTATATGTTTGTATGTTTATATGTGTGTAAATAATTATATATGTATTTATGGGTGAATATTTATTATCAAGGAGTTATATTAGCTATTCTCCTTTTATTATTATTATTACTAAACGATTATTATTTAAAATCTGTTTTCTGGCGGTTCTTTATGACAAGATCTTATGATCTTTTGAGAGTATTGTAAAATTCTTATTATTCTATTTTTTATTCTATATTTTATTCATTCTTTTATTGTAAAACTTATTTTGAATAAATAAAAAGAACAAAAAAAAGAGCAAAGCAAAAAAAAAACATTAAAAAAAAAACATTGTTTCTTACATTCAAAACCATTGTTTCTCACATTCAAAATCATCGTTTAACAAACTTAAAATACTAAATATACATGAACATAAATATAGATGAAATACTAAATAAACATAAATCGTCTTATATTTTTTTAAATGAAATAAAAATACAATGCCAAGAATTTTATTACCATTATATAATTAAATATCTTACAAAATATTTAAGAATCAAATATGTTTAGCATTAAACTATATAAGATTTCACCCAGAGACGTAATTACATTTTTGGTGCCCTAGGGCACTGTTCCTTTAAGCTCCCTCTTTTAAGAACAACTGTCAACTTTGATACGGGATGATTATTAGAAAACAAAAAAATTTTCAATACAGACATATATAAAAGCTAATCAATTTAACATTGAAAAAAAAAATTATAATTTTTTACTTAAGTTTTGTTTTGCAAATGTACTTATAATGTCATTAAAGATTATATCTATGTTAAATGCAGATTCAATTGAATCTACACTTACCATAGATTACCAAAGACTAGTGATTGTCTTATTAGGTTAGCAATTCTATCTATTGATCTTTCTATCTGTTGTACAAAATGGCCAACAACTACTTTGAGCTGACCAGAGAAAACCGCTTTGACTGGGTGAGAGTACAATGTTTCCTCACTCCAAAAATATAAAATTTGAAATCCAACTATTTCTTCCGAGAAAATAAATTTGATTTTAAGTTTTTAGCATTTTGCACAGTATGTCGAAATGACAGCTTTTCAAGTTTTACATTTTTGCAGCATTCAAAAACATTCTAAAGCTAACATTTATTATTTCAAACATACACATATACTTAACAAACATACACGTATACGTAACAAAAACAAATATGTTAATTTGGACTCAATTTAAAACTTTTATTTGATGATTCAAACTTTCTATGAAATATAAGTGTCCCTCCAAGGTGCTAAAATTACTTCATGAAAAAATTCCGATAACCTGCAGTGTACAGTAGATTTTTGACCAGCGATTTTAACTTTTTTTTGAAAAGTCTATTGCTTCAAGCGGGAGTAAACTAAATAGACCATAAAACTATTATGTGCAAAATTTGAAATTTTCAGGTCTTTTCGACTATATCTTATTTTAATTTAAATTTTTTTCATATAATTTACTATGAAACATAAACTTGGACGGTCACATTTAATTATTTTTTAAAACGAGTGTTGGTGTAAAACGTTTTTCAGCGGGTTTTTTTTTGTATTTAATGTAACGTAAATAATTTTCTCTTGTGATTTTTATAATGTTTTAGGCATGTTTGGGTCCTATAAAAAAGGGTCATTTTACATAAAAGCCATATAATTAAATGAACTTATCTAGTAAATAAAACATTTATAAAAAGTATTTTTGTAAACGTTGAAACTTATTTGGCTTTAGAAAAATACTTAAAAACAACAATAAAATCATTATCGTGTTTTTAAGCAAAAAAAAAACATGCTGTTTTGCTCGAAAACTTTAATTGAGCGCTCAAAAAAGATACACTTTAGTTGAAAAGTTTTAATTTTGCTTACATTTACTAATTTTTTAATGACGCATTTCTTTACAATTCTACACAAAATGGCGTTTTTAAAGCAGTTTACTTATGTTGATTTTTCAGAGTTATTTTAAAAATAAGATCTAGTTGTTTTTTTTAACTTTAGAATTTTTTATTTTTGAGTTAAATCTTATGTTTTGATAAATTATCTACTCCAGTTTTAAGCAAACTAATACAAAAAATTGCTGGTATCTAGTATACAATTTGAAAGCAGTTTTTCACATGTCATGTGTGTTCAAGAACTTTCAAAATGCCTAATTTTTCAAAAAATGACGAAGATTGTCGGAAATCTGTTTGTTTTATGTGCATGAAGAAGTGCTCACGTGAGGTGACCCAATTCCTTGCTGAAAAAAACTGCAAACACTACCATACAAATCTTGATTTTAGCGATACCAAAGTGCCAAGAGGTATCTGTGACTCTTGTCAAACAACTAGAAAAGATGAAGAAAAAGAAGTTGCTCTTCCGCCTTTGTTTGATTTCCCTTCAGTAAAAGTGAAGCCAGCAAGTATCAAGATTGCAACTGTCCCATTTTCCAAGGTGGTCATCCAAAGCTGAATGAGAACAACCCTTTAAGGTGCTCCAAATCTGAGGAAGACAATACTCCCCAACGTTGTGGTGATTGCTTGAATCTTGTTGAAAGAGGTTTGCCACATCGGTGCACTCAATTTAAATTTAGAGAGAATCCAAAACAGTTAGCTACAGCAGATCCATTTCAGTTCTGCAGTTCTCATTCAGCAGTTCTGCAGGAACTTGCAACTCAAGTAATCTCTTCCAAACCTTCAACTCCAGGATATAATGTTAAAATTTTACACTCAAAAGGTGGTCAACCTCTTAAAGTTGAGCGAGTTATAAAATTACACATATTGTGATATTTAAGTTTTAAGATATTTAAAAATGTTTACATTTTTTAGGAAGTTTAAGCGCCAGACTCCTTTTTAATGAGCCAAGAATCAAAACGGAAGATCTTGTCCAGGTTCAGTTGAATACAGGATTGTCAAATCTAGGCATGAAGAAATTGACATCAACCTTTTATAGAGTCAGTGACACCAAGATTGTGGAACCAAATTTTCATGCTAAGTTTGAGGCCATTGCACAGTGGGCCATGGTGTTCCAAAAGTAAAAATTATTTTTATTCAATTTTTGTATAAAAGACTACTATTCAATGAACATAACATATTAATTTATATAAAAATGTAAGGATTGTGAATCCAAAATGCGCCTTCACTAATATTTTTTTAATTTTAAGTTGTCACCCTGAACAATATTTTAGGCGGTCAAGCGCTTTTCTTTAAAAGTTTAGAAAAATATTTTTATAATACGTTTTGCCATTTAATGTTAAGTAATTTATATTACTACGAATTTGAATTGTAGTTTTAATATATATATTGGCTATCAATTGGCATTTCTGTTTATCTTCTTGAACGTATTTGACTCATTTTATGATCAATCAAAGATAGTGTGTTTAATGGTTGAAATAATTGCGTTTTTTTTTTTTGCTAATACTATGCTTATATTTTTTAGGCCATGTTTGGCCAGGATTTTTATGGCTGATATTCAGTTGACTTTTCCATTTGTAGAATAAATAATAATATAAAAATGAAGTACCATTATATATACAACTGCATTAGATCCAATAATATGTCTATACAAGATCCAGCAATTTATGACCAATTAGTTGTCAAGTTAGACTTAAATAAATCTGAAATTATAAGAAACAAATTAATTGCATTCCTAAAGAACTTGAAGTCTCGTTGGAATGATGTTAACTGCAAAGGTGCAGCATTTAAGAAAAAATATGCAAAATGGTTGGATTCTGACCTTATACCTTTTGCATATATTCCACCTGCAACTCCAACAATTGTTACTACTCCTCTTGGTAGGCCTACTATAAATTTTGATGTATAGAAAAGTTTTTTGAAGTATAGAAAAGTTGCTGATATGGATCAATACTCAGCTAACCAACTATTATTTGCAACTAAAGTAAAATTTGAAAAAAATAATGAGCCTAAAAAAGCCAATCTAACAGAAAAATTATTAGTGGATACTATATCCCCATCTTGTATGTCTACTGATGAAGCTTTGGCCCTTATTTTAGATTGTAATTTGACAAAGGCATCTTATCAACTTATGAAAAACAAAGCTGATGAAAAGGAATGCAATCTTTACCCAACATATAATAATGTTAGAGTGGAAAAAGATCAATGCTATCCTAAAAACATTAGCGTCACTGACTATTCTGCTAGTGTTCCACTTCAAGATCTACTGGATTACACTACAACAAGGTTTTTGGAGACACAGACTGGTATTTTAAATGCAAATGAGTGTAATAGACTTACTCTAATATACAAAGCTAGTTTTGATGGCTCAAGTGGGCATAGTATTTATAAACAAACATGTAATGATGATGAGTGTACTAGGAATGTGAAGAGTGAGGAGTCTCTGTTTATAACATGCTTTGTGTTTTTAGAGCTCTCATCTATTGTCAATGATATAAAGATAATTCTTTGGAGAAATTCTAAACCATCATCTACTTTGTACTGTCGGCCTTTGCGATTTAAATTTGTAGAGGAAACCGCAGACCTTCTTCGTAGTGAGGAATTGACATTAAAAAATGAGATCATACAGCTAAATAAAACAAGCTATATCCTACATAATGGTAAGTCTATTGATGTTGACCATAAAATTGAAATTACTATGATTGATGGCAAAGCCCATACTGCATTATCAAATGTAACAGACTCATCACAGTGCTGCTCTCTATGTGGTGTTAGTCCTAAAGAAATGAATGATATTGACAAGGTATATAGAAAATATTTTTTACACAGGTACACCCTTATCTGTATATATATATACATATGAATATATATATGTATATATATATGAATATATACACATAAGGGTGAATACCATATATGAATATATATATATATGTATATATACACATATGGTATTTATGTATGTATATGTGTGTGTATATATACATATATATATATATATATATATATATATATATATATATATATATATATATATATATATATATATATATATATATATATATATATATATATATATATATGTAGAAAATCACTTAACAAAAGTTTTTCATTTAACACTGTGTTTCATCAATAAAGACTCATCAGAAATGCATCATTTCTGATGAGTCTTTATTGATGAAACACTGTTAAATGAAAAATTTTTGTAAAGCAATTTTCTTCAAATTTAATTTATTATTGCTCTGTTCTTTTAAAATTTTATATAGATATACACAAATTTTAAAATACGTTTTAAAATTTGTGTATATATATAATATATATATATTTATATATATATATATATATATATATATATATATATATATATATATATATATATATATATTTATATATATATATATATATATATATATATATATATATATATATATATTTATATATATAATATATGTATGTATAATTTTATATATGTATATATATATATATATACATATACATATATATAATTATACATACATATATTATATATATAAATATATATATATACATATATATAATTATACATACATATATTATATATATAAATATATATATATATATATATATATATATATATATATATATATATATATATATATATATATATATATATATATGTATATATATATATATATATGTATATATATACACAAATTTTAAAACGTATTTTAAAATTTGTATATATATATTTATAAAATTTTAAAAGAACAAATTATATATATATATGCACAAATTTTAAATTTTTACATTGGTTGCATTATTTATTGTTTTATTTTGGAAAATGGAGATTAATATGATGAGGGCCTAATTGTGCAATTAACCCTTTCGTGACGAGTGACCCGTATGGCGGTTCATAAAATTTGTTTCTAAATGACGAGTGACCCGCATGGCGGTGGATAAACAATTTTGAATATTTCAAATCATCTATAGCAATTGGGGAAAGCTGCAGGTATCCAAACCCACTGGTTTGGAAGATTTGTGGAGGTGTTTGAATGAAGCGTGGGAAAGCATCGCCCCAGAAACCTTACATTCATTGGTCGAGTCCATGCTACGGCGTATCATGCATGTCCTCAAAGTCAAAGGCGGTCGTACAAAGTATTAAACATCATTATTTTTATTTTTAAGACATTTATATTTCATGTTGCTAACATTTGGGACAGTTATTAGTGTTTTTTAAATATAATTTATGCGTAAATAGTAAAAAAGTGTTATTTTTCAGTTGGATGCATGGCTTTTTGCCGCAACTGTATATATATACAGTATCAGACAAAACGAGTGCAACCAAATAATGCTAATTTTGTTTCTTTATATAAAAGTGCTGCATTTTTTTAATTTAGAGAAATAACTATGTAACTGTTTAGAGACAAAGTTCTTCAAGTTTTATTCATCACAAGGTTCATTATTTGTACACGAAAATTAATAAATTAATCTAAAGTATTAAAAAAAGTTGATTTCCTTCTGGACAAAATAAGTGCAACTCGACAAAATGTTGACCAAGCTGTATTTCGCTATCAATATTTCGTGGCGAATGCTTTGTTGTCAATCACAGCCTTGCATCTTCGAGGCATAGATTCGATCAGGTGATCAATGAAACTTTGTGGAATTGCTGGGTTTGTTCAAACAGTTGATCCTTATTAAGAACACCTTCACGATTAATTCTGCGGTTGACGATCTCCCACAGGTTCTCGATAGGGTTTGAGATCCGGAGATTGAGGCGGCCAATCCATCACCGATAGGTGGTTGTCTTGAAACCACTGCTTGACTACTTTTGCAGTGTGTTTTGGATCGTTGTCTTGCTGAAAAACCCATTTTATTGGCATATTCCATTCAGCATGAGGTAACAACATCTTTCAGGGTATTTTTATACATGAAACGGTCCATTATTCCATCGTTTCGATGTATTGGATCTAGACCGTTAGCAGAAAAACACCCCCAGACCATTACATTGCCTCCACCATGCTTCGCGGTCTTATGGCAGTAACGTAAATCGAGGCGTTTTTCGGCCGGTCGACGTACACGGCAAATGCCATCGCTCCCAATGATGTTGAACTTCAATTCATCACTGAACAGGACAGTTCGCCATTTCTGCACATTCCAGTCAATATGAGATGTAGCAAACAGGAGTCTTTTATTCTGGTTTTTTAGTGAAATCAGCGGTTTCTTTGCAGGGCGTCGAGAAAACAATCCGGCTTAACAGCACGTCGTCTGATTGTTCGGTCCGATACAGGCAGCTCTAATTGCTTTTGTATCTCGACTGATGATATCCAGAGATCCTTCTTGACGGATCTAACGATCATAGAATCTTCTCTAGAAGTGGTGGAACGCGGTCTTCCACCTTTGTTATCTGCTGCCAACTTCCCTGTAGAACGATATTTGGAACATTGTCTGATACGGTCCTTTTTTTCACGCGATATTTATGACAAATACTTTTTTGTGACATTCCACTTACGTAATTGCCAATAATTTTCTTTCTTAGTTCCAATCCAAGATTGTCGGGGGCCATTTTTGCACTTGAAGTCATAAAAATAATAAAAATAGATAATCACGCTTCTCAAGGCTTACCGTGTTACATTTACCTTGTGATGATATAATAATGCTCTGTGAAACACAACGTCTTGGTTGGATGTGGACTGTATTGATGCAATGAAACACTTGTTGTATTTCACTTCTTGTATAACTCACTTCGATAAACTGTCTTGATAATACTGACTGATTGACTTCCATATACTGACTGAATTACATGTCGATTTACATGTCTCTTATATAGTAAAATGAACCTGTGTGAACCTGTTCTGGAAGATTCTAGATGCTTCTTTTCGATGCTTCTGGAAGCTTCTGGATGCGTCTGGATGCTTCTAAATGTTTCTGGATATTTCTGGATGCTTCCAGATGCTTCTTTTGGAAACTTTTGGAAGTTTCTGCATGCTTCTGGAAACTTCTGGATACTTTCTTTAATTATTAAAAAACTTCCGTTACGTTGACACGGACCAGACTTAAGAAAATGAAACAAACCAAAAAAATCTTCAAGATTACCAGCTGACAAGCAACAAGTTGAAGTGCAAAAGAAAAAAATTCAACTTGCTTTTCAAGAGAAAATGGGACTGATTGTCGATAGGCCTAAGGCTAGCGGCTCAGGAACATCTAATGATGGCAAAACCTCCAGAAGAGCCTTTCAGAATGAACAACTGTTTTCTGAAATAACAGGATTTAATTTTGAACTCATAAATGCCCCATGTTGTTTTGATTTGTATTTCATGTGGTTTTGAGCTTGATGCAGATTTATTCAGGGAATACTGTACACATACAGCTAGGTTTTACGTGGAGTGCTATCCATGGTACTATATGCCGCAGAGCATTCACAAAATTCTGATTCATGCTCCCAGTGTTGTTGATTACATGACCTTACCAATTGGGCTTTTAAGTGAAGAAACTGTAGAGACCCGGAATAAAGATTTTAAAAAGTATTGTGAGCATTTTACACGCAAGGGTGACCGTACCAAATGTAATGAAGATTTATTTAAGCGATTATTTTGCTCTAGTGATCCAGTTATATCTTCACTAAGAACAATAGTTAGTACTAAGAAGAAGGTGTTCTGCAATTGTTAAAAATCAGTAATTAGATGTTCTTATGGATTTTTACATGCTAAATTTTGGTTTCTTGCTTTGATTATTATTTAAGTTCAAATTTATGCATTGCAAATTAAAATTGTCAGTCTTCTATAATTAAGATAAATTAAAAAGTTCCCACAAACATTTATTTGGAACACCAGAGCATTAAAAATCCTATTTTTTTAATAATTTGCAGTAAATAAGTCAAGAATTTGTATAAAATTGATTGTCACTATAAAAAGCTTGTTGCTATGCATAATAAAGTATCCATAACAACCAAACTTAATATCATAATATAAAATGCATACCTCGTATTAGTGCTTTTACCAAATTTAGTATATATGACACAAGTAGGTAAATGCTACGCCAAAACAGGTATCCATAGCAACCAAATAAAAATAACTCCTTCATAAGAAGCGCACTGGTGCTCGTGGCAAACTTAGTATGTATAGCACACATAACAAGTCTGTAACTACGAAAAGTAGGTTGTTGCTATGCAATAATTAGGTATCCATAGCAACCAAAAAAACAACACCTTAAGAGGCGCAAATCTCACACTGGTGCTCATGCCAAATTTAGTGTATATAGCACACAAAACAAATCTGCAACTACAAAAAGTAGGTTGTTGCTATGCAAAAAAATAGGTATCCATAGCAACTAAATAAAAAATAGCGCCTTCGTAAGAAGCTCAAACCTTATATTGGTACTCATGCCAAAAATAGTGAATGTAGCACTTCTATTAAATTAGTTATTATTTTTGTCTTAAAATAGGCCATTCTGGCCCACTGTGCATTGGTGCACAGCTGTCTGAATTTTTTACTCAAAACCATCACCACAGTTTTTTCAGAAAGCAATGGTAAATCCACTAACTATGTGGTTGTGCATTGCAAGGATCTTACCCAATTTCTCAATGAAGTGCTCCTTTCTCAAAGAGTTTTCTAGAGCCATATATAGTCAAGTTAGGAATTGATGGTGGTGGAGGGTTTCTTAAAGTGTCACTAGGTGTCATTGAGCTGGATTCTCAGAGTGATTCAAGGTCACCACCACATAAAAAACTTTTAACTGAGAGGATAGCCAAAGACAGTAGTGTCAAGTACCGAATGCTTGTGGCTATTTCAGAGGAATTTCCAGAAAACTTTTAAAATCTGAGACAAATATTATCAATTTCAACTCAGTCAACTTTGTTGTCTCATGTAACATGAAACTCGCCAACATTATATGTAGACTGCAAAACCACGCAAGCTCTCACCCTTGCTCATGGTGCGACACTGAATCAAATCATCTCTCCCAATCAGGATCATTGAGAATACTTGGGTCACTTGTTGCCTGCCATCAAGAGTTTGTTAAGTCTGGCAATGACATTTAAAAGGCAAAGTCTTTTGGCAATGTGGTCTATGCTCCACTGCTTTCTGGATCTGAAAACAAACTCATCTTGGAACTTATACCCTCAATGGATCTCCATCTGTTTCTTGGTGTGGTAAATCACATGTGCAAAGCCTTGACAGAAGTTTGGCCTGGTGCTTTCAGGTAGCCCTCAGCTATCCACATCAAAAAGAACCGTATCGTGGTGGGCAGTTTGCAGGGAATGCCTGCCACAAGCTACTCAACAATATAGACATCCTCCAAAGGATTGCAGAGTCAGAGTCTGCTTTTTAATTTTTTGGATTTATTGATGCCCTTCGAAAGTTTAAGTCTGTGGTGACATTTTTGGAATGATCCTTAAGAATGCTTTTGCAGAAAAAATTGATTGCTTCAAAGACTCATTTCTTGCAGTTATGAACATCAGTGTGACCCCAAAGGTTCATGCTGTTTTCTTCCATCTGAAGCAATTCATTGAGATGAAAAAGGCTCCATTGGGGATCTTTAGTTAGCAGGCAATAGAATCAATGCATCATCATTTTAGCTCACACTGGCAAAGATAGAGCGAGATCGCAATCATCCAGAAATTGCAAAGAGACTTCTTTCTTGCGTTGTGGATTACAACACCAAGAAATTGTAAAGAATCTAGTCTTAGAAGAGTTTAAACTGAGAATTTTACTAGTTTCTTTTTTTATTTATGAGAATCCAAAATAGGTACAGTGTTTGAAAGCAGAGTATCAAAAAAACGTTTTCACAGAAAATTTGTTTTGCAGTTTCACATTTTTTGAAAGAATGGTTGTTTAAAATTTCTATATTTGTATGTGTGGAGTAATAAATATTAGTTTTAGAATGCTTTTGAATGCTATAAAAATGTAAAATTTGAAAAGCTGTCATTTCGCCATATTGTGCAAAACGGTTAAAACTTAAAATCAAATTTATTTTCTCGGACAAAATAGCTGGATTTCAAATTTTACATTTTTGGAATCAGGAAACATTGTATTTTCACCCAGTCAAAGCGGTTTTCTCAGGTCAGCTCAAAGTATTTGTCGGCCATTTTGTAGAACAGTGAGAACGCTGGAGACTGTGTGATTGATTGACTGTGTTTGTTTATTTGGTATTGTTTTATTTTAAAACAATACAAAATAAACAAACAAAACTATAAACAAATATAATAAAAGTATAAAAAACAAAATAATTTTGTTTTAATATATTAATACTAATATAATTTAATATAATAATATTAAGCAATAATAAGCTAAAAATATATAAAGAAAATAAAAATTACGTTAACGCGCAATAAACTAACTGTCGGCGTTAATTAATTATAGCATTAACACGATAAAAATGCGTTCATTTGCCCAGCCTTAATAATAAAAATTTATAAATTTTTATTTTATATTGTATAATTTTATTTTGGTATATGTTAATTTGATAAACATTTTAGGACTATTGTTAGTTAAAATAGAAGTTCAGCATATTTTGGCGTCGATATAAAACTTTTAACATTGTTATATTAATCTTCTTCTTCTTTTTCTTTCGGCATTTCCCGTTTAGGGGTCGCCACAGCGGATCAAACTCCTCCATTTAGCCCTGTCATGAGTGTCCTCCACTAACACACCAGCCACTCTCATATCCTCCACCACTGCATCCATAAACCTTCTCTTAGGTCTACCTCTCCTCCTCTAATCTGGAAGCTCCATCCCCAAAACCTTCCTGCCAATATAGCTCTCCTGTCTCCTCTGTACATGTCCAAACCATCTCAATCTCGATTCTCTAACTTTATCTCCAAAACATGCTACATGTGCTGATCCTCTAATAAACTCATTTCTGATTCTATCCTTCTTCGTCATTCCAAATGAGAATCTTAACACCTTCATCTCAGGCACCTCCATCTCTCTCACTTGTCTCTTTGTCAGTGCCACTGTTAATATAACATTAATAACTAATATAACATTGTTATATTAATATTTACATTATATTATATTAATGTTACATTAATAATTAATATAACATTGTTATATTAATACTCGTTCAAAATGTACTCAAAAATTTAAGGTTTATTTGTTCCAAAGCTCCAAATTTGCAAAATTATCACAATATTTTGCAAATTCTTATTTGATATAAGTATAAACATATAAATGTTTAGAGTTATCCATGCCTGGAAGTTAGCTATCACAATCACTAAAAAGCGTGGCATCCTCCCCTGTAATTCAACGCATTTTTGGAAGACTTTGATTATTTGCTTTCAACTTTGAATTTCAACATATTATGTCGGTGTTAGTAACATTTAGGAAAAATGTGAATGAATTTATAATCGATTAAAAATACTACAATAACTTTTTTTTTTGTAATTGAATGATTTTGAACTGTTTTTATTATTAAATGAAAACGTAAGGATTAAAGTGGGTGGTAGTTATGTCGCAAAAATAAAAGTTTCTACTTTTTTATGCAGATAGAGGTTTTAAGTAACGTTTCACATGAACTTTATAACACAGCACAAAAATGTGCTAAAATAATATTTTAATAGTGGATGAAGGAGTTATGTTGCTCACCAACTTACTCACAACAATATATAATATGGATGTAGGTGTTGAAAGTTTAACTCTAGACATTTCAGTTCCGTATTAGAGTTACTGATTGATTTTGAAAATTAACTATGATAACAACGTTTGCAACCTCTATTTCACTTGATAGACCTAAAAGTAATTAGTTGAAATAGGACTAGGTACAAACCTTTGCACCTTTGCACTTCCTTTGCACGGTAAATGATTTATCCGTAATATAAAAACTTATAATAAAAACGCAGAGCTGGGCGGTAGCGCGACTCTGGCCGCTTTTCAGCAACTCTGCTACAAGCAGACTTTTCTATTTGGTAGCTGAGTATTTTTTTGGGTAGCGGACTGAGGCTGCAACAATAACAACAACAAAAAATCTAAAACGCTATTCCGCTACGATTTAAAATCGATTTAGAAATACTACTTGAAATTGTTTAAATTGCAGACTTTGACCTTTATTGAAAGTAATGTGAAAGAATAAACCTTTCAAAATAACTAAATTTTCTTGCGTAATTATTAAAATCTTAGATGAGCGCAATTTGATTTAAAAATTTTAGGAAACTACATTTGTGCTTTATATAAAATGTCTGCGACTAGCTTGATGTACTAACTATATTATGCATACATATACGTTAATCTCAACTTTTTTATCATCTCAATAATGTATTTTTTTATCTTATGAGATAAAAAATACATCAATGAGATGATAGAAAAGTCGACTTGTAAGTTGATCAACAACTTTTAAAAATACAATTGAAGGGGTCAGGGCAAAAACAGGGGATGTCAGTTTTCAAAGTCTTCCATTACCCCTTAATCTTACAAGAAGTTTGATCTTTATTTTTATTTTTTTATCGACCTTAGAATGAATGAAAAAAATATAATGTTTTTAAATAGTTACAAAAACTGTTGGTTTGCTATTAAATTTTGCAACCTGTTTCTAAATTTGACGTTCCCTGTTTTTGATTTGCCCAACACATTTCTTTAAAACTGGGGTTACCTTTGAGCGATTTAAGCGCTAATATACTTTCACAAACCAATATTATCTTTTTTTTTTAAGTTACTTTTTATTCCAACGAATATTCAAAAGAATATTTAAGAATGTATTAGGAATATAAGAATATATATATACATATATATATATATATATATATATATATATATATATATATATATATATATATATATATATATATATATATATATATATATATATATATATATACACACAAATATATGAATTCAACGAATTTATACATTTCAAAGAATAATAACAAGAATATATGATATATATGTATTTAAAAAACTAATCAACTCAGCATCAATAAATATAAACAAATCGATAAATATGCCAATGTATAAAATCCCTTAAAAGAAGTATACGATAAATCAAAAAGTTAAAAACAAGATTAAATTTAAATTCTACACTTCAATTTCTTCATCTTCATCAAAGTCAGAGTAATCATTTTCAGGAGATGATTGACCATCTTTTTCATACGGAAGACTATCTTTTTCATAAAATTCTTGTGCATCAAGCTTGCAAAAGAGTTTGAGATGTTGTAGGTCTTTATACTTTGCTGATGAAATAGGTATGAGGACTCTGTTTAAAGGTTGACGGAGATCTAACAATATTCTCTTTTTTTTAATTGGTTTTGTGACAGTAGCCTCAAGGAATGGTCCATTCCAGCTATCTCTGTAAATTACTTTATCTGGGTGGCTTTTTGAAATTACAATTTCTCGAAGTGGCTGAGTTTGAATTGGAGATGAGGTAAAATATAAAGTTTTAATGTGCTTTTCTATATTCAGCAGCATGGTGTTTTCAACTGAAATTATATGAAAAGGAGAAGGTTTTTTTTTTGCATACTCAAAGTGCCTACACCAGTCAGCTGGAGTATCTATATGAATCTTTTGATTGATTACAATCATGTCTCGATCACATTCCATAAAAGAGTGTCCTTTGATAGGAAAAGATAGTTTAACATTTTCAAATCTTTTTTTCTGATGGACCATGTAGTGAAGATTTATGAGCAGCCGTGGCGCAGTGGTTAGAGTTCTGGCTCAGAACCCAGAGGTCCTAGGTTCGACGCCAGCTCTAGCCCAACAAGCGACATTGGTACGGAAGGAGGCGTGAACTTCCTGTTAAATGCTCTCCCGCGGTGCTTTGTGATAAGACCGTAAGGACTTCTGGGAGCACCTAAAATAACTACAACAACAACAAAAAAAAAAGAAATCGTAGCATAGTCCAATTTTTATTCTGTCTAGGACATGAATCACAGAAGAGTTGAAGGTGAGTGACTTCTTTAGACAGGATTTCAATAAAGTAGTGCAACAACATTGATGCTACATCATTCGATCCTTTTTTTCCTATTGTCTCATTATAGGAAAAAAGGTAAACTTTATTAGCCCCCAGGTTATGTATGTTAAAAGTATACAAAGAAAGTTTTTGTTTGTAATATGTGTCATTGGTTGTAATATTAGGGCAAGGAAGATTCTTCCAAAAATCAAACGCAATTGCAGCAAACCAGGTCAAAGAGTGTGCACCATGTACCGCAGCAGTTTTCCTTTCATAAAAATTTTTTCCTTTCCTCCAGTGAAGCTCTCGCTCAGCTAGAAGTTTTTCTAGTTCATGTTGAGGATGACTATTTGACAAATCTAAGAAACGCTTCATAACAAATTTGAACTTTTACAAAGGAGTCTCTTGCTATTAATAAATGATATTGATAAGAACAGCAGTGTAAATCTTTCTCTTCACTTCGTATTCTAGGTCTTTTTTGTCTCACTTCCATTGGAGTTATAATCGATGTCAAAAAAGCATCCTGTTGGTCTTTACATGACATTTGATTGAACTTGTCCAAAATTGTTTGTCTATCTTGCAAACTAATAACTTCAAAACACTTTAAACGAATGCACTTACAAGACTCGCCCATTATATGACTTGAAAGTTTCAATTTTTTTTTAATAACTCGTTTTCTGCCATTTACTTGTCTTTTTCTAGGTTTTTTGTGATTTCAGGATGTGCGTCTGCCATTATTTTTTTGGCCGTATTTATCCTTTTCAAAACAAAAAATCTTGGACATACCTGGTTTTACGGTAGCAACATCAATACATTCCCTGTTTTTACGTAGCAGGGGTATTCTTTAATCCCTAAATTGGCACCCTTAGTTTTTATTTTTTTACTTCAAATTCAATATAGAATGTTGCCTATGATTTGTATAACATATTAATAAAAAAATCTCAAAATTTTCAAAAACTGACATCCCCTATTTTTGCCCTGACCCCTTCAATTGAAGAGCAATTGCAACTTTTTTAGAGTAAGAAATTATAAACTATGTAATGTTTTCTACATTAGAAATTTCTTGATATAAAACAATATTCATTCTTGTTATTTTTTATTTTCAGTTTTTCAAAATATTTTCGTTTAACGGTGAGGTTCCTTTATTCATAGTTTTTATTCTCAAAAAAATTTCAAAAAGTCAAGTGTCACGAAGTTAAAAGAAGCCCAAACTGGGAAGCTCTTAGCATCATAAGCTCTTTATTTTAAAAACTGTCGACTGATAACTGTTAGTTTCAGAATATATTTTGCAATTTAGTGTTGTAGTCGATTGAAATTTGGTTTTTTAGCTAGGTTTTTTTAATCCTTAGTTTGATGTAGAAATTAGAGACAATTGTTAAAAACTATGTTAATGCTTTCAACCAGTTTGTAACGTCGAGTAGGAAAAACAGAGAGCGAAGGTGGATCCTAAGCTGGTCAACTCGACGCTTTTCTTGTTGGAGGAAATTTTAGAAAGTTGCAACGGTGATATCATTCTACCAAAGCACAGTCGTTGTGTAGCTCTGAAAATGAACTTGTAGCAGTGGTTTCTGGTCCCGAAGAATTGGAAGGTAGCGCTTTCAAATATTTGGTAGAAATTCTCAGCTCTGTAAAAACGTGACATTCAAATGCTTTACGCATCTGTTAAACTTCACGTGTGTAAAAGTACGATACTTTTTACACAAATATTTGTTATTTATTTAGTTAAGCTAATATGTTCGTAGCCTGTATTGTTAAAAAAGTTACAATTTAATTGCGGAGTTTTAACTATTTTTTTTTATAGATCAGCTTGTAATAAAAATAAAAAAGAACTTAATATATTTTAGGTATCTTTAAGCATGCTTAATCACGGTTTTTTGATAATTTTGATTTTGCACATTAATCGTGATTTTACCGCTTGGTCGTACAATCCTTGGATCTACAATGGCACAACACCAGAGATTGAGAAGATCCTAAACGGGCGTTGTTTAGAGTACAAGTTATTCGATCCTAATAGTCGCAATCCCTCTCTATTTGTTGATGTAGATTGCGATATAGTTGGAGGCAAATTTAAAAATAGCTTTGCCTATAAAGATTCTTGTACAGACAAGTTTGATGAATCCAGTTACGACGAGTTCTTCAATGTAGTAAACAATAAAAAATCGCTAAACAACCAGGTATTTTATAAATGTTCTTTAAAATAAACATCACAATAATCACCACATTATTAACGATAAAAAGTTTAATTCCCTAATAGTATATAACCTACTGACAAATATTAGCAATGTGTTAATTGAAAGCTTTTATTTCAATATATTTCAATATACACTTATCGCCAGCGTGTATTGTATGCAAAAAAGCTAAATAAAAAAGTATTTATTTTATTATGTATGAAGTCAGATACATGTTACATATTGATATTTGCTTTATAAATAAAATAAAAAAAACAACCTTTTTCTGGATACCAAAATCCAAATCGCAAGCTATTTGACATCCGAGCAAAAATCCACGAAGTAAAATTTGTATGAGTATGAAAGATTTTATGTGTATTAAGACAAATACAATTTAAAAATAAAAATCTCAACTATTAAACTGATTTGGGCTTCAACATTTAAATACTGGCAAAATCTGAGATTTTTATGCAAATACAAAGTCTATTGTTTAATAAAACATGTTTCAAAAATTGGCTCAAACATATCATATATAAGAATTTTGATATTGTATCACCCATAAGCTATCGCCCATAAGCTATCAGGGTCTGAGAGAGGTGTCCAACATTCTACCTCTTCAGATCAACAATTGGTAAATATGTTAAGTGTCATTATTAGGAAACTTAAGGCATTGATCAACTTTAATAATTATTATTATATAAAAGACTTATTTTATTTTTTGGCATATTTTTTTAAAAATCTATGGGCTTTGTTAGATTTGTGGCATATTTCTTAAATAATGTTTAAAGCTTAACAGAATAAAAGAAAAAGTTGCCGTAATAAATTAATATATATTTTAATAAAAAATTTATATATATATATACATATCTACCTGAGAAGTTAACCCTTAAATATTATTGCTTGGATCCAGGAGGATCCAAGCAATTATGGAAGCTTTTTATTAAAGTTTATATGATTATATAAGAATATTGTATACTAGCATATGTTTATATCCATATATATTTATATTATATGCCAGTATTTAATCAATAGCAAATATATGCATAATAATTTATAATATATAATGTATTACAAATTTTTTCCTAGCCTCGGCTATCAACCTCTTTTAAATTATGAAAATTTCCCAGGGCTTTAAAAAGCCCCATATTTAGCAAGGGCAAAGCCCAATCACTTACTATTATGTCAGGTACCCTACTAATTAACATATTACAAAAAAAAAGTTAGAGCTGAAGCATTCAAGAAATTAAGCCCTATTCAGAAATGGCCAATAGAGATTGTAGTGCGATGCTACTACAGGGGATGAGCCATAGTTTTATTTGAGACAATTGGACCTACTAATTAACATATTTAAAAAAAAAAAGATTAGAGTTGAAGCATTTAAGAAATACACACACACACACACACACACACACACACACACACACACACACACACACACACACACACACACACACACACACACACACACCATCCCTTATATAGTTATATATTTATTATCTTTCTTCTAAAATTATGTGTGCATCAGATATATATTTCTGCAAACTTAATTTAAATTTCTTTTTTATATTCTGTTTTTAGTAAGTAAAGATAACTTTGATGTTTTTTTAAACATCAGAAAGTAATGATCTTAGCAAATGTCTTTGGAGGTTATAAATTAAGTTTGTATTATATTAGGAATAGAAATGTGTTCAATTGGAAATAAAATTCTTTATAAAATTTGAGATCCTTTATTATTAAAATGTTATTAAGATAACTGTTTAGCCTGGCTAAACAGTTGAAGCAGTGCTGATTTTGATTTATGAACAATTGCATACTAAAAAAAAAAACACTCTGACATTCATTATTATTTTTTATGATTTTAAACAAAAGCAATACAGATTTTATACAAAGTTGGTTTTGGCAATTGCTGATAAAAGGAATGTCAATATGGGTATTTATGCTGGAACTCAATTTAAAAAAACACATATGGTAAGCAGGGCTGGCTTTACCTTTTTTTAGTCTAACTAGGGCCCCATAATTTTCGGGACCCCAAAATGGGTTCAAAAAATGTTTGCTAGGGTTTCTAAAGAGTTATTAAAAAGTATTACTTTTATAATTGTTATGAATGCTACACAAATGTTCCCTCTAGACAATTATAACATTTTGTAAAGTTCTATTTGCACAATCATTAATGATTACAACACTAAATATCCAGATTAGTTCTGCATGAAGAAATTTGAACAAATCTATATAAAAGCCGTAGTGCTAAACTAAAGAATTGAAGATACAAGAGCAGTTTAATACTATATATATATTATATAATTGTTTTTCATTTGAAATATTTTTGAGGGTTCTGAAAATTGATTCAGACTAGGGCCCCCTGAGGGTGTAAATCAGGCTTTGTTGATTAGTTAAAATACACTGCTAGTCACAAACACTAAGTTCTAAGAAGGTTTTATGAAGTAGTTTAAAGAATTTAATGACTGCAATTATTTGTGCACAACTCTATATTATCTTTTGAAAAACTTTCGTAAACTCCTAAGGAGTTCTTTAAAAATATTGCTACTGTCAATCAATCAAATCAATCCAGTATTACAATTTGAATACAATCTTGATTTGCAGCACATCATCAAAAGAATTTCACAAAGCTATTACATTACTGGCTATCTATTTAATAATCCTACTAAATACACTTGGAAATAAGCAAAAATATCTCAATGAAACTAAAAAAATGTTGGGATGCTTGATATAATTTGCTTTGTTGTTTGTTTGTTTTTTTATTTTTTCCGTTGGCATACAAATTTTAATCCCAAAATGTTCTGACAATAAGTGATTTAGCTGCCCTAACTGTTCAGAAGTGTATGGTAGTTGTAAAAAATTTGGTAATAAAAGAAAATGACATTGTTATCATTAAATCAGGATAGGCAATAGCAGGACACAAAAGAAAAAAACATAAACAAAAAAAAGAAATACATTGACATTAAGCTTGGTGGCATAGTTTACCTAAACATGAGAATATTGAAAGAGCGCTGAAGTGTTGAAAGAATACATGAAAATTTTAATGGTATAAAAAAAGGCTTTGTTAGATCTTTTAGGTTTTTTTCTTTTTGTTTAGGCTTTGTTTTGGTCTGGCATAAAAGGCTTTGCTCATGATTACAGTCACATAAAAGATGGTGTCTACACTTTAGAGGACACTTTTTCAGGGTAATTATTTTAACAAATTAAAAAATTATTCTAACATGACATATTCTAGCAGAATTATATAATATCCTAGCAGTATTATCTAATATAATCATAAGAGTAATATATAATATCCTAGCAGTATTTTATTTTCATTTATATTCATTATTTTAAATTGTAAATTTGTAAAAATACTTTAGGTAAAATGAACAAATCAATATGTTTACTTAAGTACATATTCACTGTTATGTTTTGAATGTTTGTATTGTTAGTAAATAAAAGTTAAACTGTACTAAAAAAATGATCTTGACATAAAAACTGTAGATTTGCAAGCTTCACTTTTGGTGTTATGAAATTAAAATAAAATAAAAGTTGATAGATCAGGGTTGGCAAAAAACCAAACCCAAAAAGACCCACCTTAAAAACCCAATGAAATTTGGTTTTTTTTTAAAGGTTCTTATGGGCAGGGTAGAAAAGTATTGTTTTTGTCATGGAAGGAAATGGATACACTAAATTGTAAATTAAAAAAAGAATAAAAACTCAAAGATGGTTCTGATAATATTTTACAAACTACCTCTAAAACAATAGTAATTAGGGTTAAAAATATTGATTGTAGAGTTCTAAAGTTTCTGTTATAGATCTTCAAAACTTGCGTCACAGAAGGAATACACTATTAGAGTTGAAAGTTATTGAAAGAAAAAAGATAAAGTTTATAGAGCAAAATAACGATTGACAGGTGACTTGAAAGATTAGAAAATATATGAATCAGAAAACAAGATGAAGGAAGCAAATTCCAAAGAATTGATGTTTGAAGAAAAAAACTAGACCAATAAGAATTTTTGGAGCACTTAGGAACAGTCACAGTAAAAGGATGAGACTTAATAGAATAATGAGTCTTAATAGAATGATGAGTAACACAAGAATGAATTTTAGTGGATGACACAAGAGGCCCTAGCTCTTTAGAGCAGTGCCCATTATAGTATTTATAGAAAAGAGAAAGAGAAGCAACATTACGGTGATGTGATAATGGCTGGAGGTTGGCTGCAAATGCAGGTCCAACTATGTTTCCAATGCAATTTTGCACCTTGTCTAAAAGAGAAAGGGCATTCAAAGCATCTATACAAAGACGGTTTTGAGGATTATAGAGATAAAGAATAGAATCCGGAGTAAGAAAGTGGCAAGCACAATAATGAGATGCAACCTTAGCAGGTCCTAATTTTGCAATTGATTTGATATGTGGTCTCCAAGAAAGATTGGAAATAAGAGTTAATCCTAGGAGACGAAGGGTAAATGACTCATCAAGTACTTTACTATTCATAAATATAGGAAGATCTAGGTTGTTGCAATAACAATTAGCCAAAAAAATTGAGTTTTTTTTGAGTTAAAGTTCAGCAGCTACTGAGAGCCTTATGTTGTAGCAGAAGTGAGATCCTTCTCAAGCTCAAATGTCCCCTCCAAGCAATCAGAGTGTGTTGGCTTACTATCAAGACAAGAATAAATAATAGTATCATCAGCAAACAATGCCACCTTGTGAGGATTTCTAAAAGATCGTTAATTTAAATTAAAAAGAGTATAGGGCCAAGGATAGAACCTTGAGGAACCCCTGAAGTTACAGAATATAAAGAGTGCTGACCATCAAGGACAACTTTTATACTATAATTGGTAAGGAAGGATTCAATAATCTTGAAGTTGTTACCTGATACACCCTAAAAAGAAAGCTTATGGTCAAGACCAGCATGCCAAACTTTATCAAAGGCTTTAGAAATGTCAAGAACGATAGCCTTAGCCTCTCCACATCTATCTAATGCACAATTAGACCTATCGGTTATTACCATTAACAAATTAGCAGTAGAACGAGAAGATCGAAATCCATATTGATGATCAGCAAGTAAGTTATTAGATTCAAGATGAGAGATTAAGTGTTTGTTAATTAAAGTCTCAAAAACCTTGCTTATGATAGGAAGAAGACTAATGGGATGGTAGTTAGGCGAGTTAAATCGCTCTCCAGAATTTTTGAAAATAGGAATAACAGATGCCGCTTTCCAGTATGATCGAAAACAAGACTCGGATAAGCGCTTGTTAAATAGTTTTAAAAGTATAGATAATAGCTCCAGAAAACACTTCCATTAGACTATAACAGGTATGTTGTCCGGACCACAAGCTATAGAAGGGTCTAAACAGGAAATTACTTTGGATGCAGAAGCTGGAGAGATATCAAAGTCAGGCAATGGACTAACTTGTTTGTTGGCTATATCAGGTAGAACGCGACTAGTGGAATCAAGAGATAATATTGATGAGAAATTTTTAGCAAACAATTCAACCTTGTCTTTAGGTGAAGTGACAAAATCTGAACCATACAAGAGAGGTGGAATAACAGATTTGCCTTTATTATATATACTGTTAGATTCTCCAGTCACAAGGGTCTAATTTTTGAGATGAAAAATTTGAGATTTTGTGACCTGAGAATAGTGGGCTTTGTCAGCAAATTTGTCAGCAGGAAGGTGAAAGATTTCTACCTAAGGGCCATCATGAAGAAAATCACAGAAAGAGTCCAAGTCAGCTTTAAGGTAGTTATAAGTGATATAATAATAGGGGGATTCTGATGATAAGAAGAATGAGATAATAGTTTTAGAGAGATCAAACTGTGATCAGAAGCACTAAAGGGTGAATGTGGAGGAACTGAGCACTGACTAGAATCAGAAACAAGACATGAGTCGAGTAGAGAAGGTAAATGTTTCGGGTTGTCTGGAAAAAAGTTGGAAAGTTGACTATTTGAGTTAGACATTGAGAAAGGCAAAAGTTGTTAACCTTAATGGCTGCAGAGTCACTGACACTAGAGCCAAGCAATTCAGTGTGATGAGCATTAAAGTCACCAACAACAACGATATTAGCTGAAAGATATAGAGTTAAGTGATGCTTTTTGATATTAGCTGAAGGAAATGTGATAGAGTGAAGTGGTGTTAAACGAAAGCGCATAAAAAAATAGCCTATGGATTCAAACCTAGTTTCCTGATGTAAATACCCAGGCCAAGCATGTGAATATTGAGTTCTTTACGAATTAAAGGAAAATAACCATTAGCACTAAGATCACAAGATGAGACAGCTGAACTCAAATTAGTCTCACAAAGAGCAAGTAGGTCTGGTGAGCTTTGCAAGAAATAAGACTCAACAGAAGAAATGTTTCTTCAAAGACCACAAATATTAGTGAATGATAGATTTAGAGAACTTGGCGATGATGATAGATTTTTGTGTTTTATAGTTTTTTATACTAGTCATTTTTGAATTTGTTAAAGAACAAGACTCAAAGCACAGATAGTACTCATTACACTATTTAATAGTCCAAGCAATTGCCTCATTACTATTAATAAACCTAAGCAGTATCAAAGGGCTCCAAATGTGGCCTCGACAATTTACACTAAAAGTACAAACAGGGACTCCATCCATGCACAACTGTTAGTACTCTGATATTTTACAGCTGTTAATGGAATCAACCTCTATTAGAGCTACCACAGAGTTCTGGAAACCGGACTACCATCTGGCCTCAGAGCCATAAAACTGAGTTTTAGAGCTGTACCCTCAATAGGAAATAATAGAATGAGTTGCCTAGTAATATAAACAGAGACACAAGCAAAACACATGCATTGAGTCAATAAGATTCAGCATTCAACATCCTAAACTGAAAACAATATATTATAAATAGATCTATGCCAGCTTAGTAGGTGAAGAAGGGGTGCAACGCTGGTCAACAGATAGAATCTGTTTACCCCTTAAGTCTTTGCCAAGGAGGCCTTTTACAAGATAGTTGCTCAAGATGAGTTTTTTTTATCAAGACACCATCTCTAGCCTTTAATCAACCAAGGCAGGGGGTGTTTTAAGTTGGAGTTGGCTTCTCCTAGCCTTTGCCTATAAAAGCATATTCTACAAGACAGCAGGACATGAAGCAGGTCGTACTGGGTTACATGTTACCAGTAGCAGTTTAACCTGACCTGACACTTAGGGCTTAAATTCTATTAAACTTAATAGAGATACAACAAAAAAAATTTTTTAAACAGGTATAAGATCTTAAAGTTAATTTTACAAAAGTGTTCTTGTCTAGCATTAAGTTTTTTTTATTCCAAATCAATTAAAGTGATTTAACGTTCATTTTCAATAACAACTTTAGCTGATAAAACTTCCTTGTAAACTAAGTTTTTAATAGTTCCACCAATTTCATCATGGGGTTCTTTAAACTGTGCCTCACTATTACTACAAGTCAATATAATATTTTCTGGGTAACAAGAGAATGACCAAAAGTCAAATTGAGATCGGAACTGACCAGCACATCCATCACTCCATAAATGGAAAGTAGAAACTGATGGAGCTGTACCTTTGACCATGCTAATTAGCCAGTTTGTAAATGCAACATTAAAATTTTTATCAAGTTTACCATTCTGAACTGTAATATTTTTATGAAAGTAACAAGCTGCTGCGAATATGGTAAAATGTTCATGCCCAAAATAAGTACTATGGATCTTGTGGAGTTGTTTAATTTCATAGGTTTTAGAAAATCCACACTAATAATTACTTCATCTTCTTTGAGATTTGCTTTCAGTATGTTTGAAAATTGATGACAAATATATTTATGCTTTCTCAATTTGCTACCATCAAGCATTTCTGATAAAAGCATTGAAGCTTCGTCACCAGTAGATTCTTCTTGAACTTTTTTTTTCAATTCTTGACACAAATCAGATATTATGGTTCTTCCCGGAAATTTTAAACAATTTCATGCATACGAGTGACTTGACAGAGCATACACCAAGTTCCACAAAATCCAGTGGTTCAGCTGGCAGATTTTCAATAATTCCATTTTTTCTTTTCTTTGATGAAATATTTTTTTATTGTCTGTAGCAAAAGTTGATCAATTTTCCAGGTTTCACATCGACAATCATCTTCTGGTGTTTTACTTAGCATAATCAAGTTATTTTAAGCATTGATAACTTCTTGTAACTGATGATAAGTGATTTTAATGTCATTCTTTTTGTTAAATAAGTAAACAAGTTCCCTTGTATGTAAAAAGCATGTATTGCTTTGAACGATAGACTTTGACATCATCAGATTTCTCTCTTTACTGCCTGGGGAACAATAGCTTATAGCTGGTTGTTCTAAAAATTGAACTACTTTTTCTCTGTTTACCTGTATTATTGACAGCCTTCCAGTTTTGAAAGACAGCTGTTTTTTTTTCTTGGTGATAAACTTTACACAAGACCAGATAATACTTTAACTTAAAGTGGTCTTTTTTTTGACATTTTGTTTTAATTTGGCTAATAAACAATAAGTGACTTGATTAGTTGTTTCATCTCTGTGTACTGTTTACATCTAAAAATAAGAAAATGCTTATCCAAAGAGATAAAATGCTTATCCAAAGAGATAAAATGCTTATCCAAAGAGATAAAATGCTTATCCAAAGAGATAAAATGCTTATCCAAAGAGATAAAATGCTTATCCAAAGAGATAAAATGCTTATCCAAAGAGATAAAATGAGTAAAAATAAACATAATAATAAAATACGTAAGGAATTTTAATTAATCATATAATAAATAACATAAAAAAATTAAGAATTAAATTGCATCGTTTTACAATAAAAGCAAAAATATTTCCAATTAAAAAGAGCAAATTACAGATAAAATAATATTTACCTGTTTATTTTTCAAAGCTCTTTCTAACTTTTTTCTTTCTCTCTTCTTTTAACTTAGATTCATATTTTTTTTGTGTATTTCTTTAAAAGTTCTAACTTTGCCTTCTTTCGCTCCCTCTTTTTTTTTTAAGATTTCTCATTATTAGTTTCCTTGAGTCTAAATACATATTCTTTCTGTCTTTGAACCAAGCTTTCCCATATTTTTTTAATAAGTTATAGTCTGAAAGTAAAAATTAGCAAAAAATCATAAAATACAGTTATACAACTATAAAATGAACTTAATCTAGAAGTAATCCAATTGTCGGAAGGAAACCAAATTCAATCCCTATAAAAAATGTTTACCATGTGTTTGGCTTGATCTGCAATCAAATTTTATTAGAGTTCGTTAAAATCTAATACTCTGTAGAATTTAAGAAAGTCATCATTTAAACGGCTGATAAGAAAAAACCTTTTACTCAAAATTTGTCATGGAAGGATTTATATTCAATAGTGAAATCTTTCAAAAAATTTAGATGCATTCTAGATCTTCTAAGTTAAATTTATTATGTTTGTCCTTCTGTGACAATGAATATGATTAAAGGTTTACATTAAAGGCTGGGTGTGGGCAACTAACAGTCCTATATTTATCTTTGAAGTTAAAATTGTAAATTTAACTATTCTGCTAATGAAAAATGTATGTTAGAATTGTTAGAACATGTTTGTTTTTTCATGTTTTATGTCACTACTTTTTAATCCTGCCCTTTTTTACAACAGATAAGTCTCTTTCTAGCTTTTGTCAATCCTATATAATAAATAAATTGCTACTTATTGTGTAAATTACTTACATCTTGTTTATAAACCTTCTTGATGTGTTTTTTTGTTAAGCTTAACAGAGAGATGTGAATGCTGCTTCATGCAGTTTTTAGATGCACACACACGCACAAAAGAAAACAAATTAATGCATTAATTACTCTCATATTAATAAAAACAAATATAAATAAAAAATTTATTTATTCAGGTATCTTATAAATGATTTATCTTGGTGTGGTTGCAAACCTAAAACACCAGACTGTATTGATGGAGTAAACTATGTGCGTTGTAATAAATCATGCAATAGTCCATCTGATTCTTTTTGGTCTAGAGCATCAAGAACTGTATGTAATTTTTTTTTTTTTAAATTTTGTTTTTCTGGTTAAAGTCTTTTTTTACTTAATTTTTTTTTTAAAGACTTTATTTTTTTATAGAATCTTTACTAATATTTATATATTATACATCAGTTAACTGTATGCAGTTATATGGATTTTGGGGTAAAAAATGTACATTTATGTGGGTTTTAGGGTAGAAGTTTTATAACAATTATAACAACCCATATATAACCCATGATATAAAGGTTATATATCAATTATAACAACCCATCATAGGTAAACAGTTTTGGATTAGTGCAACTAATGTCTCAGTTATTAAACCCAAGTCACTTAATTTAAATAGTAAAATACAATATCTCAGACACTGTAGCTAAATGCTGACAAAACATATTTTTATGGCTAACCTCACCTATAGTCACCTATATAATACCCATCATTAAGATAAACACATTATTTTGTTATTAGTTTGCTGAAAATGCAAATGGGACAGCTTATGTGATGGTAAACGGATCAACTGCTGAAAACATTACAGCTTATTATAATGGAAGGTAAGATTTTGATAAAAGGTAATGTAAGTTTGATATATATCACTTAGTCTATAAATGTATAAACATTTAAATTAAGCGAAGTTGTATAAAAGTTTCAAAAATAATACTTTTACAAAAAACATCGACAAAAAAATTATAATAAAAAAAATCCAAGGCACTTTTTTCATTTTCAGTTAAAAGATGTAATTTTCTATGCAGTAAAATCTAAAATATTTTTATAAAATGATGGTTGTTAATAATAATATTAGAGACCTATTAATATTAATATTAGGGAATCAGTCAAGGTTCTTAAGCAATGATTATAAATATTTTTTGTTCAAAATTTTTTAATCTAGTGTCATTTTATAATATAGTACACATTAAGGGACATGTAGCAGATGTTTTTAAAAATGTTGATTTTTGAACCACCCTAACATATCCTCATTTAATTTCTCTTGGTTTTGTTGGACATTTGAACTCAAGCTGTTGATCATAATAATCACATTACCTCTTAGACTTTTGTCCATTTTTGCTTTTGAAACAGAAAAGAGAATTTTGCTTAAACATCAATAAACAGATGATTATCACTAGAGCTGCTCTAGCTTGACAGTACATACCTAACAAACCTAATTTAATTGGATTAAAAAACTTTTTATGGGCTGATGCTATAGGCTTAGTGTTAGATTTTATTGTTGATCAGGGTATACAAAACTTCAATTCAGTCTTGAACCATGGGATTAGTGGTGGATTGGTCATCAAACAGAGGTATTACCACCAGGTAATACATTTGTTGTGATGGCCACTACACTAAGATTCTTGTGATTAAATATATGGTTACTGAAAACCTTTGCATAACTGGAAACATTATAAAAAATTCTGTTCCAAAATTTGTAAATTAGATGTCAAATGAAAAAGATCTTGCTTGTCATAGAAAAAAATCAGCTGATATGACTGTTTAAGAAGATCTGAAAATATGTGTTGTGAACTTATCCATGGTTTTTTGTGTGCATATTTTGATAACTTGCAAGGTTAAAAAATGCACTAATTTCTTAACTCTTTTTTGTCTGTCATGGTCTGATATTTAGGACATCATTAATTATGTATAATTAGTCATATAAAGAAGTTGTGCATTTTTTTAGTGCAATATATGATCATAACTAAGGTCAATAATATATTATAAATATAATATAATCAAATCAAAATCAAATCAAATATATTTCGAAATAAGTTATAACATTTCAAGGAAATTTACAATAGTACAAGTACTAATATAAAGTAAAACCTGAATATACAACATAACGTTATAGTCAATAATGAAAATAGTAATAATAACTGATATCAATAATACTAATTATAATAACAATAACAATAATAATAATAACTGTATTAAGAACAATAATATCAACAACAACAACAACAAACAACAATAATAATAACAACATTAAAGATAACAATTATATTAAACATAGAATTTCACAAGTAAAGACAATATCAGCCGCAACAAAAGTTCATTAAATAATGACAGCGACAAGAAAGATTTAGTACAAAGTAGAGAATAGTTGAATGAAAAGAGATAAATAGATAGATAAATAAAGAATTACAAAATAGTAATACTAGTATTAATAATATTAGAATGAAAAATTTAATAATAAAAAAAAATTTAAAAATGGCAGATAGAAAAGCAAAGGAATTAGATGAAGATGGATAAGTAAAGAATTTCAAAGTGTTAAAAATATCAAATTTAAAACTGAAGGATCACGAATTGATAGATATAATAAAGAATTTCAATATTATTTGCAGAAATATTAAATTGTAAATTTTTATCATAATGATTTTTAAATCATAATGATTGTCAGTCAGTAAGTGTTAGACTCATGATAAGAATATTGTTGATCAATAATAGAGATAATAAAAGATAACTGATTAGACAATAATTGGAGGGGTCAGAATGATCACCAGGGTTTTTAAAAATTGGAATCACAGATGCCATTTTCCACTAGGCATGAAAATAAGATTTTGTTAAGTACTTATTAAGAAAAGCTTTGAAAGAATTGGAGAGAGTTTTTGAGAACACTTTTTTAAGACTATGGCAGAAAACATTACAGCTTATTATAATGGAAGGTAAGACTTTGATAAAAGGTAATGTAAGTTTGATATATATTTCTTAGGAATGAGTAGAAGAGTTTAATTGAGAAATTAAGTTGAGAAAATTTATCTAAGGAAACCAGAGCGATTTGAATGTCTAACAAAAAGTTAACCTGTTTAACTGAAATGACAGAAAAAGTCAATGGTCATTAGATCAAGAGTCAAGTTAGAAAAAAAGTTCTTTGCAAATAGTTCTGCTTTATTTTTAGGATAAGTAATAAGACCCATAAATTAGAGATGGAATGTTAGACTTACCTTTAATGGCCTGTTAATGACGCTGTTGGAGGTTTTTGATAACTAATATAAGACAAGCTTTAGTAAACTGTGAATAGTAAAGCTTTGCATCAGACAGCGTCTTTTTACATTTATTTCTTGCAATAATAAAAAGGTGTTAGTTCTCAAGAGAGTTGTTCATTTAAAAAAGATATAAAACAAAAAAACAGTTATGATAAGATATAATAGCTGCATGAGAAAGTGAAAACCATGGAGTAAAATGTGGCTTGACTTGGAACTGACAAGAGTGAATAAAAGCTTTGATACCTGCCTGGATCCAGAAGGTTTTGTAGGATGCACATTTATTAGCCCAAGGTTCGTCATGAAAAAAATCACAAAAAGAATCACAGACAGCTTTAGTATAACAAAAGTTAAGTAAGTAGTACAATTATAAGGCAAGCCCAAAGAAGAAGTATGAGATGTAAGATTTATAGAGATCATTGAATGGTCTGAACCACCTAAAGAAGAATAAGGAAAAACAAGACACAAATCAAGGAGTGAAGGTAAATGATTTGAGTTGTCTGAAAATTGAGTCTTAAAGTTAACTGAGTAAGAGATTGAAAAATACAGAAGTTATTCAGTGTGATGAGCATTAAAGTCACCAATCACATCAGTATTGGCAGATGGGTAAAGAGAAAGGACATGGTCAATTTAATCAGAAATTATATCTAAAAGAGTGCGGTTTTGAGAAGGAAAACCGTAAAGAACAAAGAGAAACCTCAAACCTGATTTCTTGACAAGTAGGTGAATTGATGCCTAAATATACCCCTGAGCCAAACATGTGACTATTTGAGTCTTTATGAATCAAAGGATAGTACCCATCAATACTAAGATCTGAAGAAGGAACAGCTGAATTTAAATTAGTCTTACAAAAAGCAAGCAAGTCTGGTGAATTTTGCAATTGTTAAGATTCAACTGATGGAAAGTTACTTCAAAGACAGGTGGTTGTTGTGATTTTTTATGTTTATAAAAAATGGTTACTTTAGGCAATGGTTAAGTTAAAGAGAACTTGACTCATTCACCAATAGAGTATGGCATTCCAAGCAATGAGCTATGCAGTTGTCTCACTCCTGCTAATTAATTTAAAGTTGTAACTTAGTGCTCCTTATGTGGCCTTGACAATGCACATCAAGAGCACTCGAGTTTGATTGGCTTAAAGTACTTGAGTTTGATTGGCTTAAAGTACTTGAGTTTGATTGGCTTAAAGTACTTGAGTTTGATTGGCCTAAAGTAGCCTCTTTCTTTTTTATGTCAGTGAGCCGGTAATTAACTATTTTAAAATGAATTGTAGGAATGGATGTACTGTTCCATAGTTCCAATATACTGTTCCATAGTTCCATTTGTGATTTTATTAATAGTTGTTGCATTTAGTGTATTTGGATTTTATTAATAATTGTTGCATTCTTTTTATTTGGTATAGAGTGGCTACTTTCTCTCCAGATTTTAATGCCTGATGTTGAAGATTGATTTGAAACATTGTTTTTTGTTGTAGTTGAATTCAATTTCATTATCTGATTTACACTCAAAAAATTCTTTTTATTTTTAAGTAATAATCTTGTATATCTTGAGCCCATATCTTGAACAATCTGAGCCCCTCTTCTTACAATCTGAGCCCCAAAAATTTGATAGGATGCAATGGTCAACAATATTGAGTCTATGATCAAAATTTCAGATGGATAAGGGGAAATGGTTTAAAAAGTAGTCACAAAATTTGACTGCAAGCAAACACGCAAAACCACAGTTAATAGTAAGAAGTTTAAAAAATGGGACGGTTGCATTTTCTTTCTTTTTTTTTTTTTTTTTTTTTTGCGCTAACTACTTTTACGCAAAATACTACAGTTTTTCTTGTAAATATTTACAATAAAAACCATTCCACCCCTATATATATATTTTTTTGTAATGGACTGCTTAAATTCTTTAAATCTAAATCAGATATGCTGTATGTAGGACTTGATATTGTTGTGCGTATAGAAATTGTGCATATATTTTCAGTTACGCATCAAGAATTCATCTTTTCTCATTGGCCAAAAGAAAATTTCAACTGGTCAATGTAAATGCATGTATCTGACTTTGTTCACTTACATGTTATGCAATCCCTATCCACCATAATTCATCATAAAAATGTTCAATATAGTCCATGTTTTTAATCTACAATGAAAGCTCTTAATTATTTTTGTTTTTTTGAATAATATCAAATACTTCAGCATATGTACTCACACTTGTTTTTTTACAACTTATTCTATTTGAACTCTCTCTCTCTCTCTCTCTCTCTCTCTCTCTCTCTCTCTCTCTCTCTCTCTATATATATATATATATATATATATATATATATATATATATATATATATATATATATATATATATATATATATATATATATGTATATATATATATTTATATATATATATATATATATATATACATATATATATATATATATACACATATATTTATATATATACATATATATACATATATAGATATATATATATATATATATATATATATATATATATATATATATATATATATAGATTTATATATATAGATATATATATATATATATATACATATATATACATATATATACATATATATACATATATATACATATATATACATATATATACATATATATACATATATATAGTATATATATATATATATATATATATATATATATATAGATATATATATATATAGATATATATATATATATATATATATATATATATATATATATATATATATGTATATATATATATATATATATATATATATGTATATATAATATATATAGATATAGATATAGATATAGATATATATATATATATATATATATATATATATATATATATATATATATATATATATATATATATATATATATATATGTATATATATATATATATAGATATAGATATAGATATAGATATATATATATATATATATATATATATATATATATATATATATATATATATATATATATTGCCGACTTAATTTCTATGTTTTATGGTAAGACCTTTGTATCAAATTTTTTTTGCCGACCTCTAAAAGATTGAGGTCAGCAAATTATTGCTGACCTATTTTTTTCTAATTCAGAGGGTTATATATATATATATATATATATATATATATATAATATATATATATATATATATATATATATATATATATATATATTTATATATATATATATATATATATATATATATGTATATATATACATATATATATATGTATGTATGTATATATATATATATATATATATATATATATATATATATATATATATATATATATATATATTATATATATATATATATATAATACATATAATATCTGCGAGTGTCTAAATCCATTATTTACTCAATAAAACTACCAAATATTTCATATTAAAGATCTAATTGCTCTAAGTTCATAGTTCATTTTTTATTAAAACTAATCAAAATCAAGTTGTTAAATTATGAATTTAACAATTTAATCATCTAAAATTGCAAAAAGTAAAAACTTAAAAAAAGTTGTATCATTTGTTTGATGTCATTTATTAAAAGATTTTTTATATGTAAAAAAATATTGCTGTTCAAGTAAATTTTATGAGTTCAAAGAATGTTTTAAGAACTTTTTTTCTCAAATTACACAAATGGTCACATTAAAAATGGTTACGGAAATTCCCTGAAAGGTCAACAAGGCAAACAGCATTAAATGAATCTTTCTTGGTGGCACTTACAATGTCATTCTTCTAACACTCATAAATTCTTTTGCACATAAGTATGTTCAAGAGGCGACAAAGAGTGCTTTTCTGTTTTTTTGATCTGAGTTAATCGATTAAATGGTTCTGTTTGATATTGTTATTTTCACCCAGACCTGCCACGAAGTGTCCATATCAAAGCTCGCTTTCCGACTCAATATATGTTTTTCAATATGATACTTGCCATAGTGCAACATACTTTGCAAAAGTTAGTTTTAATCTCTTTCATAATAAATTTACTTTGTCTTCTCTGACTTGAATCATAGTAATAATTTATTTAAACCCACTAATTACATTATCAAAAGTATTTTTCGAAACCTGAAACCATTGCATAATTTGTCTTAAATTGATTTCCTCCTTTTTCCTTGGTCGCAACAATATACTTACAAAGTAAAAAGAAACTTTTTAACAGCATTTAGAAATTCATGTGGTTTTTGGTCGATCAGTGATCAAAAGATCAAAAATGCACTTAAATTAATTATGCATTTTAAAACCATAAGCACTTGAAATTAAAAAATAATAATAACTTTTTTCCTTTCAAGAACAATAGAAAAATAAGTTTACTTTAGTCTTTCATGCCTTAAAGTAGTTTTTTTAAGTTTTAGTAAGAATGAAAAAGAAATTGTTTTTATTCAAAGAAATTTTTTATTTAAAAAAAAAAAATTTTTTCAAAATTATTCAAAGCTCAAGATTGCAGATGATCGCAGCCACACTTCTCTGGGTAGTTAGCAGACACTGTAGACTAAAAAATATTAAAATATAGAAAAAGTACAAATTGGAATAATTTTTTTTTTTTCATCAAAGTTGAAATTTAGTAACAATTGTGATGAATTATTTTACTTTAAATGCATAAAAGTTATAGTAATAAATTTTTCAGGAAATGTTTTATTTTTATTTTTAATAGCCTATATCAGGCATGTCAAACTCAATTTGGTATGGGGGCCTCTTTAGCCTAAGGAAATATTATAAGGGCCGCTCAAGCTAATACTTATTTTTCTTATGAATGAAGTGTAACTCTTCAACCCAAACTGTCCTTTTGCTAAGGTTTGAAGTAAACAAGATTATAATTATATTTAAAATCTACCAAATCACTGCAATATTATTAAAAAAAGTACAGAAGTTTAATTTTGCATTATTTATTTCACACAATAAGAACACAATAAAAATGAACAAGGAGTATTTTGTAATAATAATAACAAACATAAAATTTTGGATTTTCCAGAAATTTGACATCTTTTATTCGCTGAAAGCTTAATAAGGTCTGGTTTTATGTTTTGGCTAGCTACCACTTTCATTATGGAAGACAAATGTTCATCAGTAAGCCTGGACCTCTCAAGGGTTTTATTTCGTTTCATGTGCGAAAAAAGTTGTTCACAAAGATAAGTACTGCCAAACATTGCACATATTTGACAAGCAAATTAAATCATCTTTGGAAATTGATGTGGCGGTAAAAATGAATAAAATTTGGGTACACCAACATCAGTAAACTGTTGTTTGAGAACAGAATCACACTGAAGTTCAATTAATTCCATTTGCAGATCTTCTTCCACTTTTTCAATATCAAAGTTGAATGGTGAGGTGAACAAAGCAAACTTTGGTTCACATTTTTTGAAATCTTGAAACCTTACTTCAAAATCTTGTTTTATATTGTTTATATTTTTTGAATAGCTGCTGAACATAAAATTTGGGTCTTGCAGCTTCATAGACTTGCACGTCTCAAAATGTACCAAATTTTCTTGTTCAATTTGGCGTTCCCAGAGTAAAAGCTTAGTTTGAAAAGCTCTGACATAATCAAACATTGTGGTTTCCAATTTGTTCTTTCCTTGCAAAATAATGTTCAGATCATTCAGGTGTTTTGTGATATCAACTAGAAAAGCTAAATCTTGAAGAAACTTGGTATATTTTATATCTGAAATATCTTGCCCTTTTGTTTCCAAAAATTGAAATATTTCAGTTTTCAGATGATTGAATGCTTTGAGTACTTTGTGACATGATAACCATCGAACTTCAGTGTAATATGGTAAATCCTCATATTCACTGTCATTTTCATTCAACAATGAAGCAAACTGACGATGATTTAGTCCTCTTGCTCTTATAAAGTTGACAACAGACGCTATTCTTTTAATCACATAATCCAGATCAATTGTTTTTCCGCATAATACTTCTTGGTGAATGATACAATGAAAATTGTTTATCTTTTTGCCAATTTTCTCATTTAATTTACCAACAAGATCTTTCTTTAAACCAATCATAGCGGGTGCTCCATCAGTAACTATAGACACAAGTTTAGTAATTGGAAGTTCATACTTGTCCAGAGTTTTTTCAATCTCCAAAAAAATGTCTGCACCTGTTGTTGTAACATGCATTGGAATCAACTCTAGAAGTTCTTCTGTAATTTCATATTTGAAATTGTAACCTCTGATAAAAACAGACAACTGAGCAACATCTTTGACATCTGCACTTTCATCAACAGCAACTGAAAAGGCCTCAATATCCTTGCAGATTTTTGTTAACTGACTTCTCAAATCTGCTACTATGTCGTTAACACGCTCAGCAACTGTATTTCTTGAAAGGCTTATGTTGTTAAAATCTTTTATTTTTTCAGGGCAAAGAATCTTTGCAGTTTTAATTAGGCAGTTTTTGATAAATTCACCGTCAGTGAAAGGTCTGGAATGAAATGCAATTAAATGTGTCAGATTATAACTTGCTTTGACTACGAGTTCATTTGATTTGTTCACAAAATGAAAAATATTTTGTTGCTTTTTTAGTTTGGCTTTTAGTTCATTTAATTTGTCTATCCTTTTATCTTTTTGATAAATTTCAAACTTTTCCTGATGGGAATTATAGTGCCTTTTGACATTGAATTCTTTCGGCACACTAACTTTTTGTTGACAAATCAGACAAATAATACTTTCATTAATGCTTGTAAAAAAAGTATAGCACTTCCCATTTTGATTGAAAAATTTTTTTTTCATCTTCAATTTTACGTTTTTTGCTTGCACTTGGTTTTGAATGAGACATTTTAATTTTAGTGACAATAACCAAAAAACAAAAATAGCTCAATGGTGAGCAACAACAAAACAAGATAACAACTAATCTATTAGGCCGGGTGAATAAAAAAAAGCAATCGCTTTTCCTCAGCATTTTTCGAGTAATTGTTCAGCTTTACGTAAACAAAAGTTTGAAAGATTTATATTAAATCTTTATTCGCGTAAAGCTGAACAACTACTCCAAAAACGCTGAGTAAAAGCAATTGGTTTTTTATATTCACCCGCCTTATTTTCTCATATCGATTGTTAAAATTAAAATATATCGTCATAATTTTTTATGGTTTTAATTTCAGAGTTTCAATTTTAATAAAAAGTTAGAAAATTAATTTAGTATTCATGTCTTTTTTTAATAAAGGAGTTCAGAAAACTATTAGTGATTTTTTTATTGTTGTTTTTAATAAAACATTTTTGAAATGCATGTCTGCGGGCCGCCATATGTAATAAAATGATAAAAATGTTGGGGGCCGCCATAAAAGGTCTTGCGGGCCGCATGTGGCCCGCGGGCCGCCACTTTGACATGCCTGGCCTATATTATTAACTTTCCAATAATGTATATATTGTCAATTTTTCAAATATATATTAAAATAATTACTAAAAGCCTGCATTTTAAGATTTATAATCAAAAGTACATTAAAAATCTAACTTCAAGAAGCCACTACCATTGAGCCTTTCACATTTATAGTTTCATAAATTGGAAAATTCTTAGTGAGGTTTTAGAAAAAATTTATAGTGACTTAATATAAAATCAGCAAAACTCATGTTTTATTAAATTTTCTAATAAAATGGTAAAATGCTTTTCTTTTTTCAAATTTTTAAGTAAATGTCAGCATTAAAAAAAGGTCACTTTACTCAACATTTATTTTTCTGTCAATTTTATGCTAAATGTTTGCACGTTTGTCAATTTGTTGAACCCTGATTCTAAATTTTGTGTTGTTCTGATGCTGATTTAAAACAATCTTAAGTTGTCAATTTTTTGCCAACCTTAATTTTGCTATTGCTATTTTTTGCCAACCTTAGTCTTGCTATATTATCTGAGGGCTGATATTTATATATATATAATATTGCATACTTTGATAAGCAGTCTGGTGTCATACTGAAATAGGAGGCTGCCAGGGACTTCAGTACATAAAGTGACTGACTAAATAAGAAGAATATGCAGTATATTCTTCTTATTTAGTCAGTGCTGCTACATCAACTAAAGGTTTTAGTTTGGGTTTACAAAAAATTTTTTTCATTGTTCTTTGTTTTTTCTTTTTCTAAAAAAACCTGGATGAAATAAGTAAAAATAGTCAGCAAATGTATTGTGCCACCCCTGATTATTTTTTAAAATAAAAAAATAATTCTTAACCTATTCAATTTTTTGAACCAATCAAATATATAAAAAATGTTTCTGCTTATTTATGTTGCAAATACTAAAAAAGTTTCAAAATTTTTTTTTAGTTATTTTGGAAAGATTGAACTTCCCACTCTTGGAAAAATGAAGAAAGTTAATTTGTTAATAGTACTTGTGGTTTTTAATCTTGATAATGAGCCAAAGTAAAGTTTTCTCAACTCTATATTAAAAATTTTTCTGCATGATTTGTAAAATTTACATTAAATTTTTTTTGCATAATTTTCCTATATTATATCTGAAATATGAATCTTATACTGCGGTTTTCTTATATTATTTTACTTTTTATAAACATTTGATTTTTTTTGGCAACATATTTGTATGAAATTTTTTATTTTGCAGGGAAAAGTGTGGAAAAGGTTCTTTAGTGAATTTAGTTTCAGATGCAAAAAAGTATGGTTTAAATGTTCAATGCAAGGATAAGCCTAGGTATCTATTATTTACATGCTAAACATATGTTAGTACATAATATAATACATAATATACTGGTGTTGCCTTAATTTTTAAACTAATTTTTCACAAATTCAAAAAGATGGTATTTATTTATTTTTATACAAAGTTATAAAAAATTTATTTATTTTATATACAAAGATGGTATTTATTTATTTTTAATTGTCAATAAAATATATTTTATTCACTTTCAAACATTTCATGTATTTTACTTAATTTGTTTTATTTTCATTTATACTTATTTCTTTTTTGAATAAATATCATTTATATTTATTTTGTCTTTTTTAAAGCAAATTAACATACAAATGCACTACATAACAAAATTTAACTAAAATAAAATGTAAAACAAAACTAAAAAACAAAAACTGGTTTTTCATATTGATGACAAAATGAATTTTTTAAAAAAAGGAAAAATCCACTTACAAAAAATATTTATTTTTGATGGAAATAAATGTCTTTTAATAAAAGTTCTTCTGCTATTCCAAGATAAATTTTATCAAAATATATTTTGGCATTTTAAAAATCAAAACATGATTTTGGTATTTTAAAGATCAACTCACCAAAATAAGAGTTTTTGCTTGATATGGTCATTTGAATGTAGTTTATGATTTAGCATAATTTTTTTTTAAATCCCATTTCCCTAGAAGTGGGTCAACAACCATTTCTTTAGGGTGTTTTCTTCTTGTACTCCTATTACTGTTGCTTAGTTCAATTTTAAAAATATGCTAAATTACAAGATAAAATAAACGATAAAGAATACAAAAAAACATAATACTATTGATCTTTTAGTTTTGTCAAGATATTTTCCACTAGCGCATTTGATTTTTAAATATCAGAATTTAATCAAATATCATAATTTGATTAAATTCTGATATTTGATTGTCTCACAATTAGTCTGTGTCACCTGTTTACTAAATTCTGGTCAATATTATCTTTATGATTATTTTATTCTTATTGACTGATTATTTTCCTAATTCTGATCAAAATACTAATGATGAGATGATGATGATCGTCTTTATTGTAAACACCTACCATTGGTATGTGTTTGTATGTATGTACATGTACATATGGATATGTGTGTATATTATGTGATAGTATATGTGAAAATGTTAGTTTTTAGATTGTCATTTTTTATAAAGGTAAATTTAATTTTTTCCGCCCAACGTAGTTTTTGACATTTGATGTTGTAGTGGTAACAAACATTAAAACAACAAAACCATACTTTGTATGGTTTTGTTGTTTTTATAATTTATATATCAAGTTTAAGTACCAATTTTAGTGACTTTTTAATAAAGTTTTATTTAACAGCATTTATCACATTGGTCATGCAGTTGAGTATTTTGTGGTTTTCTATTGTAATATAATAATTTTATATTATCATTTATATTTCAGTCTGTTGTTATTTGTCATTTTTGTTGAACAAGTTTTATTTATATTTTATTCTATACATTTATCTTATTATAATATATATATATATATATATATATATATATATATATATATATATATATATATATATATATATATATATATATATATATGTATGTATGTAAATTATGTTAGTGTATTTTACAAATAGAGTGCTCAATGTTCTTAAGCAATAATAAATTAGTAAAAAGCACTTATCTAACTTTTATCTTCTACTTTAAGTTTTACCATTGCTGGATCATCAGGAAGAGTTACTAAATCTTAAAAAAGTTTTATTTATATTTTATTCTATACATTTATCTTATTATAGGCAGGGGCAGATTTTAGAATAGACCATTGTAAATTAAATTTTTTTTTTTTAAATTTTTAAAATTTTTTTGGAAAAAACGTTATGCCAACCACAAACAATCGTTTAAACACAAAAAATATTCAAAAGAGACTATGCTGTCAAAATATATTTGTCAAAATGTATGCTATGTTTGCAAGAAAAATTCGAAATAATTACTCATTTAAATCAAGAAAATTTATTAAATAAAAAATCTGAATTAATTTCTAAATGTAGGCACGAAAATATATACCTCTTAAAAAATTATAAAAATAAATGACCAAATTAAACTATTCCCATTCCAAAGAAAATTATTTAATAATTTCTGTAACTTCCCGTTAACAAAAAAAATGTAGTAATTAAAAATTTTTTTATAATAATTTATAACTTCCTGAAAAATATTTTTTTCTATAAATTGAATTTTTTTTGAGATTTAGTAAATCTTCCTGATGATCCAGCTATGGTGAAACTTAATGTAGAAGATTAAAGTCAGATAAGTGTTTTTTACTAATTTATATATATATATATATATATATATATATATATATATATATATATATATATATATATATATATATATATATATATATATATATATATATATATATATATATATATATATGTTTATGGGTCATTCCATGCCAAATTTTAAGATTTCAACATGGACCCCCTCAGATTTTGATGAAACTTAGTGGGTTTGTTAATATCAATGAGAAAAGCAGTTCCTGAAAATTTCAGCATAAAATCTTTTGTGGTTCATGAGGTATGGTCATTTGAAATTTCTGATTTTTCCAAAAATAAAAACTTCCATAGCAAAAACATGATTTGTTCATAATTTGAAGCTCTATATTTTAAAAACAAAATTTCAGAAAACCTTCTAGTTTTTTTTGTTGTATACAACTTTAGACTTACTTTAATAAAACTTTGACATTGAATTCTTGAATAACACATTTTTTCCATAATGGCTACCTAAAATAATGAAAAAATTGTTTGCAAGTATAAAAAGTTGGTTTTTGATGAGTCAATATACAAAACCTGCAGTTTAAGAAGTGAAAAGAAATATTTTTTTAGTTTCTATATATGGTAGGCTTTTAAATTTTTAGAAATTTACTGATAAGATACAATTCAGTAAAAAATTATAGACCTCTAAAAATGGGTGCGGCTAAAACTTAGGAAAATATGCCTCCACTTCAAACAACCGGTAACCTAGGATCAACACTGGTTTTAATAAGATTTTTTTTGTCTTCTAATTTAGTAGACTTTATTACAGTGATTTCAGAAAAAAAAATAGTGGGTACTCATGGGGAAGTTACAAAATCAGAACAATGAAAATTGCCCAAAATGGATTAAAAACGATAAAAATAAAGTTATTGTTGTACTTTAGTTTGTATAATATATATTGTAATACAAAGTATGTATGAATTTAAAATTATTTCATAATCAGTACTAGAAATAAGTCTTTAGTTAAGCCTGATTAAACTCAATTTTTAAATAGCCCTAGCTCTTTCCTGCCCCCTCCCCCACCCATTTACTTTTTAATAATCACATTTTTTCCCAGAACTTAGAACAAAATTGTAATTGAACACTTCTCCTTACATGATGCATCTGGTTTTATGTCTGATGTATAAAGTGCCTTTATGCCCAAACACACCATTAAACATACAAATATAAAAACTGAAATTTAGTTTTTAATGTTTTCATATAAAACTTATTAGTAGCCTATTAAGTAAAACTGAAATGAAAGACTTTTAGTCTAATTTACCTGATATTTAATATCACGACTATAAATTTTATAATAATTTTTCAATACATTCACGATTCCACCCTTCCTCATTAATTTGACTTATTTGATCATCATTTTCAAATTTAAATTACAACTTTTACCAGGTTATAAGAGTTAATTGACTTGTCAACATAGTGCACACGTTGATTATGAAATAAATAATATTATTATGTAATAAACAATCAATATAAACAATGAATCTTTTAAATGATTTTCGCAAAAAAACCATGTTTAAATCAAATAATTCAAATTTATAATAATTTTGCAAAGCTGTTATTTAATTATGTTACTTATGCTATTGTACGATGAAATAATTCAGTTTTTTCTTGAGCTGAAATTGATAAATGAAATAAAGATAATAATATAAAAGATAGATAAATAGATGAAATAATTTATCTAAATAGTTTTTTCTTGAGCTGATAGTTCATACCATTTACGAGTTGATTGACCTTTTAAAGATGAAATTTTGCACAAAACATGCATTATTGGAACACAGCAAATATCTTCTTTATGTGGCCAAGTGTTTAAGGAAATAGACTGCTTCGTGAACTTGATAAAAACATCTTGATTTTCTTAAGATATTTAGATATGTGGTCAAATATCTTCTTTATGTAACCAAGTGTTTAAGGAAATAGACTGCTTCATGAACCTGATATAAACATCTTGGTTTTCTTTAGATATTTCCACAATATTGCCTAAAAATCATTTAGCACTATAAAGACATGGTGTTTATAGTGCTGCATGATGATTCATGGTAATTCCAGGTGAAAAAGAAGCAAGTAGAACTATATGCTGCATTTTAGATACATTTATATTAGTATACATATTGTTAAATGACACCCATCTCACCTGTAAAGTTTATGCAATATTCACAATTGTGTCATTTGAAATGTATTGAAAATATATTTTGCCAACACCAATCATACATTTTCTCAGGTGAATTGATAGGATCTGTAAGTGATTGTAAACTGGCCTTAGCTACAAGTCTTTGGATAGAGCCCCCAACACCATGGCAAGCACTCTTTCCATTAGATGTAGCAAAAAAATGCCAATCTGCAAGTACTTTATGATCTAGCTCATGGTGACATAAGTTAGATATGTTTTTATGATTTTTTGTATTGTGAATCTGCACCATCACTAAAATAAATGCAATAATTAAAGTAAGGCAATAACTCTTTTGTTTTATTACTTCATAAATGAAACAATGAACTGAGTTTGTATTGTGTTGCAAATGATCTGAAATGTAACAAATACTTTTAAATTTTATGTAAAATATGATTACTTGGTAATGATTAAATATGATCACTTGGTAATTGATTTTTGTCTATATAATGGTGGTCTCTTAATTGGTACATTTGTTGACAAGCTTTTGCAATAAAATCATACATAGGAAAAGTGACTGGAACTATATCATGTTTTTGTTGGCTTTTTGCCACTGATTAAAGGTGATATCTTCGATTCCATGTCTATCAAACAAAGCAGTAAGATACTCTTTTAGTGTGTTGGTGTCGGGGCAAATGTCCAGCATGCAGTCTTGATTTGTTTAGTCACATACTACTAATGTCAAGAGGTCTTTATAGTCTGAAATATCTGGTATTTGTTACGCTAAAAGTTTTGCATTTTGGTGGTACTCACAAACAAATACTTAATGAAGACTTGAAGCACCTCTAATGGGAATAAACCACTTTGGTCTAAGTTTTTTTGCGAAAATCATTTAAAAGATTCATTGTTTATATTGATTGTTTATTACATAATAATATTATTTATTTCATAATCAACGTGTGCACTATGTTGACAAGTCAATTAACTCTTATAACCTGGTAAAAGTTGTAATTTAAATTTGAAAATGATGATCAAATAAGTCAAATTAATGAGGAAGGGTGGAATCGTGAATGTATTGAAAAATTATTATAAAATTTATAGTCGTGATATTAAATATCAGGTAAATTAGACTAAAAGTCTTTCATTTCAGTTTTACTTAATAGGCTACTAATAAGTTTTATATGAAAACATTAAAAACTAAATTTCAGTTTTTATATTTGTATGTTTAATGGTGTGTTTGGGCATAAAGGCACTTTATACATCAGACATAAAACCAGATGCATCATGTAAGGAGAAGTGTTCAATTACAATTTTGTTCTAAGTTCTGGGAAAAAATGTGATTATTAAAAAGTAAATGGGTGGGGGAGGGGGCAGGAAAGAGCTAGGGCTATTTAAAAATTGAGTTTAATCAGGCTTAACTAAAGACTTATTTCTAGTACTGATTATGAAATAATTTTAAATTCATACATACTTTGTATTACAATATATATTATACAAACTAAAGTACAACAATAACTTTATTTTTATCGTTTTTAATCCATTTTGGGCAATTTTCATTGTTCTGATTTTGTAACTTCCCCATGAGTACCCACTATTTTTTTTTCTGAAATCACTGTAATAAAGTCTACTAAATTAGAAGACAAAAAAAATCTTATTAAAACCAGTGTTGATCCTAGGTTACCGGTTGTTTGAAGTGGAGGCATATTTTCCTAAGTTTTAGCCGCACCCATTTTTAGAGGTCTATAATTTTTTACTGAATTGTATCTTATCAGTAAATTTCTAAAAATTTAAAAGCCTACCATATATAGAAACTAAAAAAATATTTCTTTTCACTTCTTAAACTGCAGGTTTTGTATATTGACTCATCAAAAACCAACTTTTTATACTTGCAAACAATTTTTTCATTATTTTAGGTAGCCATTATGGAAAAAATGTGTTATTCAAGAATTCAATGTCAAAGTTTTATTAAAGTAAGTCTAAAGTTGTATACAACAAAAAAAACTAGAAGGTTTTCTGAAATTTTGTTTTTAAAATATAGAGCTTCAAATTATGAACAAATCATGTTTTTGCTATGGAAGTTTTTATTTTTGGAAAAATCAGAAATTTCAAATGACCATACCTCATGAACCACAAAAGATTTTATGCTGAAATTTTCAGGAACTGCTTTTCTCATTGATATTAACAAACCCACTAAGTTTCATCAAAATCTGAGGGGGTCTATGTTGGACCTTGGTCTAGTTGGTATGGAATGACCCATATATATTTATTTTATTTAAATTTGTTATGTTATTTGGTATTAAATTAACATCTCTCACTATCCATATTATTTCTTCAAAAAATTAGTGCTTTACAAATTTGGGTGAAGTTAGGGTTTTGGCTGTTTGTAGTGAAGTCCTTTTTTACTGCAGTATGGAGTAGGCACAAATTGCAGGTAAAGCATAAATGTCGATGATGTTTATCTGACGGGATAAACTAGATATTGGTGGCGCTCTTTGAAATGCCGGTAATAATAAACGCGATTCTGAAGAGAAGTTTATTACCACCACTACATAAATAATGATTATGCAAAAGAAATAATGTTTTCTTTATCTTATATCTCCTATCATTTTATATTTATTCATTTTAAATAGTGATGTATCTATGCATATGTATATTTGTTTTAAAGTAAGTTAAACATTTGTATTTAATGAAGATTTATGTTTACTTATATATCCTGTTTTGTTTTAGGTATACTTTAACGATAAAATTACTGTTGGCTATGATTGTGTATAAGCTTTTTTTTCTTAAAACAAATCTGTGTTTATTCTGAACATCTGTTCATTTTTCTTTGTTTTTATTAGTTATCCTCCTTTATATAAAAAGTTTTTCAATAGACATGTTTCATATTTCTCTGTGGGCTTTCATTGCTCAGTCTAGTTCAAGCACTGCAGATTACCTGCATCAAATATAACAAAAATATTCTGATCAATATACTAATGATAAGATAATGATGAGATGAGATGATCATTTCAATGTTAATTGTGTTCAATGCTAGTGGTATTAACAAATAATTATCATTAATTGTATAATTATATAATTACCACTTATCATTGGTTACTCAACTAAATAACACTGATTATTATCATCAGTTAATCAATCAATGATCATCAGTGATTTAGTTAAATGATGTCAGTATAGTTTTTTGTTTAAATATTTTTCATTTGTTTATTTTATTTAAAACTTTGAGTATGTTATTATACTACTAAGTTTTTGTTTTTCTGCATGCAATTTTATTTTATCATTTTTATAGTGACACTCTGTTTTTATTGTGTGCAAAGTATCCACAAGCAAGGGAGTGTGTTAAGATGTCAAATGATGCTGGTAAACTAATGTAAGTAATGCAACTAGAAAGAAAAGTAATAAAGATTATTTAGAGGATACTTGTGTAGTCTTTCACAGGAAAACTTGTGCACGCAATTATATGACCACGCATAAAATCATTTGTTTTAACGATTTGACCACAGCTTGTGACAAATTTTCAAAATTTAAAAATGTGCTACAAAAACTTACTTAAACTTATCTAAAAAAAAACTTTAAAAAAAGAAAAAAAAACTTAACAAAAAAGGAAAATAAAAAAAAACTTAACTTAAGCAAAAACACACAAAAAAAAAACTCATCAAGCTAAAATGCTTAGTCTATTTAATTTGCGCATTATAAAACCACTTCGTTGTTTGTTTTAACATTTGTACTTTGTTTTTTGTTTTTTAATATGTTTAAAGATAAACATTTATCATAAAAAATACATAATTATACAAGTAAAAAAAAACAACAGTTTTTAATGCTTATTATAAAAATTCATTAGAAGTGTTTAGTTACTTCATTAAAAAGTGTTTCGATAATATAAAAGCATTTCAGATCAAACTTATTTAATTGTAACGGCTTTCTAAAGCATTAGTCTTTTTTTTTCAACGAAATTTTGTTTATCTTTTTAAATGTATTAACTTTAATTATTCTTATATTAACATTCAAAAGACATTCGTTGTCATAGAATGTCATCGTTTATAAAAACAAAACAATTTTTTATTTTTAATGTTTATTATAAAAAATGCACACTTAAACAATTTATATATTATAAATTAAAAAAATATATCATATATACCATTATCAGTAAATTGTTACTTTAAAAGTGTTTCGCTAATATAAAAATTTTGTCCAAAGTTTTGATGTAATTTATTTTACTTAAGGTATAATTCAAAATATTTTTCATTCAGCGCATTTTTAAAATGTTTTTTGAAATAGCCATGGTCAAATCGTCAAAGTAAAATGTAATTTGCCTGGTCATATAAAGACGCGCAATCGCACGTCTTGACTGCTTGTGTGTATTTATATTTATATATATATATATATATATATATATATATATATATATATATATATATATATATATATATATATATATATGTGTGTGTGTGTGTGTGTGTATATATACATATATATGTGTATATATACATATATATGTGTATATATACATATATATGTGTATATATACATATATATGTGTATATATACATATATATATATATATAATATATATATATATATATATATATATATATATATATATGTATACATATATATATATATATATATATATATATATATATATATATATATATATATATATATATATATATATATGTATATATGTATACATATATATATGTATACATGTATATATGTATATATATACAGATATATATATATTTGCGTTTTGATTGGATTAAAATATGAAACGCTTAGGGTTTACATTCTTAAATAAAAACATTAGCTTGTTTTAAAATATGCTTAGTGCGATTATCCTTAAAGGTTTTTTTAACTATAATTTACAATGCGATTAAACTCTATAAGCTTTCAACTTTATTATTTTAAATAATAATATTGCATTAAAAATATTTTAAATAATAAAATTAATAAAAGTTTTTAAAATGTAATACTATTCACGCCTAAAAACTTGATTTAAAAAGTAGGAGAAGAACAACAGAAAAAGTTGTTAACTTTTAAATGAATTAACGACCTTGCTGTGCAATAAATATGCTATGTGATAAATCTTTTTAGTCTATTTAAAAGAAGCATATAAATATATTTATTGAATGTTATAGTTATAATGGTTCTCTTACGAGTACCTGCAATAAAGATTACTCATGAAAGAAACTATAAGGAAATAAATTTGATTTCTTGTTCTTTGAATTCTTTATATAAGTTAGCAAACAAAGCATATTAATAAAAATTAGTGCCGAGTTGAGGTTGGCGTTAAAGCCGTCTACATAACATTAATGACTATATTGGTTAATTATTTATTAATATTTTTTCGAAAAACTTAAATTACTAGGGCAAGTTATTATATATATATATTTTTAAGTTTGTCTTCTTAAAAAAAAAGAATATATATATATATATATATATATATATATATATATATATATATATATATATATATAACCTTCTCAGGAGACCCGTGCAGTCTCATGCCTTATATGACCACGCATTAAAATTTTGTTTTGACAACTTAGCCACGGCTCCTTGCATGTTTTAAGTTAGCGTGTTTAAAAAATCTGCTGAATAAACAAATGCAAACTTAAGCTAAAGTTAAAAATAAACTAACTATAAACTGGAAAGGGAAATAAAAATTATTAAAAAAAAAATACAAAACTAAACTAAAATAATAAAAATCTTAACGAATAATGAAACAAAAAAAATATAACCAGAAAAAATAAAATAAAAAAGCATAAAGTTAATGTTTTTATTTTAATTTAAAAGAAACGACTTGGTATTTCTTTTAAATTAAATTGTCACAAAATGTTTTACTTCAAAGAATTTAGAAAGAATCAAAGTTTCAAAGTACAGTGCGTTGCCAAATTATTAGGGACTCTTTACTTTTTAAATGATTTTAAAGTTTAAGCTACTTTAATGAATAAATATGTATCTTTTAGTTATTTTTTTTAATTGCTTTTATTGTTAGAGGAGAGGAGAGCTTTATCTAGAATATAAAACGAAATAATTACTTCTTCATAACTATTTATTTTTTTATAAAAACTTTTAACATAACAAATAAGGTAATAATCTTAACATTTTGTAATCCAACCCTTTGTTACAATAATGTCTTTCAGGCGTCAGGGCATGCTTTCTATGCAGACTATCAATTGCTGCTTGTTAGTGATGATTTCTTTGGCAATTTCCCATTTTATTAACTCCCATAGATTTTCTATGGGGTTCATATAAGGTGAAATCCCCAGCCATGGCAAAACACTTACATTTCTTTCAGTTAGGAATGGTGTAACACTTCTAGCTTTATGTTCATGTATGACTTAAGTCATCCATGAACATATACTCTTCATTACCAGGGAATCATTCTTAGACCTGGAGCAGGAGCCTGTTTTCCAGTACTCGCTTGTACTGGTCCTGCCTCATGATCCCTTTCACAATGTAGAGGCAACCCATACCCTCTGCTAAGATTACAGATCATGCCATTATACTCACAGGATGTTTAACCTTTTCCAAAAGGCAGTCCTGGTAGGGTTTTTCTCCTGGGCATCGTCGAACAAATGAGCTTTTGTTCATCAAAATTTGAAATGTTGACTTGTCCAAGAAGCAGACTTGTAAAGCATTACAAAGGTATTTTAATTATAAACCTATAATGTTTTTGGTTTCTCACAGTATAATAAATTATAATTACTCTACTCCTATCTTCAATTGTCATATGCTGGTGTTTTTTCATAGCTTCAGTTAAACGTGGTATTTTGGTAACTAAAATACACAAAAAAAAAATTGTTTAAAAACAATTTGTTTGCTCGCAAAAATCATTTAAATTTTAAAATTACTTAAAAAGTAAAGTGTCCTTAATAATTAGGCAACCCACTGTATTTAATCCAAGCTAATTACCTAATTACTTCAAAACATATTTATTTAAAAATTTGAAACTTTGATATTTTTTAATGTACATAATGTTTACAAAGCAAATAAAACATTAAATAAAAAAATTATCCGTTAGTAGGAATTGAACCCACATCCAATATCAATATAACAGTTCCGTCTCATCATCTAAGCGCTACATCATTGTGAAGATATAAGAAAAAAATTGGCTTTAAACTGTTAAATGAAACGGTTAAGTTTAACTTAAAAAATTTGTTTTAACTTTTAATTGAGATGCTTCGAAATTAAAAACTATATTTAGTTTTATTCTTTTATTTTCTCTGTTTTATCCTTTATTTATTTTATCTTTTGTTAAGTTTGCTTTTCTTTTCAGTGTATAGTTTGTTTATTTTTAATTTTCTCTTTACATTAGTTTGGTTTTTTCAGCGCATTTATTAAAAACAAGCTAATTACCAATATATGCAAAAAAACAGTGGCCAAGTTGCCTAAAAATTTTTTTTTGCTTGCGTTGTCATATAAGCAAACAATGCTTGAAAATGGGGCACTTATACCTGGCACTTTAACATGTGCCAGGTATAAGTGCCCCATTTTCAACCAAACATTTAACATTAATCTGGTTAAAACTAAATACAAAGAAAAACAACTAAATATAAAGAATTAAAAATGAAGTCAATTTGTTTATTATTTAATTACAAAATGTTTTTGTATAAATTAAAGGAATCATTGTTTTTAACATTATACTCATTTGTATAAATTTATCTTTTGCTTCTGATCCACATAAAAATTTAGCAGCATTGATCACAATCTCTTACAGTTAGTGGTTTGGTTAACCACTAACTGTAAGAGGTGCATTAACAACTGATTGGTCTGTTGAGACGTTTAATATGATGTAAGTGGGGTTCTGTGATTTCAAAATGTTCCAGTTAATAAATTATTCATTTAATTGTAAATTCAAAAAGTCTGTATACTTAATTAGCGAGAGTTAACTACGTATTGTGGTTCATAGGTCCAGGTTTTATCGTGGCAAGATCTTTGGTTATGTTTCTTACTATTATGGTAAGAATAGTGTTGTACATATACTGCTGATCTTTACTAAAATTGAGATGTGCTTCTTTTAATAATATAGGTAATCTATTTCCATTAATAATAGGTTGAAATTTTACAAAAGTCAATTTTTCACATGTCAAAATGGTTTTACCAGTTAGTTCTGTAAAGAAACTTCTGTCTGATGTTGAACCATCAAGTTGTTTAAACAAATGCCGTAGGTTGTAATATATAACCCTCACCATTACCCTAATATATATATATATATATATATATAATATATATATATATATATATATATATATATATATATATATATATATATATATATATATATATATATATATATGTATATATATATATATATGTATATATATATATATATATATATATATATATATATATATATATATATATATATATATATATATATATATATATGTATATATATATATATGTATATATATATATATATATATATATATATATATGTATATATATATATATTAACTGTCTGAATCTAGTTTGCCTATATTACTCAGCCTTTTCTTTTGGATGCATGTTCATATTCCATTGTCATTCTCTTTTTGTTCCGCTTTTCTCTGTTTTTCAGCAGTTTATTATCTAAAGCAAGGTTTCTTTTCAATTCTTTAAATTTCTTAGTAACTTAAAATTGACTTTACTGTTGTGTTAATCTTTATTTTGATTAACTTAAAATTTGCCCTTTTGTTTATTATAATAGTGCATCAATAATTAACTGTTTTAAAATGAACAGTAGGAATGGATGCACTGTTCTATAATTCCAATATATCTTTTATGGTTTAATTAAAAACTATTGCATTCTGTGCATTTGGTTTTTCTTTGAGTTGTGCAAAGTATCATATTAATAATTTATTATAAATACTGATAATATTTTATAATTATAAAATTTTTTATATATTCAAATATATATTTATATAATAAATTTGATCATGAACTTTTTTGGACAGTGTAAATGCTTAGTTTGTAGAGCTAACTCTGTTTTTTTTGTTATTTTCTGTATTTTCTATTTTTTAACGGTTTTTTCTTGATTTAAAGAATAAGTATGACTGATGATTGCCGAAAGGCATGAAACTTTAAGTATCATCACAAAGTTTTTCAAATAATTTAACACTATAAATATTATATATATATCCCCTTACTGTGTGATTTTTTTTTTTTTGCAAAACTAAATTTTTTATGTGTATTTTATAACCCAAAAACAAAATTTGCTTTTGTTAAAATAAGATTTTGCTCTGAAATATGGTTTTTTATGATTTTAAAAATTGTATCATATGTGATACAGCATGCACATATGATACAGCATTATTAAAAAATTATAAAACTAAACTACGCTGGAAAGATTTATTTTCACAAAATAATTATACAAACTAAACATGCATGAATACAAAGAACTTTTAGGTGTGGAAAATTTTGAAACAATTCCTTTCTTTATTTAGCCAAAGTCCAACATTACATTTTTCACATTTTATATATATTAAAGCTGAGGAGCTTTAACATATATAAAATGTGAAAATGACAACGAGAACTCTCTACAATCGGCCAATGCCCAACAGCATCAGTTTGAACACAAATATGAGGCATATGATGTTTAGGGCCTCTTTTTGCTGGACCACTGGAATTTATTTCAGAAGGATGTCCACGCTTTCGTATCCAATCTTTTGCTTTAGATGAAAGTAAATCAGCTACAATAAGCTTAAATTTTACTAAAGGAACTTTGGCATTTTTTTAATTCCAAAGTATCCATGCATTAACAATAGTCATATCAATGAGGTGAAAAAATATACGATGATACCATTTTTTAGAAAGAATTTTGTTTCGATAATAACCCAACAGGGAGTCAAGTAAATCAACACCCCCATGTGTTTATTATAAATTTGCACAACATTTGGACACGTAACTAGAATTTTTTTTCTTTCTGATTTTGAAAATCTTTTTACTTCTGTTGTTGGTTGGCTACCAACAAAATTTGATAACAAAGTTACCATTTTATTATCAAACCAGAACACAACAGATAATGTTACACCCTTCAATTACAGTCAATTGTTCAACATAATACCCATGTTTTTGCTTTTTTAATTCTTTTTTTGTTGGTAAAGGGCATTTTTTCAATTGGTTTTGACGAACAGTTCCTACCATAAAAACACCTTGACTATGCATATAAATTTGTAATGGTATACTGTTAAACCAGTTATCAACATACAATTTGTAATTACAATTATGAGGAATAGTGCGTGCAAGTCTTATAACAACATTTCCACTAGCACCAATATCAGGTTCATTTTCAACACACACATTGTCAGACTTTCCAGTGAACAATTCAAAATTATAGTTAAACCCTGAAACACCACTAAGAACAAATACTTTATATCCCCATTTATGTGGCTTCTTTGGGTTATACTGTTTTAGTGAACTACGTCCTTTAAATGGAATAATTTGCTCATCCACTGCTAAGTTTTCTTCAATTGAAATGTTTTTAAGATGTTCAACAAGCTTTGTAATCAAGGGTCTTACTTTGTGTAATTTGTCTCCACAAGTTGCTTTGTTATT
>NC_088931.1:64582500-64642500 GCF_038396675.1 Hydra vulgaris | reverse complement strand
GCATTATGGAGTAAATAATAAGGTCTACTATTGGATTAAAAGTTACCTCATGGATTGAAAACAATATGTTCTAAATCAAGAATACGGAATACTTTAATCCCGTGTGGAGTACCGCAAGGATCAATAATTGATTCTCACTTACTCTTAGTTTATGCAAACGACTTGAATAATGCATTAGTAAAGTTAAACCCAATTATGTTTGCGGATGATACTAACTTATTTCTTTCCAACAATAGCATCAAACAACTTTATTCAGACATGAATTTACATATTATGCAGAGATGAGTTTACATATTTACATATTGAATCAAATAAGATAAATAACTGGTTTATGACGAATAAACTCTCACTGAACGTTGAAAAAACAAAGTACACCTAATTTCATTAAAAAAATGCAAAAAGAAAATCTTCTCCTTAAATCACCAGATTTATCTTTAAATAACATGCTTAAAAACAAATCGATCAAATTCCCTTTAAACTGTCAAGGAAATTAAATAAATATACGGAATATTCAATAGCAATATCGAGGACCTAAGTTATGGAATTCTTTTCAAAAAACTAATGCAAATATGGTAAAAATCATTAAACTCGTTTAAGTTTCAAGCAAAAAAACGCATTTTTAATTTTGCAGAATATCAATTCCAAAACAATTTTGTAAATTTATTCAAATGAATTTTACTTATTATTCTTAGTAGTTACTAATGGTAAATATGTCTTTTAATGTATTAATTATTAAATCTTTTTGTATATGTTTGTATTTATTTCTTTGAATACCTAAAATTGCAATATTGTTATTGCAAAATATGTTTATAATTGTAAAAATAATTTACATTCTTATTATACCTTTAGTTTATTTTGTATATTTTTTATTTTATTACTTTTATATTTTTAATGGATTTTTATAACTCTTTTTGAATATTTCATAATTTGAAATCAATATTTTATGATATTAAGGGGCTCTATGAAAAGATTGAGGTGATATTGCATCATTCATATCTTCTTTGAGTCCACGAATGTTTTTAAAATATTTTATTGATATTAACCACGTAAAACTCATCTGTAAGTTATTTTAATATCAAACAAAATGAAAAAAAAAAAAATGTGTTTATATTTGTATATTACAAATTAATGAACTTTCTTTTCTTCTCGTATCTCTCTTATATAATTTTTTTTTATGCAAAATATTTCATTCAATATTTGATATTAGTGATTACGTTCATATAAGCAATATTCTTTTGTAATGGAACACATTTTGGACCAAGATTAGGTAGCTCAATAGTTGCTCTATCTGGGTTAATATTTGTTAAGTTAAGTATTGCTGGGTTTTTTATTTTTTTTATACTTTAAATTGATTTCATGTTTGATGTCTTTTTGCAATTTATAATATTTTTTCTTCATTTCAGCTTTTTGCTTTTAAATAATGGTACTTCCTAGACTTTAATGTTAATTAACTTTTATAATTAGACTTGAATGTTAATTAACTCTTAGAATTAGACTTGAATGTTAATTAACTCATTATCGTTAGATTTTACTGAAGATTAAAACTAAGTAAATGGCAGTTTATATATAAACAGCAAAATAAAACAAATTAAAAAAAAACATGAAAAAAAAATCATTAAAGTAAAACAATTTTAAAAATCTTTACGAAAACGCTGATAACCAACATATTCTAAAAAAGAGGTTATAACTGACATGTAGGAAAAGTCTATTGACTAAAAGACTAAAGAATTAGTTGACTAAAGGTTATGAGTTAGCGTTATAATATTGATACATTAATTGACGGGTTTGACAAACGAATTTAGGCAAAACCTGATAGTTTGACGGTCGGGTTTCGAAACAAAACACAGATTTACACATTTAAGTTTAAACTTATTTCTCTTATCTATTTTAACTAGGGTTGCTGTTGTCTTTCTTTATCCGTAGGAAAGTGCGGCGCTAAACTAATTAAAACATGCAATTCCGTATCAAGATAAAACATCAACGATATTGTTATATACGTCACTCGTTCTGGCGCACATGGAACATGTTTCTCAAATATGGAAACAATATTTCATTAAAAATAAAAACTTGATCAAAAAAGTTTAAGAAATGTCACAAAAAAATTGAAAAAACTATCGAATAGAAAAGAAAACGGCAATCCTATACAAATATATCAATTTATAAACAAACTTGATACTATCAATTGGAATTGTGTACCAGAAGATTTTAGCAGGCTTACCAGAGGTCACGATCAAACGTTGAGAAGGCGGTTTGTTCGAAAATTTTTGCCGAGATATCATTTTTTCACGAGCTGTATTGTTGAAAATTGATATAGTTAGGACAGTCAAGTTGTCATTTCAACGATTAAATTTAGCGTAAAAATTAGCGAAAATTTGTTTTGAAAATCTAACATCTACAATAGTTACATTCTTTCTTAAAACTTTCAAGAACACAGTTTTGATTAAAAAAAATCTATTGGCTTTTCGTACGGAAAAAGAAAGTCAATGGCAACCTTAATTTTAACAGTAAAAATCAAAACCTAAAATGATTTTGTTTAATTTAAAAAAATTAATCGTTGAAGCTGTTAACCTCTTAGTTAAACAGAAAAACCTAAAAATCTTGTACGCTTTCTCTACTTTTATATGTTTAAATGTTTAGCTGAAAAGATTTTAAATATATTTACTTAATTAAAAAAGTTAAAAAAATATGACTACATCACGATAATAAAAGCTTGATAATTTGTTTATTCAACTACAAACATTGACCAGTACCTCTTCTTGGTCGCAGAGATAAAATACTTATAATATCAAGATTTGTTTATACGTAAGAGGTTTATGACGAAACTTAATTGCTATTGGTTAATGGAGAGTGAGTGAGATTTATCAGTCTAAATAATCATACTTTAAGTACTAGATAATCTCTTATCAAATGAAAGTAATACAATAATATAACAATGGCTACGCCTCAAAATGCCGATTTAAAAATGTCCCCGTGTATGCAAAAAAAAAAATACATTCATTGGGTATACCTTATAAGTGTTACATTACTCGTATAAATGAAAAAAACCTCATTTCAAGCTTCCTTATAACGTTTTTTATTTTATTGATTTACCAATTTACTAAATTACCATTTTTAAAAAAACCAATTTTTTTTTAAAAACGTGGTTGTTCCTATTATTATCATTAACACTTTTCTTTTACTCTTGATCAGCATAGGCAGCCGGGCATTTGGAGAGACCAGCAACCAAAAGATACACCAATATTCTATGGATCAGGCGGTAATTGAACTTGTAAACCATGTATAGGGTGTTTTAAATAAAGATTATTATATATTTGAAGTTTTTATTAATTTTTCTAAATCATTTATTTTTTTTAACTCATTAATTTTTCGAAACCATTCATTAATTTTTCTAAACCATTCATTAATTTTTCTAAACCATTCATTATTTTTTCTAAACCATTCATTAACTTTTCTAAACCATTCATTAATTTTTCTAAACCATTCATTAATTTTTCTAAACCATTCATTAACTTTTCTAAACCATTCATTAATTTTTTTAAACCGTTTGATACCGTTTGTCATGTAATCCTTATTTAAAAATTAATATTGAATAAACAACCTAAGTTTATTTTTGTTTGGAAAAAATGCATACCATAAAAACAGATGAAATCATCTGTTCCCCAGGATTAATCCTAGGTCGATATTATTTCTAGTGTACATAAATGACTTATTATAAGCATCCAAAATATTATATCTTATATTGTTTGCTGGTGGCTCCAAAATGTTTTGTTCTCACAAAGATATAAAATTTCTTTTGACTTTTTTAAAAATTTTTAATGACGAATTATTTAAAGTATATGAATGATAAATAAATAATCGTCTTTCAATGTAGATGAAACTAAATTCATCCTGTTCTTTAAACCTCATAAAGTTGGCAATATTTTACGTAAAACACCTGACTTTTTATTTAAAAAAAACAATTGTTTAAAGGGATTCTACTGTTAACTTTGTAAAATGTATATGTATATATATTAGGGTGTTTCATATTTTATCAATTTTCGAAATCGAACTCGCGAATCGATTTATAAATAGACTATTTGTATAAAAATAAGTTTGAGCAAAAAAAAAAAAAAAAAATTATTTTTTAGGGTCCCCGCCAGTTCGATTTTGGGCCAAATATGATGGGTGTTTTAAAGGCCTGGCGGGGACCTTAAAATTTATCGAAATTTTTTTTTTTATTCTTTTAAATGTTTATGTTGGATTGAATATTAATCACATAAATGGAGCATGTTGAAAAAATTAAGAAATTAGTCTACAGAATCTTTTAAAATTGGTGAAAAATCCAAATTTTCCATCTTAAAAATCTATTTTATCACTCAATCGCGTATAAAAAACATTTTTGATTTTCTAATAAACTGTTTCCAGACGCGGAAAAATCAATAACCTAGATTTTTTTAATAATAGTGTCAAATGAGGTATATACAGGTCTAAAAAAAAATTTCTTTTATCCTTCGAGGTAACCTAACCCTTACGCTAACCTTAATAGCCTAATAACAATTGTTTATTTTAGTTATTTTTTATAATAAAAAAGACTTAATGAACTTACTGCAACATTGTTAAAAGTGGTATTGTTGTTATTAGTTTTATTGCCTCAAGATTAGAAAGTATATGGTAGCTTTTCAACTTTAAATGATTTTCTTGGTATTGTTGCAAAGTTTTTTTTGGTTTTGTAAAAAATAAAAAATAAAAAAGAATGATATGTTTAAGTATAATTAAATAAAAAATACATATTTACAAATCAATATTACATCATTAAATAAAAGTCATCATTTAAAAACTATATTATCTATTTTGCAATTGCTTGATATGCTAATTGCAAATCTTCTTTAGTCTTTGCCTTGTTAAGGTTTTCTCTCCTTTGGTGAATAGCTAGCAGTAAGTCCTGACGATCGTCTTCATTGTGAACGTTATTTACAAAGTCTGATACAACTTTAATAGATCTTTCAGAAACGTTGTTAACCACTGCAAGGTTGGAAACAAACTGGGAAAAAATCTTAAACTGTTCAATATACTCCCATAGTGGTGCCGGGCTGTTTAACCAAAGTTTATCATTTAGCTTAGTAAGGTTTAACAAACTAAATATGAACCAAGAGTTTTCTCCCACTAGTTGGGCAATACTTGGTGGTTTTTCTAGGTTAAAGTTAAGAGTTTTTAACAAATTTAATTTTTCGGAATGCCGAAAAAATCAGGAACTGGTTTCCAAAAGACCATTTTTGCAACTTCTTCTCTCTCTGCAACAGAAATACCTTGGTCTAGAAGAGCCAGCGGAATTAAAGTTTCATCAAGGTACCATAAATGTGATTCCATTGAAACCATTGTGGCATCAATTCCATTTAAAATTGTTTCAGAATTCTGAACATATTGTTCTACGTAACCTCTGTATTTTGTCATTTGCCAATAGGCTTTTATATCTTGGTAAGGCGCAGCGTAAGGTAAAGAGGTTTTTAAAAACCAGACGGTATAAAAGATTGAGATAAACTCAGCAGTAGACTGCACTTCGTTCTTTTGATCGTCTGTTAATTCATAAGACAGTTGCAAACTCAATATCCGAATCTTGAGATAATAAATAGCTTTGGACATAAAACGTGCATGAGACACGCACCCTGGAGCTTGAATTTTAAAATCTCTTTCAGGGTATAAGTACATTAGGGTTAGTTTAAATAACTCCTTGTAGTCTCCTCTGGGAAAAGTGTTTTTTTTTAGAGCAATCTCGCAATATTTTACAGCATCGAGTTTATGGATTTCTAAGAAAGTGGTAGCAATAGATTGAGTGTCATATTTTACAAACTTTGAAGAGTCAATGCTACTTTTAATGTCATTCCAGTTTAATTGGAACCGTTTAAACATTAGGTTTTCTGGAGATTTAGTTTTTCCACTGCACTGTCTTTCACAGAAGTGTTTTAGATGTAACTCATAAACATGCCTCCTGCAAGCCAGCTCTAGTAGAATTGAGTTTTGTTTATGACTAAACCTGACATTTGTACCAGAAAGTCTTCCTGTATTTGTAGCTGTTGTATCAAAACATAAACCTTTCACGTCATCACATATTCCATACTCATCCAGTATTTTAACTAAAGCATCGTATTGAGCTTGTCCAGTACCACGATCGATTGCTGGAATGCCAAGGAGCTTCATTTTACCATCAATATTTACCGAGACCGCAAATCGATCTCTTTTTGATTTTATACCTTCTGTGATGTCTTCGATAATTTTTCCATCAAAATGTGCTATTATGGGAAAAGTAGCTTTAGCGGTAGCAATTTTTACATTTTTCTTATATTGTTCAGCATTTTCCCGAATAGATTTTTTTTGAGCTCGCCAAATAGTTGAATGAGACACTGAAAAATCAGCCACATTTCCGCCTGAACTTACGATTAAATCCGTACATACATGCACTAGATCTCTTGATGAAATATTTTTTGAGACTGATGTCATGGCAATATCTTTAACAAAACCTTTCCTTAACTCTTGTTTTGCGTTACTTGGGCCGGGTTGCGATAAATCAAAAGAAATATCTGATTCTGTACTCACGTCACTGATATCTGAGAGAAGCTCTAGATCTGTAGTTGATTTGTCTATTTGGGGTAACTGTTTAATATTACAACTTTTTAAAGGCTTCTTATCTTTATTTACCGTTTTATATCTCATGTCTTTGCTCCCCAAAGTCATTAGACGACTGGACTTTTGGTCTTTTAAAAATTGGATATCAACATAGTATGAAAGTTTATCAAGGCTCGTTTTTTTTAAGATTTCCTTAATATTATCTTTACCAATCCAAAATACCTGCTCCCCCTTCTTTTTGAATTCTTCCCTAGATTTCTCTGCTGCTTTAGACTCTTTATTCTTACTTTTCTTTAATGTCTCCCAACTATCGATTAAACGAGTAATATTATTCCTGAAAAAATTAAGATAATACGTTAAATAAAATAGAAATATTAACTTTAAGATGCACCTTATATTTTGCATTATTAAGCTATAATCCACACGTAATAACAACTAAAAAAATTAGTTGCAGTGGTAATACAAAAAAACCTTAATCATCTACTAGCTTATTAAGTTCGAATGATTATACAAATTTATAATAACTATTTTATTATAAATTGAAATTATAAAACTTACCTTATAGATTTATCCGTTAATAATCCATCTTTATAACCTCCGTCTAACCATGGTTTTTTTACTGCAAAAAGAATACAGTTGTCAGGGCAATTGACAAGTCCGGAGCACTTAGCAAATTTATCGGGCCCATCAGTACAACCAATAAACCTTTTGGATGGAGTTAACTTGTTACTAGATCTTTTTAACTGAAAGTTAAGAATTAATTCTTTATTTGTTGCAAAAGTTATCTGAGTTAAGTTTTCTATCAGGCTTACTTCTTCAAATAAATAAGCTCTAGCTTTTAGTCTCGTAATTTTAGCCATTTTGAATATCATTTAAAAAAATATTAAAGCACTTATTATTAGTAACGCAAATTTAGTTTAAATACTTTGTCTTCGCATTGGAAAGTAGTACACCAATTTCAAAATATTATGTAGACTAATTTCTTTATTTTTTCGACATGCTCCTTTTATGTGATAAACATTCAATCCAACATATAACATTTAAAAAAAAAAAGATAAATTTAGATAAATTTTAAGGTCCCCGCCAGGCGTTTAAAACACCCGACAATTTTGGCCCAAAATCGAACTGGCGGGGACCCTAAAAATTAAATTTTTTTTTTGCTCAAACTAATTTTTATACAAATAGTCAATTTATAAATCGATTCGCAAGTTCGAGTTCAAAAATTGATAAAGTATGAAACACCCTAATATATATATATATATATATATATATATATATATATATATATATATATATATATATATATATATGTATATATATATACATATATATTTATATGCGTATAAATATGTATATATATATATTATTGTTATTATTATTATTGTTATTGTTATTATCATTATTATTATTATACATAATCTTGTTGCTAGCCTCTCTAAACGCCCGGCTGCTTATGCTGAACAGGGTTAATGTTAGGGGTTTAGTTAGGGGTTATGTTAAGGGTTAAATGATAAATCTGTATTTTTCAAAACCTCATAAAAAGTAATTGATTTTTTTTCTTAAATATTGTTTATTTGTATATAAAATTTATACTACTATGTTTTATTAAAACCACCTCTATTTTTGAAAAATTTCAAATAAATAGTATAATTTCAAATTATACTATTTATTTGAAATAAAAATTTGAAATAAATAGTATAATTATTTTTTTATACAGAAAACTGAGAATGCTAAAATGATACAATTCTATTTTACAAGCTACGGTTCTATAGTTCGTGACTTCAATATAACGTTAAAGTTGTTGGCGTATAAACTTTTGATTTTATAAACCACAGTTCTATAGTTTACAATGTATAGTGATAGAACGCAAAACTAGGTTGCAACAAAAAATCCAATAATTCAAAGTTGTGGGCATATAAATCATTTGATTTTAGTTTTACGACAAAAAAAGTTTAGTGGGCATAAAAATTAATCCAATGGAGAGTTAACAATGGATGAAAGTAATACCATTTCAATAAGGAGCAACATAGATATTAATTTCAATAAGAGGCAACATAGATATTAATTTCAATAAGGGGCAACATAGATATTAATTTCAATAAGGGGCAACACAGATATTAAAAAGTGCATATTATCTTAAAAACACCATTAAATCAACGAAAGAAAAGAAGTAATACCATAATTCTAACAGGGGTAAACACGTTTGTTAAAAATGCTTCTTATTTCAAAAATGTAAGTTCAGAAAAAAGCTATAAAGTAGCTTGAAATTTCTCATACGCATAATGCACCTTTAAGGTATACGCAATGAATGTATCTTTTTTTACGTACACGGGAACATTTTTAAATCGGCATTTTGAGGAAGAGCCATTGTTATATCAAAAAGTACATAATTTCCTAAAAACGTTTAAAATATGATAGCAATACATTAGTACTACTATAATTTGATAAGAGATTATGTAGTACTTAAAGTACGATCATTTAGACCGATAAATCTTACTCCCTGTCCATTAAAAAATAGCATTTAACGTCATAAACCTCTCAACGTCATAAACCTCTCAAATAAAAATAAATCTTATTAAAAGTATTTTAGGAATCGTATAAATATATATATGTGTGTTTGTTTGTGATTGTGAGTTTGTGAGTTTGTGAATGCGTGTGTTTGTATTTGTGTGTGCGTGCGTGTGTGTAGGTGTGTGTGCTAACTTGAAGTGGTTTTTATTTTATAAAGAAACTTTATGATAATGCTACTTTATAAAAATATTTTGAAATTTAGGGTTATTATACGTATTTAAATTGATATTTATAAATTATAAAATTATGTTATAAAAAAAGTTCTCTATGAAATAAGTATATAAAATTATCTATATTAACTCTTTCGAATAACTAATACCAGTTTAAAACCAAAACAAAAATTCTATATCAATTTTATTAAGGGGTAGTTCATGAAAAAAAACTAAAACTTAAAACTTAATTATTTTATGTGAAGCAGTAAAGCACAATAACATGAAATAAAAAAAAAAAAGGAGATCAAACCATATGTAGACTTTCCTCCTAGATCGTAAAGAATTGGACGAGTCATTAACGTTATCAACAAAAAGTTCTTTAAACGAATGGGATCCTGGTTCTCAAAAGAAAAAAAGTTTCTAAAATATATATTTTTAAAATAGGCATTTGACAAACATTTGAAGACTAGTATTTTAAACTTCAAAAGTTCTTGTAAATAAAGTGCCGCAAGCATAAAACCCTTGTGCTACAATGATACAAAAACATTTTGAAAATCATTTATGCTCTAAATATTTATTAATATTTTTATAAATCGATTTTGCATACATTTAAGATAATTCTTAGAATTCTACATGTTACATGAATGTTATTAAATTGAGTTTATTTAATGAATATTCATGACACTTCTTTTTAATTTCTTTACCTAAAATTTAAACGGATAAATATTAATTGTGTTTTATCCTTAAAAAGGATAAAACATAATTAATATTTATTCGTTTAAATTTTAGAACAGAAAGAAAATCGCTATTATTCCAAAAAAACTTTGACCGGGACAATAAAATTTGTAAAACCGCGTGTTTTCAAGAAAATTCTTGATTTCCTTTCAATGCCGAGCTTCCTCCTATAATATTCTTGAACTGCTAGATTGTCCATATGATTCTAAAGTTCTCCTAAACACTCAAGAGCGTTCAAGAAACTCTTAGAACTTTCGAGAAACTCTCAGAACTTTCTAGAACAATCTTGGTTGTTCCAAAAGTAGCTGTACAAGTATAAAAGCACAGGACTGTTCTTCTGCAAAAATGTTGTCTGTCTATTCCAGAAAATAGGTATCGCATGACACCCTATTGAATGGCACCTATTCATAGACAGTTCATCCCGGAGCCTCAAACCCGTGTTGTTTCACAATGAAAACAACTACCCATCTCTCCCGATAGCTAATCTGTGCATCTCAAAGAGGATTAGACCAGTGTCAAAATTAAATGTGAATAAAAGTATGACGACTACGGATGGGAGGTCATCGGTGACTTTAAAACGGTGTTATACTTCATGGGTCTTCAAGAAGGTTATAGAAAATTTCCTTGTTTTCTCTGTCTCCGGGACAGTCTTTATAATAAGGCACATTATCGCTCTTTGTGTGATAATGCGCACAAAGTCTTTTAAGTGCGCATTATCACACACTTTTAAGTTTAAAAGTCCTTTGTTTAGAAGTTAAAATTTGTAATTTTAATTTCAAAATGTGGTTTAAGCATAGTCATTTAATTAGTCTAGAAACGCGGGTCGTTTTCTAGAGACGTTTAAGTTTCTCTTTATGCTAGTGCTCAGCCTACTTAAGATTGCCATAAATTGTAAACGTTATATTTCGCTATAGTTTAGTTGTATATATTCTTGGATATATATTAAAATGCACGGAGCAAATTTTGCTATTTTTGGTTATTCTGTTTTAAAAAATTATTTTGGATTGTCTATACTTTATATACCAAATAAAGATGACAAATATTATAAAAATATAAATAAAATAAAAAAATATAATAAAATAAAGATACCAACAGTTAATAAATGTAGTTTCTTGAGAATTTTATATGGTTTATGTATGCTATATAAAAGTATGTTATAAATGCAAACATTTTATCGACTGTATAATTAGATGGATATTTGTGGGTAAAAATTAGGGGTGCTGCGATGCCTACATTTGGCCGATGCCGATGGCAACTGGTACAAGGTTAGACTTATTCATGCATTTTCGTTTACGGAATATTTATATTTTTGCATAAGATATAGCAACACAAAATTAAAAAAAAACTAATTTTTTAAAACACTTGGCATCGGCCTATTCGATGTTGATGCATTGGCTAAATAGTCGATCCATCAGCAGCTCTATGCCGATGTATCGGTGCACACCTAATATAAATGTATAGTATCATTTATTAAGGTATATTTATTTGAAATATTGTCTATTAGAGCTTAATAAACTCTATATTTCCAATAAAGTTTACTTAGCTGAAGTTGTTACTAGTTTATATACCAGTTTACATATTATCGGTATCTTTTCTAGAAACAAGAAAACTTAGGTACATTTATATAATTTTAAATGGTATAAAAGTACTAACTCCTGGATCGATATCAACAATAAAAATGTTTTTATATTTTCACTATTAAATAAAAAAAAAAAATTAAAAAAAAATAATAATAATTATAATGTTTTTTTATAAATTTGTATGAATATCTTAAAAGTAGTTAGTTCGTAAATATTTCTTAAACTAAAATTGAAAAGCTTGAATATCGTTTTTTGTTTTTTACTTTGCTGCATTGCAATGTTCCAAAATTTTGTTGTTAGAAAGTATTTTATATACTTTATTGAGAAAGTTTTTAGAAAAACAGACTAAAAATCCAAAAAAATACAAGTTTTTGCTAAAAAAGGCAAATTTATGATGTTGTGCACTAAGCACGCTTATATTTTGGTTTAAGTTCAGTATACTTCTTTGTTCATTTAGCTACCAAATTTGGTAACGAGTGCCAAGTATTTTGTTAGGTTTGGTACCAATACTAAAATTTCAGTACCGTGATAACACTGCTGCGGTATATAAACTCTGCTTGATTGTTTATAGATACCTGATTAAACGGATTTATATAATCTTTCGACAATATAAAATTATTTTTTTTACAAAACTGTTAACGTAACAAATTGACTGGAGCAAGCAGAAGACGATGGTCTTATTATCTTGCCCCGTGAATTTCAATAATGTTTTACAATCAATATCAATTAAATATAAGATAAACACAAATTATTAGATATTTAAATATATATAAATATAAGAACTCGTATAAGTAAAATAGCCAAGTAAATGTATCTTTATAAATATAAATACAATTAAATGCATTTTTATAAACATAACCATCATCATTTCCAGCTATTGTGTAAATGGAAAGAAAAAAAAAAAAATTTTAAGACGTGTGAAAGTTTTTTTTAAAAATAAGAGATTGTTTTAGTAATGTTGAGGTCAAGTAACTGTTGTTTAACAACGCATTTAAAATGTTGAAAAGAGTTTATCGTTTTAATCTTATTTGTGAGAAATGAGTTCCACAATTGTGGTCCTCTTCTAGATATTGAGAATTGAGATTGACTCAAAGACATTTTTGGAATATAGTAGTTCTGCTTAGAATGTTTTGTTTCGTATTTATGATCAATAAGTTGGAACTAATTATGGAATATTTTTTGGGACCAAATTATTTTTTACTTTGAACATAAACTGAAGGATGCTATAGATGTTTTGTTCATAAATATTAAGAACTCTCAGTTCTTTCATTATTTGTTTAGCACTAACATATCCATTTGTGAATGTGCGGCATGCTTGCTTTTGTTTTTTATAGACTAAGGCTAGTTTTGGTTGGTAAGTACTTGCTTAGGCAACATTGCAGTAGCTAATGCAGCTATGAACAAATGCAAAGTATAAACTTTTAAGACATACTTTATTTAAAATATACTTAGTATTATGCATAATCCCAATGCTTTTAGATATTTTATTTTATATAAACTTGATATGCTCTTTCCAGCTAATATGTTTATCTAGAATGACTCCTAGAAACTGAAAATGCTCTTTTTAATATTGTTTTGTCAACTAAAATATCCGGAAGTTTTAATGGTAATGTGTCTGACTTTGATGGTTTTGTGAAAAGAATGTATTTGCTTTTTTCAATGTTCAAGGAAAGTTTGTTAGCTTTCAACCAATCGCTTAGCTCTTCAAGCTCTTGATTTACTATGTTAAAAATAGTTTTAATATTTGAGTGGGTGTAGAAAGCTTAGGTGTCATCTGCAAAAGGAATAAAATTCAGTATACGAGAAGACAAAAATATGTTGTTAATATAGACAAGAAAAAGAAAAGGACCTAGAATAGATCCCTGGGGAACGCCACAAGTAATGGTTTGAAGGGAAGTGTAAATTTTATTGTAATATAAAGCTTGTTTACGGTTGTTTAGAGCATCTAAACCATTTTAGATTTTTATTTTTTATACCATAATTACTAAGTTTGTATAGAAGGATCTTATGATCCACTGTATCGAACGTCTTTGACAGATCGATAAATACTCCAAGTGTATATTGATTTTTATCAAACCCATTCAAAATTTTGTTGACTAACTTTATTACTGCATGTTCAATTGAATGGTCTTTTTTAAATCCGTATTGGTTATTAAAAAGAATATTGTGATTTTGGAGGTATGAAAAAAGTCTGTTGTACATAATGCGTTCAAGTACTTTCGAGAAGCATGAAAGTATGGAGATAGGCCTATAGTTTGATAAAGTAGAGTTATCTCCGCTTTTATATATCGGAACTACACGTGCTAGTTTTAAATGTTCAGGAAAAACTCCACTTTTTAATGAGAGATTAAAGATATAAAATAGGGGATATTCAATAACATAAAAACTTCTTTAACCACATGAGAGCTGATATCATCAAGGCCCGGACTCTTTTTTGATTGTATTGTTTTAAATGCGTTTCGAAGCTCATCAGAAGATAAGTCAAACTCGTCCATTACAAAGTCCACTTCTTTTAAATTCGATTTAAATATTTTTTTACTTTGAGTTATTTTATTAGCTAGTGTGTTTCCAATGTTTGTAAAACAATTGTTAAAACTTTCAACAATCTTTTTTTGATCATTAATAACAATGTTTTTGTTATTGATATTTGAATGGTTTGGCAGGATATTCCCTGGATCAATCTTTTCCTTTCCCATTACTTATTTTAAAACATCTCATGTTTTTTTATTATTACCAATATTATTTTGTGAAAGATTTGAATAATAATTTTTTTTAGCTTGTTTCTTAAGTTTTTCAAAAAGGTTTTTATAAGTTTTATATATTTTTTCATTTTTGTAGGTTGTTATTTTTAAATAACAACCTGCAAAACGCTTTTTTGGCAAACTACAAAATGCTTTTTTGGCGAACGGCCGCGTTTTTGAACGGACGTGTTTTTATCAATCTTATTAAAAAAATAAAATATGGATCTAACGTTAAAAAACATCGAAAAGTTAATAACAACAAAGCTTGAAGAACAAAAAATTTTTATACTATCAGAAACAAGCAAATTATTAAAAGAACAAGAACAAAACTTTATATTAATAATAAGTGGAAACTTAAAAATTCTCGCAGAAGGACTCAACAAACTTGAATATGAACCAAAAGAAAGCAATTCAAAAGATGCTATCATTGAAAGAGAAATTTACGAAAATATAAATAAAAAATTTTAAAAAATTACAACAAATTTAGGGTATGATATAAACTATCTAGTAAAAAAAACAGTGGACTTAGAGAACCGCTCACGCAGAAACAATTTAAGGATTGATGGCGTAAAGGAAAAAGAAGGTGAAAGCTGGGATGATTGTCGAAACTCGATAAAAGAAATAATTAAAAACAAACTTAACATATCTGACGAAATTGAAAGAGCCCATAGCATTGGAAATGCAAGAAATGATAAGTTACTAAGAACAATAGACGGGTTGGAATTGTTTTGAGTTTGTCCGTTGATGTACGCATGCGCAAATTCTTGGCAGTCAAAACAAATCGTTGTGGGTTAATTTTTTGCTGGACTTCGTATTAAACTTCTGAGTATTAAGCAAATTTACAGTAGGCTATTGAATGTATTTGGTGTAAGCGTAAATCTATCAGGAATAAAAGGGTAGTTTTCAAACCTTGTTATATAATTATAACATCTTATTATAAGACAAGAGTATATCAGAACTTGCAGAAACTAATATTATTGCCGCATAAAGATAAATTGTATTTTAGTCCGAGCAACTTAAAATAAAAAGTAAATGAAGGCAATTAAGTAAGATTTTGAACAAAGTCAATAATTATTTGTTAACAACAGAGTTTTGTGTATTTTGTTATCTTTAGTACACTTTTACTGGTCAAATAAAGAATTGCAACTACACAAAATCTGACATTTAGCCACACACACACAAAAAAAAAGAAATCTTCAAAAATATTTTAAAAAATAACAAGATTAGCACAAAAAAGACACATCTCTAATTGTAGACACAATCAATATAAAAAAAAATTACTTTGATTTTTTTAACGTTATTTTGACAAGGAAATATTTTACAAAAATTTTTAATGAGAACTAGCATAAAATATCATAAGTAACTTTAACTCATATACCAAAATATCCTTAAACCAAGCCTTTAAGGTCTTTCAAAAAAAAAGTTTTAAAACAAAAAACAAAGTTTAATGGAAAAAAAGGAAAATATTTGAAGCTTCATAAAAGAATTGATAAATAAATGTCTAAATCTTTAAAAAAATCATTTCAAAGGCAAAATTAAATACCAAATCATATTTTTAACAATATGTGGCTATGAAAATAAACGTTTTTTATAAGCCGAAATACATTGCAAAATAATCGTGCAGACAGAAGAACCCTATTAAACATAATTTTATTTCAAGCAACTGTTGCATATCCAGGAACCAACTGGAGCAAGTGTAATTTTCACACAAGAATAATGAAACCACTCAACTTTACAACCTGGTTTATCACATGCTATCATTGGTTCAAAACAGGGTCTTTTATAAATACAGTAATACTTTTGTTTATTGTCTAAACATAAATCATTTTTGTATGTAACAACTTCAGGAGGTAAACACTCAATGAATAATTTCAGGAGCAAAGGCATCATTTCATCAATAAACTTTAAGTCTCTTGTAACTCGAACTAATAAATAATGATTTGAAGCCCAAACAAAAAAATCACAATGTTCTTTATTTAGAACATATAGTTAACCCTGCACTTGTGCATAATATTTATGATTTTTCTTCATGTTTTCAAATGAATCAATAGGGAAATTTTTATCTGTTTCCCAATTCACTAAACCATTTCGATAATTGAATGGACAGTTTATTTCTAGCAAACCGACAGTATGGCAAGAACAGCTTACTATAGAGTCAGGTGAAGCTCCTAAGTATGGTTTATTGTATAAAATGTGAAGGTCTGAAGTTGTCAATTGGAAGTTTTTGTGTTTTTCTTTCATAATGGTTTCATAGTGTTACATTCCATTTCTTTGCCATAAGTTAAGGAAGGTGTGTTATGTGCTTTCGTATAACACATTAGCTTATTAAGCAATGACTTACTTGAGTTGTTATATTTGAAATGCATAACTTCATAAAAATTAGAGGCTGTAATTCTCCCTGCTCTGTGAATTTTGAATGTAATGGATAAACTCTCTGCTCTGTGAATTTTGAATGTAATGGATAAAGTTTAGTAATTTCAGATAAAAAAATCAAATGAACTCGAGGTGTAAGTTAATTTGTATTTTTTGTATTTTAAAAAACATCTCTATTAAAACAGAATCATCTAAATTAATTGCTTCAATCAATCAAACAGACTTGTTAAAGGTTCTGGACATAGTTTTTCTTCTGTCTTATCATATATCAATATACCGTCAGTATTTTTCTAAGACAATACGTAATTAAAATACGCTGCTTTAGGCATAACCTTTGGTTGTTCTTGAACTTTATCTAGACCCAAATTTTTTACGGATTCTTCTGCGTTAATGGAATAATTTTTACAGTACTTTTGGCTGATCTTATTTCACATGGTAAATCATTACATTTTGGTCTATTAAAGGATATATTTTGCAATGATGATGCTTCAGCCTTTCTCTTTACTTGGTTCCATTGATACAGTTTACTAGTAACAGCAGTCTTATTGGCTTCAGTTCGATCGTTTATCGATTGGATACTGGTCCGGTAACGTTTCCTTGTTTGTTAATATTAATTTCTTCTTGTAATCTAATTGATCACTACCGTTTAACATGCTAAAATACAAATATTTTGACCACATCTTCAGAAGTTTCATACGAAGTCCAGCAAAAAATTAACCAACAACGATTTGTTTTGACTGCCAAGAATTTGCGCATGCGTACATCAACGGGCAAATTCAAAACAATTCCAACCCGTCTATAATCTTCAAACTGCTGAATTATTCAGATAAAACTAAAGTTCTCAATAACGCAAAAAAATTAAGAGAGACTGGCCTATACATAAACGAAAACTACCCGAAAGAAACAATAGAGCATCGAAAAAAACTGTGGGAGGAAGTTAAACGACTTCGTAAGGATGGTAAGTACGCCATCATTAAATTTGATAAAATTTATTGCAGAGATTTAAAAAAGCGAGCGCATTTTCTAACAAGTTTTTATTTTCTAAAAAATCACTATGGCTCATGAAACAATAGACTTTGAAACGCTGCGTTTAAATATCTTTGAAATTACTAATAAATTTTTAGCACATAATTGTTATGACGACTTTAGCTTTTTAAACGAAAAATACTCCGATTCTGCATATTTTGATATAAAAAATTTTAAATTTGAACTAAAAACCACTATAAATAACTTTACGGCAGTGCCGTGGCTTGTGGATTTGGGGCCCCCCCCAAAACTAGCCATTACGGCCAGAATTTTTTTTTTTCTAAAAAAGTGGATAAACTTTACAGATTACTTCAAAACAGCTGGGTACCTCACATATTTTAACGTCGCCGTTCATAAGACTAAATGCAATCAAATTAACGCTTAAATTCAATTAGATATATTTTATAATTGTTAAATTGATATAGAGTTACTAGTGTAAATACAGTAAATGCATTACGCAGATAATAGAAGAATGTCGCAAACCATCAAAAAAAGGGTTTGCGACGTGTTTTCATGCTTGCAAACTCATTTATTATGCCTTCATAACTTAATGTTCTTGCAACCTCGTTCTCAATAGACAGCATTGCTAAGGAAGACAAACGTTCATCAACCATTGTTGACCTATTTAAAAATACAAAGAAATAAAGCTAAACGTATTTATGTATAATGAAGCAAGATTATTTATACTAACCTATGAAATGTTTTAATTAGTTTTAACTTGCTGAAGCTACGTTCTGCACTTGCAACAGTAACTGGTAAAGTAAGAATGATTCGCAACGCAATAACTAAATTGGGATAAGTTTCTTGCAGCTCTTCTTTGTAGATGTAGTTTAGGAAGTCGTATGCAGATTTTAGGAGAGCATTTTTTTCCTCCTTTATAACTATGACAAAACGTTTTAACTCCGATTCTAAATCCTCTGAATCTATATCAGCAAGCTTTATTTGCAAATTTTTGCAATAAGCAGACAGAGAATTTTCATTACAAGCTTTGATAAGACTCTCAGATCGGTAAAGAAAGTCATAAAGCTTTGTGACAATGCTGATCTGTTCAAAACGCTCTTTTACTGATGCAATTGACATATCAATTAGTGGCAAAAAAAAATCTGCTTTATACTGATGTTCAGGTTGCCAAGTGTGATCAGCACACTCGTATGAATAAATCGATTTTTTTTTTCGTGAACGCACCATCGAAAAAACCTTTTCAATGCCCAATACTTCTGCGATTTCTGATGCCTTAACACGTGCGTCAGAAAATCCATTTTCGCGATACTCATAAAGAAACGCTTTTGTTGCATTTATTTCACTAGCTAATATGTCGAGAGAGGTTGCAGAAGACTGAAGCAGCTTACTTGATTTGTTAATTTGAAATAAAACGTCATACCAAATAATGATTGATAATAAGAAAGGCCATGTTCTAATATATTCTGTCAGCGATCGTACTTCTGTGGAAGTTGCCCCATCTCTTTTTTCTAAGGCATGTTCTTCCAATTTTTCAAGTGCCTCTAAGATTTCTTTTAAATAGAAGCGAAGTGGTTTAACACAGTTTATTCTACTTTCCCATCTGGTATCTGATTGTGGCTTGACTGAAATTGCCACGCATGATTTTAAAATTTCCCATCGAGGAGGAGACGATGAAAAGAGCGTGTATAACCTTGAAAGAACACCAAAAAAAGAAATTGCACTAATGGATGATAGTGCACCATCAACAATAACAAGATTGAGTGAATGGTTAGCACATGGAACATATAAGGCCTTAGGATTCATTTCCAGAGACCTTGCTTGAACACCTTTTACTTTTCCTTTCATATTAGCACCATTATCGTAAGATTGACCTCGGCAGTCTAAAATATTTAGATCCCAATTTTTTGCCTGATTTAAAAATGCATTGAAAAGCCCATTTCCAGTGGTATCATTTACTGTGAGATATCCAAAGAAATTTTCGGAAATGTCGATACCTACTCCAGGAGTGCATGTTACTGATCGCAGAATAATGCTCATTTGTTCTTTGTGCGAAACGTCTGGCGTACAATCTAAAATAATAGAATAGTATTTTGCCTTTTTTACCTTAGAAAGGTTTTTGGATTCAATCTCCCTGGCTAAAAGTCTAATCAACTCGTTCTGTGTGTCATTGCTCAAGTAGTGCTCCTTGGTTTCTTTGTCCTGAATTCTTTGCATAAGCTCATTGAGAACGGTATCATACTTAGCCAGTAATTCAAACACCCCAAGAAAGTTTCCATTGCTCTTTGAACCAATGGCTGTGTCTGAACCACGGAATGCAAGATTTCTTGCAGAAAGAAATAAGGTAATGTTTAGTATCCTTTCTAACACAGCCCTCCAAAATATCCGCTCTTTATGAAGCAACTTTTGTTGTTTCTCGTCTATGGTAGCTTGATTTGCAATGCCTGCTTTACCAAAATTGAGGAAAAAGAAATTAGTTAAGAAAAAAAAGTAACAAAGCAATAAATTAAAGAAAATATCAGTTAACCTTTTCGTAAAGTCATCCGTTGTTCAAAGCACTTGAAATGTGCACTGCATGTTTCGTGTTCTTTAAGTTTTTTTGACAAGCCTTCCCAAGTGTTTATTCCTTGCCGGAATGGTGAAGAAGTTATCCCAAAAAGTTTGCAACAAAAACAAAACACTTTATTGCTGTTCAAAGAATATATGAGCCATGTGCGTTCAAATATTTCTCCATTCTTCATCTTCCGGTTATAATAGTTCAGTGAAAATCGTCTTCTTTCTAAATTGTATGGAAAATCAATTTCGATTTTTTTGAAACCACGTTTAACAATGTCACACCTCTGTGCGTCAGAAACATTATCTGGCTACTCAGAAGGATCATCACTGAGAAAAATAGGCGGAATTGTTATGGCATTTGACGTAGACTCGCATATCAACCTATCTGACTCTACTCTAGTATTCAAATAATGACAATCAGAATTAATTGTAGTTTCTGTTGGTATCGAATCACTTCTAGTCTTAACTAATGGTTTCAAAAAATGTGTTAGCTTGGGGTGATTTGCGATTTCCTCCCTGGCTGCAGCTTTTTCTCTTCTCTTAGTGGCACCACTTTTCACTTTTTTCATACCAATAATTATATCGTGATATACTATCGAAATATAATTATAAATTTTTGGAAACCTTCATTGTTTTATTTTTTTTATATATAAAAAACTAACAATGCATAATAATAATAATAATAATAATAATAATAATAATAATAATAATAATAACAATAATAACAATAATAATAATAATAATAATAACAAAAAAATCAGTTCAATGATAATGGCCTTATAACCATTTGAACTTTAAAATAAAAAAAATGCTAAGTGTAACAGTTTTCCAATGCTATACATGTTTCTTTAAAAACAATGCGTATGATTTAATTGAAACAAATAATAGACTTTTTATTTCATAGTATTAAAGCAAAAGTAATAACATATAGCATAGTAATAAAATAAATTATTACCAAGATAAATTGTGGATCGCCAAAAATAAAAAACGATTCATAATTTATAAATAAATAAACACTGAAATATGTAATCTAAATACAAATAATAACATATTCGCACCTAATAAAATATGCGAATTAGAGAAATATATTTCTTCGCACGATTGACTGCTGCTTAATGGTTTCTCTTTAACTGTTTGACAGATTTTTATAAAGCTCGCGTTTTTCATAAAAATCGGACCTCGGGAGTTGAACATTTTTTTAATTTTTTTTCTACATGAAAAATATTATTGCTTTTTTCACGCTTGCTTAATTTTGGTAATATCGTGTTTAAAAGGCCATGTTTTTTTATTATTAGTAACAGTAACTATAAATATATATATATATTCAAATATTCTTATTATAAAAGATAAAAAATAAAGTAATTTCAAATAACAAAAAAGCCCCTAAAAATGCTGGGCCCCCCCCCCCAGTTGGGGGGTGTGGGGGAGCATAGCCACGGCTCTGCTTTACGGTAATACACATAAACATCAGAAGTTTACTTATTAATATAGACAAATTAAATAACTTTCTCCTTGAATGCAAACATGCTTTCAGTGTGATCTGCCTTACAGAGACTTGGCGCTCTGACGAAGCAGCAGAAACAAACTCTGACCTCCAAATTCCAAACTATAAATTATTTTTTAAAGAAAGATCAGTTTGCAAAAGAGGAGGAGGAATTGTGAATTATATACGGAATGATCTAAACACTGAGATAAGAAATGACCTTTCAAACTCTGATAGCAGTAGTGAGGTCTTCACAATGGAAGTTATAAACACTGCCTCAAAGAACTTTCTAGTTTCTACGTGCTACAGACCACCTGATGGTGATACTTGTGAATTTTCAAATTATATTAAACATATAATTACAAATAATAGAGAACAGAAAAAGTTATTCACAATTGGAGATATAAACATAAATATTTTAATGTACAACAAGCATGCTATTACTAAAAATTTCTTTGACGACATGTTTCAACTTAATATCTTCCCAATTATCAACAAACCTACCAGGGTAACTTCCAAATCTATTACTGCTATTGACAATATATTAACAAACTCAATACAAGATCCTTCTCTAAAATCAGGAATAATAAAAACAGATATTTCAGATCACTTTCCAATATACTTCTCTCTGTTACAAAATTCCACAAAAATTGATAATTCAAAAATCTTATGTTATAAAAACATTAAATACAAAAAACCTATTTGAAAAATAAAAAAAAACACGAAATTTTATTATCAAATACAAAAATTTAATGGTGACCTAAAAAAGACACGAGACATTATGAAGAAAATTATTGGTAAAAGTAAATTTAATGTTAACAAAATGCCTTCTAGAGTAATAATTAATGAAAGTGAATCAAACAACAAGCGAGATATTTCCAATCAATTTAATAAATACCTTGCCAACATTGGTGCTGATCTTGTATCAAAAATTCAATGCCCAAATAATACATTTAAAAGTTACTTAACAGGCTCACACTGCTCTTTAAATTTCAATGAAATAAATCAAGACAAACTTGAAATAGCTATTAAATCACTTAAAGTTAAGTCCCCAGGAATTGATGATATCTCTTGCAAAGTAGTCTTAGATGTTTTTGAGGAGATACGTAATCCAATTTACCAAATATTTAATTCATCAATTTCAACAGGTATTGTACCTGATAAACTAAAAATCTCTAAAATTATACCAATCTATAAACCAGGAGAAACCAATTCTTTAAACAATTATAGACCAATCTCTATCCTTTCGGTATTCTCAAAGCTCCTAGAACGAATAATCTATAATAAATTAAATGAATATTTAAAAACCAACAAAATTATCAATAAAGGTCAATATGGTTTTCAAAAGCTACACTCAACTGAGCATACAAACCTTGACCTCTCATATAGGATAAGTAGATCATTTAAAAAAAAGAAAATTCACATTAGGGATCTTTATTGATTTGTCAATGAGCTCCTAGAACGAATAATCTATAATAAATTAAATGAATATTTAAAAACCAACAAAATTATCAATAAAGGTCAATATGGTTTTCAAAAGCTACACTCAACTGAGCATACAATCCTTGACCTCTCAAATAGGATAAGTAGATCATTTAAAAAAAAAAAATTCACATTAGGGATCTTTATTGATTTGTCAAAGGCATTTGACACCGTCAACCATGAGATTTTACTAGCAAAAATGAAAAACTATGGTATGAAAAATCAAGCTTTAAATTGGTTTAAAAACTACCTTGATAACAGAAAACAGTGTGTTATTATAGATAGAAAAAGCAACTCAAATTTACTAAAAACAAAATATGGTGTACCACAAGGTTCCATTCTTGCTCCTCTTTTGTTTCTTATTTATATAAACAATCTTCCAAACGCCTCTAATATCTTTAAAACTATAATGTTTGCCGACGATACAAACTTATTTTACTTGTCAAAGACAATCGAAGACCTCTATAAAAAAACAAATGCTGAACTAAAAAAAGTTAACATATGGTTTAAATCAAATAAACTGTCACTCAATATAAAAAAAACTAAGTATATACTATTTCACTCTAAATCAACAAATTAAAAAAATACCCCTGAACTTATCAACAATTAATATAGAAAATATATCCATCAAAAGAGATCTGAATACAAAGTTTTTAGGAGTCCTAATTGATGAACACATCTCCTGGAAACCCCGAATAAACTACATAAACACAAAAATATCAAAGAACATAGGTTTACTTTACAAGGCAAGACCATTTTTGTCACAAAAAAGTCTCAAACTTATCTACTTCTCATTCATACATAGTTATCTCATGTATGCCAATATAGCATGGGGCAGTACCCACAAATCTAAATTACAACCACTTTACTTACGTCAAAAACACGCTTCAAGACTAGTATACAACAAAAGCAAATTTACTCATGCTCAACCCTTACTGGAACAAATGAACGCACTAAATATATTCCAAATAAATATTTTTAAAAATATGCTTTTCATGTTTAAATATAAACCAAGTCTGGTTCCAGAGCATTTTACAGCACACTTTTTTAAAAACAATATAAATAAATACAATACAAGAGCAACAGGCAACTTTGAGATACCTTTTGAAACAACAAGACTCTCAAAATTCTCAGTTACATATCGTGGTCCCTATTTATTTAACAAATTAGTTTCCAGAAACGAATCACAATTAAACTTAAACAACAAACACTCTCTGAAAAAAAAGCTAAAATCTACAATAATCAAATTAAACTACTGTAAGGAATTTTTTTAAATTTGAATAAATAAATAAATGTAACTTAACTTCTAATACAAATCGATAATAAAGATAATATTAATAACAAGGTATATATGTAACACGTATATATATACCACGTATGCAACTGATTTTTTATGTGTATTACACGTCTAAGAAATAGGTACTCGATGACAAGACTGACTTAAGTCTCTGCGCGCTTCCTATGACTACAAATAAGTATTTCTTTTTATCAATCTTACACAAATTTTGTTTTTATCATATTTATACATTAACATTATCGTGAAATGTGGTAAATTAACTTATAGTGAAACAACTAAACTCTCCTCTTTTTTTTCTTTTTTTTTTAACATCTTCGTTTCCAACAAGGCTGCAAGCAGCCACTAATTAAAGTTGGAAGTTACTGAAAAAGAAAAGATGAAGATTGTATAGCAAGATAACGATTGACGGACGACTTAAAAGAATGCAAATTATATGAATCAGGAAAGCAAGATGAAGGAAGCGAATTCCAAAGAATTGATGTTCGAGGAAAAAAACTAGACGAATGAGCGTTTTTGGAGCACTTAGGAACAGTCACAGAAAAAGGATGACACTTAATTGAATGACGAGTAACACGAGAATGAATTTTAGTAGATGGCACAAGAGACGCTAGCTCTTTAGAGCAGCGTCCATTATAGTATTTGTAGAAAAAAGAAAGAGAAGCAACATTACGACGATGTGATAATGGTTGGAGGTTGGCTGCAAGAGCAGGTCCAACTATGTTTACAATGCGTTTTTGCACCTTGTCTAAAAGAGAAAAAGCATCATTAGAAGATCCGCCCCAGATATGGCAACAGTATTCCATACAAGGCCGGATTTGAGATTTATAGAGATAGAAAATAGAATCCGAAGTAAGAAAGTGACGAGCTCGATAAAGAGATGCATTCTTAGCAGATGCTAATTTTGCAACTGATTTGATATATGGTTTCCAAGAAAGATTGGAAGTAAGAGTTAATCCTAGAAGATGAAGAGTAGGTGACTCATCGAGTACATCACCGTTCATAAATATAGGAAGATCTAAATTATTGCGATAACAATTGGCTGAAAAAAATTGAGTTTTATCTGAATTAAAGTTCACCAGCCACTGTGAGCCCCATGCTTTAGCAGAAGTGAGATCCTTTTCAAGCTCAAATGCCCCCTCCAAGCAATCAGAGGGTGTTGGTTTCTTATCACGACAAGAATAAATGGTAGTATCATCAGCAAAAAATGCCTCCTTAGATGTGAGAATATCTGGAAGATCGTTAATGTAAATTAAAAAGAGTATAAGGCCAAGGATAAAATCTTGAGGAACCGCTGAAGTTACAGAATAAGAAGATGAGTGTTGTCCATCGAAGACAACTTTTATGCTACGATTGGAAAGGAAGGATTCAATGATCTTAAAGATGTTGCCGGATACATCATAAGAAGAAAGCTTATGGAGAAGACCAGCATGCCAAACTTTATCAAAAGCTTTTGAAATGTCAAGAGCGATGGTCTTAACCTCTCCACCTTCATCTAATGCACGATAAAACCTGTCAGTTATTACTGTTAGCAAATCAGCTGTAGAACGAGAAGATTGAAATCCATATTGATGGTCAGAAAGTAAGTTATTAGATTCAAGATGACAAATTAAGTGTTTGTTAATTAAAGATTCAAAAACCTTGCTTATGATAGGAAGAAGACTTATGGGACGGTAGTTAGACGAATCAGATCGCTCTCCAGAATTTTTGAAGATAGGGATAACAGATGCCACTTTCCAGCAGGCTGGAAACCAAGACTCTGATAAACACTTGTTGAATAGTTTTGAGAGTATAGACGACAGCTCCGGAGAACACTTCTGCAAGACAATAACAGGTATGTTGTCCGGGCCACAAGCTGTAGAAGAATCTAGGCAGGAAATCACTTTAGATACAGATACTGGAGTGATATGAATGTCAAGCAATGGATCAACCTGTTTGTTGACAATATCAGGTAGAACGCAACTAGTGGAAACAAGAGATGATATTGATGAAAAGTTTTTAGCAAACAATTCGGCTTTGTCTTTAGGTGAGGTGACAAAGTCTGAACCATACAAGAGAGGTGGAGTTATAGATTTGCCCTTATTATTGATATTATTAAAGATTCTTCAGAAGTCAAGAGAGCCTAATTTTTGAGATGAGATACGAGATTTCATGACCTAAGAATAACGGGTTTTAGCGTTAGACAAAACCTTTTTTAATTGTTTCTAGCAGTAATAAACAGACGTCTGTTTTCTGGAGAACTGTTTTGCTCATAAATATGGAAGTAACGGTTTCGATTGGCAATCGCAGCAGCACAGTGTGAGGAAAACCATGGAGGAGAGTGAGGCTTGACCTGGAATTGTCGAGAGGGAATAAAAGATTCCATGCCAGCCTGAATCCTCGAAGTTATGTAAGAAGCACATTTGTCGACAGGAAGACGAAAGATTTCTACCCAAGGACCATCACGAAGAAAATCACGGAAAGAATCCCATTTAGCTTAACTGTAGTTGTAAAAGGTTCGATAATAGGGGGATTCAGGTGATGAAGAAGTATGAGATATTAGTTTTAGAGAGATCAAACTGTGATCAGAAGAACCTAATGGTGAATGTGAAGAAACTGAGCACTGACTAGGATCAGAAACAAGACATAAGTCGAGTAGAGAAGGTAGATAATTCGGGTTGTCAGGAAAGCGAGTTAGAAAGTTGAATATTTGAGTTAGGGATTGAGAAAGGCAAAATTTGTGGGCTTTAATGCCTGCAGAGTCACTGACACTAGAGCCAAGCCATTTAGAGTGGTGAGCATTAAAGTCACCGACAACAGCTATATTAGCTGATGGATAAAGAGAGAGGGCTTGATCAATATGATCAGAAATAAAGTCAAAAAGAGTGCAGTCTTGAGATGAAGGAAAGCGATATAGAACAAAGAGAAAGGCAATAGAGTGAAGTGGTGCTAAACGAAAGCACATGAAAGAATCGTCTGTGGATTCAAACTTAGTTTCACGACAAATGGGTGAATTCTTACGAATGTAAATGCCCAGGCCAAGCATGTGACTATTGGAGTCTTTACAAATTAGAGGAAGATAACCATCAACACTAAGATCACAAGATGAGACAGCTGAACTCAAATTAGTCTCACAAAGAGCTAGTAGGTCTGGTGAACTTTGCAAGAGATAAGACTCAACAGAAGAAAAGTTACTTCGAAGACCACGAATATTAGTGAATGATAGGTTTAGAGAACTTGGTGATGATGATGGTTTTTTGTGTTTTATAGTTTTTGGTACTTTATTCATTTTTTAAATTAGAATGAAGAACTTGACTCAAAGCAAAGATGGTACTCAGAACACCGTTTAATAGCTGAAGCAAATGCCTCATTACTACTAATAAACCCTAAGCCGTAACAAAGGGCTTCAAATGTGGCCTCCACAATGCACACTAAAAGTACAAACCGGGACACCATCCATGCGCAACATGGCATTGTTAATACTTTGATATTTTTCAGCTGTTGATGGAATCAGCCTCTCTGAGAGCTACCACAGAGTTCGGGAAACCTGACTACCAGCCTGCCTCAGAACCATAAAACTGAGTTTTAGAGCTGTACCCTCATTAGGAGATAATAGAATGAGTTGCCTAGTCATAAAAACTCCTCCAAAAAATCAGCAGATTATTTTTATTTATTGTATTTTTTATTTTAATTGGAGTAATATAGAGATATATTTCTCGGATTATTTTTACTTACACGATATTATATTGTTGTAATTGGTATTTATTTTATTCATGTCTCGGAGTTGTAAGCAACTATATTTTTATTTACCTCGTATATTTTGAACTTTATATTTATGATTTAAATTTGTATATCTTTACTGCCAATCAGTGATTGGTAACTTGTAATTACTTTGTAGTTGTAAAATATAACATGTATAAAAAAAAAAAATTATTTATATATATATATATATTTTTCGTAGAGTTTTTTGCTTTTTTTCTGGAAGATTTGATGAAGCCTTGGACTTCGTATATTTTTGAGCTTGACTCTTTTTTCTTGTTTTGGAAATGCTTTTTCATAAGCATTACTGAACTCACAGATAAAATGTTTTAAGTTGTTGCCAGTTTATTAGCGATAAGTCAACTTAGTTTCACCGCGCAGCGGCCTTGCTCGGCAAGGTTTGTGTTTCGGAATTAAAGAGTTGAGAGAGGGTTGCACCACGAATAACAACTAAAAAAAAAAGTAAAAAATAAAAAATAAAAAAATAAAAAAAAAAATTAGTAGCCTCCTCGACTGTAGTGGCCCCCCTCAGGCCTTGGGGAGGTGAATAATCTAAAAAAAAAAAAAAGAAAGTGACCGCGAAAAATTTTTTTTACTATTTTTATTTATTTCCCTTTTTTATATATATATTATTTTGTTTGATATCCCATCAGATTTTTCTTTGTATATTGAATTTGAAGTAAAAAAGATAGGAAAATGATCACTTACATCAGTTTTTATGATCCCACTTTGAGTGTTATATTTAAAAAAATTATTAGTAAAGATATTGTCTTTGAGTGTTTTAGTTTGATGAGTAACACGAGTTGGCTTGTTAATTAATGGTAATATACCATGTTGATTAAAAATATTTATAAAGCGTTTAACTTTATTATCAGTTTTTATGTCTAAAAGGTTTATATTGAAGTCCCCCATTAAGTATAGTTGTTTATTTCTTACCATTTCTAAATACTGTTCTAAATATTTTTCAAGCAATTTTATATTACCACTAGGTGGTCTATATATTGCAGTTAAAAAAACTTTTTGTAATTTTTTCTTATTATTAATCAGTTCTAAGGTTAATGACTCACATTCTTCATTACAATGGCAAAGATTTTCTGCTTTTTTAAATTGCAGTGTATTGTGGATAAAAAACATATACCGCCACCCATACCTTTACCTCTACCTGATACCTTTACCTCTACCTGATACCTGATTCATCCACAATTGATTAATGGTTGTTAAATAAATTTTCCTTGCAGGGAGGTGCAAAGTTTCCTTATTACTGCTTTTCTCATTATAAATTGGCAACTTTAATTTTAGTCATACCATCATCCCTTAAAAGAATACTATACTAAATAGGGGTTTATTAAAACTTTATCAAAATCGATTAAAGATTAAGAAAACAAATTCATTGCAAACGCAAATAAAGTTATAAAGACAAACAAGTAAACAAGATGGGGGAGTTCTGATTTACATAAATTAAAACATTGTCCGTTAGGAACGATACGTGCGTTTCCAAACAAATCGTACCTACTGAATTTATTAAAATATTAAAAAATCAATTATAAAATAAAGTTTATAAGCAAACTTTATTTTATAATTGCTTTTTTGAAAAGGAAAAACCCACAGCTGCTTTACTGCATCTATCATTTATGTTATTGAAAAAGAAGACGCTTTTCACTAACCCAGAAACCGTGAAAGAATCCAAGTTTGAAGTTTTAGATGAAACAGTATGTGACGATAAAACAAAAACAAGCTTATCATCTTTAATCCAGCAAATTCCTACGACCGATAAGTTAACAATACGCAGATTTAAAATTTTGGGAGCTGAAGTTTTTGAATCTGTAATTAATGACATAAAACTTGTTGTATTCGTATATGTTGTTATTGATGAATCCACAGACAATACAGACATGGATCATTTATATGTATATGTAAATTTTTTTGAAGGAAAATGTTTTCGTGAAAAAAGGCTACGTTTAATTGCTTTAAAAAGTCATTTCTAAAAAGATAAAATCATTTTTCCAAGTAAAAAGGCTTGATATTGTTAAAATATGTTTACTAGTAACAGATGGTAACCCATAAATGTCAGGTAAGCGTCAAGGTGCGATAGCACGATTGTTTGCGGTAGCACTTCAGATGCAATCACTGCACGGTCTTGAATAACAAAGTGTTCTGTGCAGTAAATTGAATAATGATATGATAGCAGTGACGAATTGATGTTTAGAGTCGTGGGAGGAGGGAGGCCAGGGGAATGAGAAGAGAGTAACAGAGGTTGGGGGTGGCGTATTAACCCCCAGAAACTTTTTTTTCAAAAATTGCACTTGTGATAAATATATTTTATTGATACTTTTATGTACCTTTTATCATAACTATTATGTACGTCTAAGACACTAAAAAATCTAAAATTTGAGTTTGCTTTATTTACTCAGGTTAACAATTATTATAAAAATATGAAATATTTCATATCATTGCAATGGCTCGGTTATTTAAAAATGTATCTACACTGGGCATATTACTGACAGCATGCATTAAGAATTTTTTTCTGCGAGATTTTATTCACAGCGGGTACAGAACGTTTGTAGAACATTTTAAAGACATCCGACCTGTGACGTCTTTAAGACATTGTTTAGACGTCATACTTACGTCTGTGCCTACTAGGTTGAAGAAAAATGATTTATGAAAAATTCAAAGTCAATGCTCTCAGCAAGGTTGTGTTGAATTAAAATTAATTCAAATCCAGAAAGACATTCTTTTGTCCTTTTTTGATCACAGATAACTTTTAATAATCTTTAGTCTATTGAAACTTCTTTCATCATAAACATGCAAAAGAAAGACTTAAGTCATTTTTGTAGAGTATAGACAAGTTAGGAAAACATGAGGTAATCTTTTTTTCAATTAAAAATGGATGCGCATCTTTAATTTGTAGTTCAGTCGCCATTGCTGGAAATATTGATGCATACACATCTTTAAAAGTAGCGCCTGCACGAGTAGGTGTCAAGTGAGGTGAGGAAAAATTTTCGGCAAGTTTTCGACGAAACTTTTTTTAACACATAAATCTAAGTTGCCTTACAATGTTGAAATCAGTTAATTTACAACTTTTTGTTTTTCTCCTACGAAAAAAAAAGTCGTTTACCGTTTGCAATGTCATTTTAGTTTTATAAACATCTGTCACTCTTCAGTCAGAGTATATAGTTATTCTGATTTATTTTTTTAATACTTCGTTAAAACAAAGTATGTTAAAACATATTTTGATACATCAAACTATGTAAAAAATACACAGCCTGTGTACATTATGATTATAAGAGATATTTTCTTATAACAAAACGTCTCAGTATTTTTTTCTGTCAGAACTTGTTTTTTTTCAACATCTTCACTTCCCATAAGGCTGCAAGCAACCACTATTAGAGTTAGAAGCTACTGGAAGAGGAAAGATGAAGTTTATAGAGCAAGATAACAAAAAGACAAAGAAAAAATAAAAAAAATTATATGAATCAGGAAAGCAAGATAAAGGGAGCGAATTCCAAAGAACTGATGTTCAAGGAAAAAAACTAGACAAATAAGAATTTGTGGAGCACTTAGGAACAGTCACAATAAAAGGATGAGACTAAAATGAATGACGAGCAACACGAGAGTTATTATTAAAAGATGGAATAAGAGACGCTGGCTCTTATTCCATCTATGTCCGACTATGTTTACAATGCGTTTTTGCATCTTGTGTAAAGAAGAAAGGCATCATTGGAAGATATGCCCCAGATATGGCAACAGTATTTTATACACGGTCGGATTTGAGATTTATAGAGAGAATAGAACCCTGAGTAAGAATGTCGGGATCTTATGGCGCTCCCCCCTGAAACTCTACTCTTAAGGGTCAAATATCCACACCTCTGGCCCCTTCTTTCAAAGCAAAAACTTGTATTTTTTATATTTCTAATCTGTTTTGCGAAAAACTTAGCGAACAAAGTATATAAAAATATTTTCTGACGCTCGTTTTGATTTTTACACTATAATTTTTTTAAATTTATATTTCTTTTGTTGTATGAAAATTGCGTTATCAAATTTTTGTTATTTAGCACAAAAAAATATATATATATATAGAAAAAACACTTTTCGGGAAATGACTTATCTCCTACCTATAAGAGACGACTAAGAATTTCCAAAACATTTTAAAATAGGCTTTAAATGACGGGAATAGAACCATTAAAAAAGATTTGAAACAATTTTTTCAGTAAAAATTTTAACTTTCATTTTAGGGTCAAAAAATTGTAAGACTGAATTATTCTTTTCAAAAAAAGTCTGTGGACTAGTCGCTGAAACTTAACGCCTACGAGTTCGAATCGCTAATTTATCAAGTCATCAGTCAAGTTATCCTTATTTATACGTTATTACGTCCCTATTTTAAACGGTTTAGACTTATAGACGGTAATTCTAAGAAATATTTGAATGAAGAACAGGCTTAATAAATATCACTATTGAACTATTAAAATTTTTCGATACTATTGTTAATACTGATATACGCGGTAGTTTGAAAAACTTTTACCGAAACTACTTTTTTAATAAAGAACCGTGTTGATACCAAAGTTCCAATTACCGTGACAGCACTAGTTATTATTGGTGATAAGGCTAAGTAGTACTAGTAAATTTACCGATATTTTAAATAACCGGTAATTCGGTAAAAAAAAAAATTATTACCGGGTTACCGGTAATTTACCGGTTTTTTTCTAAAGGCCTAAATAGTAATAATCTAAACACTGAAAATAACAAAAAGTATAACAAATGAATATATTAGTAAAACAACATAAGTTTACAGGTCCATCCAAGTTAAAAATAAATAAATTAAACAATCAAAAAGATTTTTTTTATATAATAAAATATAATTAATTCATTTATTATACATTAACATTTTTGTATTTTAGCGTAAACATAAACAAACATAAACATAAAGAAAATTTCTTTTTTAAAATAAAAATAATTAATATAGTCAATTCTTTTCAAGGAGCATAAATTGTTTATTGAAGTAAGCTCTTAAAAAACACATTACATTTAATGTTTCGTCGTTTAAACTTGTTCTGTACCTTGTGCCAATTAAACCTGCTGCAGAAAAAGCTCTTTCCGACTCTACACTGGTTGGGCGAACTGCTGAAATATACTTTTGGAGTTTGTTTAAATATTTTCCTTTAATATTTTGTTCCTTGAAATACGCCATTTCTTTCCTGACTATATTTAAAAGACCGGATGTTGTCTTTGGATCACTTATCTCGTCGTGAGCAATAATTATCTTCTTTTTTTTTTATTACTAAATCAAGTTTTTCCTTCATTGACATTGCTTGGCTTGATGTCGCCATTGCTGATAAAACCGTAGATTCACTAGTTGGTTCAGTTTCATACACTTGCACAACTTCAGCTTCAGTAGTTTCGGAATAGTTTTTTAAAAATTGTTGAATGATTTCTACAATATTTTTTTCCATAACCAATTTACTTGTTGTATTAAACACGCCCTAATTATTTTCATTATTTAAAGCTGTACGTGGACATGGTTCATGAAGATATGAATATATTTCAGAATATACGGTTCTTCTCTCACTTATTTGAAATATTAAATCTTGTTTCAATTCATTACTTAAGAAATTATTTTGGTTACTTAGTTCATCCAACATGAACCTAATTGTAAAATCTGCAACATATAGATTCGTGTCCCTTGAACAGAGAGCTTCCACAGCTACTTTAACAGGTTGCAAAGCCATTATTATATTTGATACAACATTGAGATCATTTTCTGATAAATCTATATCGGATTTGATATCGATTAGACTCTTACGAACACAATTTTTAATCTCATAAGTTCTTTCCAACATTATCAACATACTGCTCCACCGTGTTTTTGTGTCAAGGATTAGCGTAAGTTCTTTTTTAAATTCATCCTTAACATGTTTTTGGAGGATGTCATTTTTTGTTGGTGATCTACGGAACATGACAACAATTTTTCGAATTTTTGTTATTATTGGACCTATACTTTCATGTTGAATTGATGAATCAGTAGTTGATGTATCCTCAATAACGTCAAAAACCCCAATATCTTCCATTACATCGTCCTCTTCATCTTCACCATGTTCAAATTCAGTAATAGCCACTTCTTAATTTTCTACGGAAATATTTTCCGAAACAGTTCTTTTATACAGCACCTTAATTACTGATAACTGGATGTCGTGGGCTAAATAAAGTTGATGATTTACGTCCAGTAATGTGCATACCTTTTTCATTACGGCGGCCCCATCCGTAGTAATGGAAATTATATTTTCTATCGCAATACTAAACTCTTTAAGTGTATTTTGAAGATACGTTATACATTTTTCAGCAGGCATTGATCCTTTAATCCTAACCAATCCGATATTCCAAAATACATTATCATACGAGTGGACATTCACATTCATAAACCCTCGATTTTTGAGAGATGTCCATTCATCGAAAGTCAAGCTGAATAATTCACCACGGGCTATTCTTTCTGATAATTCTGTAACGATTTAATTTTATGTTTTCTGATAAGGTGATTGTGCAAACCACTTGTGCTGCCGCCAGAGCATTTAATATTTTTTTTGCATACATTGCATATAGCTGAATCGCCAGCTTTCGTACGTAGAAAATGATTCCACAATTGATTTTGTCCGGATCCAGTAGACATCATAGAAAACGCTATTTTTTTAAAAAAAATTCAATGTGTAAATTTTGAAACACAATACAAATATATTCTATAATATAATTTTAAAGACTTTTTGTGAAATACTTACTCAACACAATAAAAATATAGAATATTCGCTTTATTTTCAAAGTTATGTTTTGTGTTTATTTTCAATTTTTTAATATGGTACTTAATAATTTTATCATCCAGTGCAAAAAACCAAATAATTTAAAAAAAACTCACTAACGCACTATTTAAATTAAATAAAATGTCACCTGTAACTGTAACCAGATGGGACGCGAGCACAAAATAAACTGAATGTAATTATAAATAAACTACATAAACAAATCCTAATTGTATGTAAATATTTTTCTTTCTATTAAAAAACGAAAAATCAATCAAGTAGGCTGTATTTTTTTTTAAGAAATGCATATTGTAATATTGTAAGAAAACAAAATTCTTTTCTGTTTTCTTACAATATTATTCAACTGTTTTTTTATAATATGTAAAAAAGTTAGCTTTTTTGTAGATTTTTTCTTTTTAGTTAGAAAAAAATACTACTAATGATTTATTCAGAATTTCCATAAAATTTTACCGAATTACCGGTAAATTATTTGAAAATTACCGGTAAATTTAAACATAATTTTTAACCAATTTAATTTAGCAAAACCGGTAAACCGGTAAACCGGTTTACCGGTTTTGCTAGCCCTAAGGCTAAGTAATGTCTTCTTCTTGATCCAGCCATTTCCTTTTGTTATATTTATACGTTGTATATATTCTTAACGGTGAAATAAACGAAATTACACTATTACTTTTAATAGTTTAAACTATATTTATAAAAAGTATTGTCAAAATTTTTATGCTTTAAAATATGCTTTGAAAACTAACTTTTGATAGTATTAGTACATTTTCGTTACGGACAAACTTCAGTAACATTTTAAATCTCGACGAAACGATAAGATGATAACTTATGTTGTTTATTTTAATAAAATTAATCATTACAAAAAAAATAATATATCGCTAGTTGACTGTTTTTTAAAATAATGGTAATTGTTTAAGATGATTCAACAATGGATTTCTGAACATCGGCAAAATGTACTCAATAAATCTTAAAATTATTCAAAGCCAAAACCAAAATCGGAAAAAGTAACTTTTGCACTAGTTTAAGGGGTATGCTCCCCCAGAAACTTTCATAAAATTAAAAAGAACTTGAAAACTGATTTAGACATTTAAATGTTTAGGTACTTCAAAAACTGCATTGGTTTTACCTAAAATGCAGTACCATTATTGCTTTACTTAATACAATTCTACGAAAATCGGTATTATCAATATATTATGTTCGACGAAACTTTGCATTTTTCTTCAAACTAAATACAAAAGTACGAGCAGACAAAAAAAGAAGATTTCAGATGGAAACGTTTTACGTACTAACATGTGATTTCAAAAATTCTGGACAAACTTCCCGCTAATTTTTTCTCCGCGTAAATTTATTAATTTTGATTGGCTCGAACGCCATTTTGTAGAGAATTAAATTCTCTACAAAACTCATTAGTTTTATACTGAGCAACAAATTTGAAATGATGAAAAAAGTTACTTCGAAACAAGATGTCGTAAGAAAGCGAGTAAACGAGTTTATTTAAATTAAGCCAGAACTTTCCAAAAACGCAACTGTAAAACATTTTATGACGGAAAGTATTCCAAGATCTACGCTCTACAATATTCTCAAACGAAAGGACAACAACATATTACCCAAACGACAAGTTGGAAGCGGTAGGAAAGCAGTCAAGATGACAAAAAAGAAGATGAAACAATTGGAAAAAAAAATCGACCATCAACATGGAATCAGTCAACGTTCTCTTGCTAAAAAATTCAATTTCAATCAATCATACATATGCAAAACGATAAAGCAGAAGACAATCATTCATTATCATAAAAAAATTAAGGCTCCAAAAAGAACTCCTGAACAACAATCTCTTGTTTGTCCAAAGTGCTCTAAATTGGTTGAAATTTTTCGAAAAAAACAGGTGATCATTGACAATGAATCATATTATGGATTAAGTAATTATAATATTTCAGGAAACAATGGATTTTATTCATCAGATGTTACTACGACACCAAATGATGTTAAATTAAAAAGAAAATCAAAATTTGAACAAAAATTATTGGTTTGGGTTGCAATTTCTCCAAAGGGATTGTCAAAGCATTAAGTTGCACCTTCCGGTCAAGCTGTCAATCAAAATGTGTACATAGACAAGTGTTTGAGATCATGTTTGCTCCCATTTATAAAGACTGTTCATAAAGATGATGAAAGAGTTTTTTGGCCTGACCTTGCATCATCTCACTACTCATAAAAAGTTCAAGAATTTTTGAGGTCCAAAAATTTCGAATATGTGCCCAGAAGTCAAAATATTGCAAACGTACCAGAATTGCGTCCTATTGAAGATTTTTGGAATGAAATCAAGAGAGCAGTATATGCTAACTGTTGGGAAGCTAAAAATTTGATCCAACTGAGGAATCGTATCAACTACTGCTTCAAACATGTCGACATTGAGCGCGTATATCGACTTGGTAAGGAGAGTTTTACAAGAGTTGATACAGTTTTTTTTTTAGTTATAAGTTTGCCGTTTAAAATAATTACAACTCTCGTATTGGTAAAATATACATATGGCGGGGGAAAAAGGAAGACAAAATAGTCTTATCGCCAAGCTCCCAAAAACAAAAGCAAAAAAAAAGCTCCCAGTTTGCAGACAAGGAATGGAAAGTTTGTAATTTTTTGTAATATTACTCTATGAACATTGCTCTTTTTAAAACATCGTTCAAAACTTAAAAAATAAGTCATCTTTCTAAAAATGTTTTAGAATTTAATTTGTCCAGATTTTTCGGAAACACATGTTAGTTAAATGTAAATGTTGTAATTTACGTATCAGTATAAATGTAAATATTGTAAATTACGTCGCAGTGTAAATATCGTAGTTTACGTAGCAGTATAACTGTAAATATTAAACATTTTCTTTCTCCAAGTGTAAATATTAAATCTCTTACAAAATGTCAAAAAAATTTTTTTTTTTTTTTTTTCAATTTTAGGTGCCCAAAGAAGCTTTTATCACAAAACACCTCGGAAGAGCATTTAATGGGAAGTTCACGCCTCCTTCCCAACCGATGTTGCGAAACTTCCCTAGAGGTGGGGTTTGAACTGCGGATCTTACGTTTCTGAGGCAAGTGCGATCTTTAATACAACTAGCGCCTCTATTTGTAAGGTTGAAGCAGTCATCAGCTCAACACACGCACAAATATTTCAATATTAAAAACAAAGACGTGATACGATATAGAGTTATTGATTGTTCAACTTTATCTGATATTAATAGTGGTTTGGAGAAATTTTTATGCTGAAAGTGGTTTTAGCAATTTCTCATTTCTCTTCGTTGCTTCTATACAACTTTAGCAAAGTTGTATAGAAGCAACGAAGCTTACACTTGTACTCAAATTATTGCATGTTTTGAAAACATCGGGCTCTTTCCAATAAATCAAGACAACATTGACAAATCAAAATTACAAATTCGTCAAACTTTTAATAACGCTTTAACAACATTATCAGCAGTTACACAATTCACCACCACAACCACGCAGCCCAAGTTCTTTGCCTCACACTGCTCAACAAACACAAACCTTAATTCCGCCTGCAATTCCAACTTGAAACTGTCTGCTTTTGGGGACAATTTTCCAAAAAGCGGACACTTTGTAATGAAATAAAATCTTCTTTTCCATAGAAATTGAAATTTAAATTATTATATTTTTTACATTGCAGAATTGCTCTAATAAACAACTATATTCCAGAAAAAAAAAATCCTACAAATTCTCAATATTAAAAAAGTTATTTAGCTTTTCGTAAAGAGTGTCCAGTTTGCGGTACTTTTACTCTATATAAATTTAACAATTCTATAAAAGGTAGTACCAATAACTCCATTTAGTTAAAAAGAAACCATGCTCTCAAAACCATACAGATGGTACTTGGTTTTACGTAACAGTATAAATGTTTTGATGTTTTTTAATAGGAGGTATTTAAAAAACATATAAAAATATCAAAACCAAAAAAACTATCGAGGGAAATGACGCAGATGACGTAAAAATGAATTAGGTGAAATTCTCTTAGATCGTAGCAGCTACATCGTCTAATAATGTAAGAGACTTTAGTGAATAAACTTCATATATTTATTAAGATTATTAAGACAAAAAGCCATAAAAATTGCTCAACTACTTGGATATTTATGTCAATAAATATAAAACCCAAAATGAAAAAAGAATTTAAATTAAAACTTTAATCATTTTTTCACCATATTTAAACTCCCTAAACTTTTTTACAGAAATTATTACACATTTTATTACATATAGTATTATTTTCATGTTAAAAAAATACAGAAAAATATTTTGCTATTCAATTTTATCAAATTTTATCAAAAATTATATAAAATTACAACTAAAAACTCTAACAATAATATAAAAATCTTTTCGTTTTAAATCAACAAAAAGTTAATATACATAATAAAATCAGGTAACAAAGTATAAGCTACAATTACAGAAACAAATATTCATAAAAACATTAGGCAGAAAACTCCCCCAAGTGATTAAAAAATTGATCTTTTTAAAACATAACCCAAAAATTGGTACAATCAAATTTTTCTTGCTATGACGTAAAAATATAAAAATTTTAGGAGCACGCTATGACTTAAAACTTGATGATTCCAACTTTGAAATAATCTAGAAAAAAAGTTTCTGTAATTTTATGCACGCATATATATATATATATATATATATATATATATATATATATATATATATATATATATATATATATATATATATATATATATATATATATATATATATATGTATATATATATATATATTTATAATTGCATGGCATGTAAATGAACTTTACAATTTTTTCTTCATAACCTGGAGTATTATTCTCTTAGGTTTAAAGTGATAAGTGGAACAGTGAATTACTTAAGAAATAGGTTCATCTCGAAGTATACGTAATTATTACTGTACAAATGTTTTTTGATACAATGTAGTGTTAGCAGTATTGTTTTTATATAATAATCTGTCAGGGTTTCTGCCTGTGGTTTGAGATGTGTTGGCTTAAATAGGATTTTTTTAAGTAATTTTATATTTGTTTTATCAATAAGGTTTTCAATGTTATGACAGATATTGAATTGGTGTGAGTTTATTACGTTGATCTGAATAACTGCTTAATAAGTAAATATAATACAGAGTATTATGTTTACATATTAGCAGTAGTACTAAGTAAATATAAGTAAATATAGTTTTCAAATCTTTCTTTTTTTTAAAACAAGAAATGTCCAATATGTTTTCAAAACGAATTATTGCTTGAGGCATTTATCTCATTAAAAGGGTGAAAGCCCCACCATAATGATGTTGGTACGAACAAAATAGTTTTGAGGAATATATTACTGAATTAAAGCGTTATAACCAATAAAATTTCAATAAAAAACTTTTTAAATAAAAAATATCTTTTTTCAAAACATCAAAAATAATCTTATTTTGTGCATTAATCCCAGAGACTATTTTTGAAATAGTAACTTTTTCATCAACTCCAATATTACCGAAGAGATAAAACAAATAATAATAATAATTTCAAACCACCAACACCTGCAATATGAACTGCACAAGGAATAATATGCAATATAACATGCAATAATAACATGCAATAATAAACATCACATGCATTATGAATTGCCCAAGGAACAGCTGTCATCTTGAATTTAAAAATATTTTACAATTGCACTCATTTGATCTGAATAAGAACAATTAAATAGTTAAAAAGTATTGAAAAGTGCTCATCAAACCTGACTTATAAAATCTCCTTTCGTCAATGATTTGATTATATTATTTTAAAATTAGGAAATAAAAAATAATACTGTATTTAATATTTTTTTGCTCTGTTAAAACCTGATACAGCAATAGTTAATTCTATTTTAAGGTAAATTAATTTTATTTGTTTTTAATAAAAGCGACAATATTTTTGGAACAGAAAATATCTTTAGCGGTATAGCTAAATGCAAATACAAATATAACTTGATTTATTTAAAATAGTCCATCCAAGTTTATTTCTCATTAAATTCTTTATTTTAAGTTAGAACTTTTTATAAAAAAAAATAATTAAAATTTGTCATTTGAAAATTTTCCTTACTCTATTAAATATTATTAACAGTTATTAAATTCTGCATAACGACAATCCATAAAAAGGAATAAAGTCTAGATTTCAAAAAATCATCATTTGTTAGAGGAAACAGAAAAAATTGCAAAAAATGATACAAGTGTTGCTGACAATCCTGATCAAGTAAACAACACATTCTTAAAAGATTGAAGTGCTTGTCTGCACTAGTAAAGTCATAATTAAGAAAGTAAAGAATATTAAAATAAAGCTGAATAATCCAATTTAGTTTAATTTACCTCCGATAGGACCGCTAAATTCGAGAAGGCCTTTTTAAATTTGAAGAGACAACTACAGTACTTTTTTAAAAAATTTTTATACTTTTATTTCATTTGCAAACCTCTCTCGGCCTTCCGAAAACTATGAAACATGAAACTTGTGAAGGCCACTACATTGAGAAACAAGTTAGCCTTCTAAAGAACTTCTAAAGAGTGAATTCGAATCTGAACCTTTTTGATTTTGAGCCAAGTCTACTAATAATTTATTACTAAATTATTTTTTCTAGTAAGTATATATATATATATACATATCTTTTCTAGTAACTGTGTGTGTATATATATAAAATTATATACAGTGGCGACGTTAGGGTAGGGCCTGGTTGGGCGATGGCCAAGGGCGCCGAATATAAAGGGGCAAAACTAATTGGTTATTTTACCCTTTGCCTTTTTTTTGAATGGGGTTAAATTGAGCTAGGGGCGCTGTAGAAATCTCGCCCAGGGCGCTGGTAGTGCTAAAACCGGCACTGACTATATATATATATATATATATATATATATATATATATATATATATATATATATATATATATATATATATATATATATATGTATATATATATATATGTATATATATAAAGATATCTATATATATATATATATATATATATATATATATATATATATATATATATATATATATATATATATATATATATATATATATATATATATATATATCATATATATATATATATATATATATAATATATATATATATATATATATATATATATATATATATATATATATATATATATATATATATATATATATATATATATATATATATATATGTTGTTTTATTGTAGCAAGTTATGATACAAAGTCTTTTGTTCGTTGGAGAGTGATCAATATTAAGTAAATTGTTTACAAAATAGATCAGTATTAATATATAAAGAGTTTGATTATTTGAAAAAATACAACTTTGTGATGGAACTTAAAGTTTCATGCCCTTCGGCAATCATCAGCCATATTTTATTCTTTAAATAAAGAAAAAACCGTTAAAAAATACAAAATACAGAAATTGACAGAAAAAACATAACAAAGCAATGGAATGAGTTCTGACGTCAAAACAAACAAACAAACAAACAATATTAATTAGAAAATTGATCAATCACCCGTGTCGAATAGGGCGAGAAAAAATTTGTTTAGATGCCTGCACTTGGATAGCATTTCACTTTTTTTGTTTAGTAGATTTTTATTTTTGGAAAATAGAATTTCATATTTTTCGTTTGTGCATAGTTTGCAGGACTTCGTGGTTGGGTTGTAAGCATTGCATTGCCTAATTATTTTCCATTTAACAACTGGGTTTAAGTTAGCATCTTTTAATATCCAAAATTCTTTTGATAACTCGGTGCCGTTTTTGTACTTTAGAATGTTAAATGATTTTATATGGTTGGCATATCTAAGTTTGAATGATGTTTCACTTACACCGATGTAGTATTTGTTGACAGGAGTGTTGGTAGGATTATTGGAACTTATATTGGCTTGGTATATAATGTTTTTTGGAAAAAAAAAAATATGGCTGATGATTGCCGAAAGGCATGAAACTTTAAGTTCCATCACAAAGTTGTATTTTTTCAAATAATCAAACTCTTTATATATTAATACTGATCTATTTTGTAAACAATTTACTTAATATTGATCACTCTCCAACGAACAAGAGACTTTGTATCATAACTTGCTACATTATAACAACATCAATTAGCTCCATACGTCGAGCACTCTTCTCAAGTCGTCTACGCAATGAAAAAAACTAACTTGAATTATTCAATCAAGAACATTCCGATTCCATCAATAAAGAACTACAGAATACAATTACTTGATAAAACCAAAGCATTAATAAAAAGAATGAGATGGAAAGCTTTCTTCTTTCTTAATAAAGATCAAAAAAGTAAGGAAAATAATTTTTATAACATTTACGGCATAAAATCATCAAATTATCCCAAACAAATTTCTGATATGTCTGCATTTGAAAACGACCTGATAGATCTTATAAAAAACATTAAATTTCGTAAAGTATACAATAATTTCCAAAACAAGTTAAAAGATGACATATCTACCATACGCAATAGTAAACTTACATATACTTTTTCTGATAAAACATCCAACTTATATAATATATCTAAAGAAAATTATACCCATTTGCTTACAAATGCTATCAGCTCAACATACAAAAAATCGAATACAAAAATAAAAAATCAAATAAATAAAGAAGGTAAACAGATATTAAAAAAACACGACGCTTTCAATAAAATCGACATTAATACTTCTTCAAATTGTTTTATAAAATTAAAAGATCATAAAGAAAACTTTACAAATAATCCAACTGTCCGTTTATTAAACCCCGCCAAAAATGAAATCGGAAGAATTAGTAAAGTTATACTTTCCAATATAAACTCTGAACTTGCAAAGAAACTTCATCTCAATCAGTGGAAAAAAACCCAAGATACCACAAACTGGTTTAATTGCATCAGTGATAAACGCCTTTATAAATTCCTTATTTTTGATATTGTTGATTTTTACCCTTCGATAACAGAAAAACTCCTTAATAACGCTATTTGTTTTGCCGAGCAACATCTAAACATTGAACCTAACCAAAAAACATTGATCTATCACGCAAGAAAATCATTATTATTTAATGATGATCAAGTTTGGATAAAAAAATCAAGCGGTTTATTCGATGTTTCAATGGGAGCATTTGACGGTGCTGAAGTTTGTGAACTTGTGGGAATATATCTTTTGTTTCAAATTGCACAATTTTATAATAAAAATGATTTCGGATTATACTGCGATGATGGTTTAGCAATTTTTAAAAAAATGAGTGGCCCCCAAATGGAAAAAATCAAAAAACATTTTGTTGAAATATTTAAAAAAAACGAACTCACTATATCAATACAGTGCAATATGAAAATTATAAATTACCTTGACGTCACATTAAATCTTAATGACCATACTTTCCAACCATATTCTAAGCCCGGAAATTCTTTAAACTATATTCATGCTGATTCGAACCACCCGCCTAATATTTTAAAGCAGCTTTCGCATTCAGTTGAGTTAAGATTGTCTGCAAATTCGTCAAGTGAAGAAATTTTCCAAAGATCTACTCCTATGTACAATGACGCGCTATTAAGATCCGGTTTTAATCACAAACTTTCATATCACCCTAATTTAAATTTACCTCATACCAAAAACCGTTAACGCAACATCATATGGTTCAACCCTCCTTTCAGCAAAAATGTTAGCACTAATATAGGAAAAAGCTTTTTAACTTTAATCAACAAACACTTCCCAATAAATCACAGACTCCACAAAATTTTTAACACAAACACAAAAAAAATTAGCTATAGCTGTATGCCAAATACAAAGTCTTTTTTAAACGCACACAATCAACAAATTATGAACAACAAAAAAATTCCACCTAAAACCAACTGCAATTGCCTTAATAAAAATACCTGCCCTTTATCAAACCAATGCTTAACAAAAAACATTATATACCAAGCCAATATAAGTTCCAATAATCCTAGCAACACTCCTGTCAACAAATACTACATCGGTATAAGTGAAACACCATTCAAACTTAGATATGCCAACCATATAAAATCATTTAACATTCTAAAGTACAAAAACGACACCGAGTTATCAAAAGAATTTTGGAAATTAAAAGATGCTAACTTAAACCCAGTTGTTAAATGGAAAATAATTAGGCAATGCAATGCTTACAACCCAACCACGAAGTCCTGCAAACTATGCACAAACGAAAAATATTAAATTCTATTTTCCAAAAATAAAAATCTAATAAACAAAAAAGTGAAATGCTATCCAAGTGCAGGCATCGAAACAAATTTTTTCTCGCCCTATTCGACACGGGTGATTGATCAATTTTCTAACTAATATTGTTTGTTTGTTTTTTTTGACGTCAGAACTCATTCCATTGCTTTGTTATGTTTTTTCTGTCAATTTCTGTATTTTGTATTTTTTAACGGTTTTTTCTTTATTTAAAGAATAAAATATGGCTGATGATTGCCGAAGGGCATGAAACTTTAAGTTCCATCACAAAGTTGTATTTTTTCAAATAATCAAACTCTTTATATATATATATATATATATATATATATATATATATATATATATATATATATATATATATATATATATATATATATATATATATATATATATATATATATATATATATATATATATATATATATATATATATATATATATATATATATACATATATATATATACTTACTAGAAAAATAATTTATGGAGCGGGCGGAAAAAGTTCCCATACAAAATTATAAACAGCAAAAACAGCAAAAGTTCCTGTACAAGATGAGAAAAAAATTACACTTTAATTTAAAACAAAATAATACTAAAAAATACTAAAAGAATACGAAGGAATACAAAAGAATACTGAAAACACACTATATATTGAAAGAAAACACCAAACAGATAATTTTTTAAATTGTACTTTTGTATGGGAACTTTTTCTGCACCCTGCGTGTATATATATATATATATATATATATATATATATATATATATATATATATATATATATATATATATATATATATATATATTTATATATACTTATATATATTTATATATATATATATATATATATATATATATATATATATATATATATATATATATATATATATATATATATATATATATATATATATATATGTATATATATATATATATATTTATATATATATATACATATATATATATATATATATATTATATATATATATATATATATATATATATATATATATATATATATATATATATATATATATATATATATATATATATATATATATATATATATATATATATATATATATATATATATGTATTTATATTTATATATACATATATAATTTGAATTGAGTTATAATTTTAATTATCTTTGAATTTATAATAAAACAAGTAGTTGTTTTCTTGTTTAAGTCATTGGGTTGCTAAGATGTGTTTTTAATTTGAATTGAATTTGACTTGAATGAAAAAAAGCTAACTTTCTATAAAATGAATTTATATAAATAAAAATACATAAACATAAACTTACTTTATTATTTTTGTTACAAATTAGTTCAATATTATCCCTTTATTGAACAACCATATGCAGTTGGTGTTAACTTACATATCAAAGTCATAACTTCATTGAACAATTTATTTCTAAAAACAATTTTTGTCAATAAAATATATATAAATAAATAAATATATATTCCTATATTTGACATTTAAATTTACTGTTTGTTGTAAAAAACAGCTATTAATAATTCTTTTGTCTTTGTGACAAAATTGTTTTTAAATAAAGTGACAAAATTAAGCACACTTTATTTAAAAACCATTTATTTGAGGAACCAATTAAACCAAATTTAATTGAGGAAACTGATTAAATTTTATTGTTTTTTAAAAAACCATAAAAACCCAACTTAATAAATTGAAATATTTTTTTTCAACTTCTTTAAATGATCAACAAATAATTTTTGATTCTCTATATTATTGCTGTCACAAATAAAATTCTTCAAGTGATTTAAAGATCTGATTTAAATTTAAACTTTGAACTCTAGTGTCTTAATATTTGCATAAAAAAATGCAAAATTCTGTTTCAAAGTTACTTTTTTTTTGGGGGGGGGGGGGGGGGGATTATTAAACTATAGGTTTGCAGCTATCTTTTACTAATGAAAAAATATATTTTTAAAGCGCTTTTCATATATATATAAATAGGTCTTTAAAAACAAGCATTTTCAAACGCACTTTTCGTTTATGTCCTCACTTAGATTCTAATATTATAAATAGTTTCTAATATTTATTTTTATGAATAGCTGATTATTATAGATTGTAAAACATTTTTTTATGAGTTTATTAAGCCCTTTTGTATGTATAGTAGAAAATGTGTCAATTACATCAGTAGAAACCATGTAACAAAACCAGGTCATGAATGCTTTTTTTCATGCCCTGCTGAGTTTAGGTAATTGTTTTGAAAAAGCGATTTTGTTTTCAAATTAATCTAGAAACTTTTTAATAGGATTTTGCTTTCAGGTAAAAACATGTTTTTAAAAAGATATAAACTTGTAATAATGAGAGATTCTGGGTGAATTCAAATTACATTTTTTAAATGAAGAAATTAAAAAGCGTTAAAAAAATTAATGTCTTTATTTATGTCATAGCATATATCTTGGATTAAACTACAAAGAATGATAGATTTCAAAAAAAAAGTTTTGGTTAGACAGTTTTATTTGTTTAAATCAGCATACAGAGAGGGAAAGTTGCGGCAATAAAAAGAAGTTCAAGTCTTTAATCTTTTGTGAACAATCTGAAGAAAATAATTAGTTTTTGAAATTCTGTTATCTTAATGATATTCATGTAAGAGAAACCTATGTCTGGTTTCTTTGCAAGCTCTACTGAACCACACAATACAGCATTTACTTCTGGCTGTGGAGCCTGTTATCAGAACTCTTTGAATGAAGAATTAGACCAGCTTCAATTAATTTAAAAGTAGGGGTTTTATGGCTCTTCAAGCTATAGTTCAAATAAACAGGCATTTTATGATTCCAAAGCCAGTGATTCAGCTGCTTTTCTAACAGAAATAAGAATAGAGTAGATGAGAAAGTAAAAAGTATTAAGACGAAGTGACTAATTGAAAAAAGAAAAGTAGAAGTATTTCAGAAACCTAAGTTTTCAGTTTTGATACTTTTCTATATAAAAAAGTATTAAAACTGAAAACTTAGGATTGACACAAGATATTTGTGAATTTTCCTGAAATTATATCATCTGCATTGTTGCCAATAAGACAATTGACTGAGGCAGCACATTAGGCTTGCAATAAAGACTTTAAAAAGTATAGAGAGAATCACTCTAGAAAATTTAATTGAAAGGACACAAATGATGATTTAACTTCTTTTTATTGAATTCTTCTCCTGTTATCTCCAATAAACAAGTACATAAAAGAAAATTATACAAGCTTTTAAAAAAAGCACTTTACTGAAACCTCCAGACATACATTTTAATCATGATGTTGATATTGATTATAATGATCATGATTAGGATGATCATGATGATGATTTTTTTAAATTAATTTTTATTTGTTAATTTTTTTTACCCAAGAAATAGCAAACTTAAACAAAAAAAACTAATTGAAGTTTTTCAAGTTTCAAAGTAATTTTTTTTTAAGTGACTTTTTACATTAAATTCCAGTTATTGTATTTTATTTTAGTGAATCAATAAGACTATGTTTTAATTTATTCATACAAGCGTCATTTGAATGACGATTATGTAATAAAGTTTGTTACAAAAGTTTGAATGGCAATTATGTTAGATAGAAGTACTAATTGCTAATAATAATAACTATTTACTAATAAAAAAATTCAGAGAAAAATTAAAAAACTAAGAAAACTTAATCTCCAGTAAGCTAATTTATCAAAATAACTAGTAAAAAAAAAAAAAAATGTTTATAGCTAACTTTTAATTTTGTTTACAAAGTTATTAAGCGCTATATGTAAAAAAAAAAAAACCTTAAAAAAATATATATTACAACTTTTATTATCTTGTGAGCACAAGAATATTCATACAACTTTTGATTGCAATAACAAATTTCTTTAACAATAATTTTTTTTATATTATCTTCACTTTATATGATGATATTTTATTTTTATTTTATGATAATGATTGATTTTTTTGCTTGAAAAAGGCTTGAACCAAAGATCATAATAAATATAATTTAATTTAGATAAAAAGTATACGATTTAATTTAAAACTAATTGAATAAAAATATATAATTTTATTCTGATAAAAAAAAAATTTAAGTTTGATTTTTAAAATATATATTTTAATTCCGATTAAAACAATATATTTAAGTTTAATAAAATTAAAGTTAATTCTTGGGTTTAACTTAACTGTCAAATTTATTTTAAAATATTACTAAATATTGTTCAGTTTTTAAATTTTATTTATTCTTAAAAAAAAATTAGCTCATTTTTATTGCAATTAGTTTTTCGATTTTCCTTCCTAAACATTTATTTTTTTTACTAAAAATTAAATTTCTTGTTAACGTGTTCTGAGGCTGTATTAAAATGTGCTCTGAGACTGTATTAAAAAATTTACAAAAAACATATGTTAAACTTTTTTCTAAAACGCAAAGTTATATACAAACACAAGGTTATATACAGCAATATAATTTGAATAAATGGTGTAAAAATTAATTTTTGCTTTTACATCACCAAGGGCTATTCTAGACAGTTTTCGACAGCACCGACCGTATTAGGATACCTTCCAAATTCAGAAATTAAGGGCAAATATTGTTTTTTTTTGTAAAAAAAAGCCTACATACCGCAAATTTTCTCACAATGGGTGCTGGTACAGGGGTACTGCCACTCGAATTTTTTCTAGAATAGCCCCCGATCATAATTGCTAAAGTAATAAACTTTTAATAAATAAAGTAAATAATTATACATATTTATATATATATATATATATATATATATATATATATATATATATATATATATATATATATATATATATATATATATATATATGAATTTATACCAAAAATCAAATTACAGGGTTTATAAATGTGGAATATGTTGACAATATCATTAGAAGTGTTTTTGTTATGTAATATTTGTGGTCAAAAAAATGTGTACATTAAGTGTAAAAGCTCTAAATAGTATTTTATATTGAGGAATAAAAATGAGTTGAATAGATGAATGCACAATAGTAAAGTATATATATATATATTAGGGTGACAACTTAAAAAAAAAAAAAAATCGAAAATTACCACAACATTTTAAGCTGTTCTTCATCTCAATAAAAATTCAAAACGGTTTTAGAAAGTTCTTTTTGACTCCAAGTGCTTTATGTAAAAATTGATTTTTAAGACATTTCTTAAAAATCAATTTTTACATAAAGCACTTATTGTCTTTTTTTCTATTTGTTTTACTTTTTGTTAAGCTCAATTATTCTTTGTTATGAAATAATAAAATGAATATTTCCTGCTCATTTTAATTTTAGAAAACTAAATAAATTTGGCATTTACAGATCAGGATGGGAAAAACAAAAAACAAGCAACACATTTTAACATTATTTTGTACTGTGTGGATTTGTATAATGATATAATATACTTAAATTTGATGTGTAGAGCATTTCATTATATATGTGATTTTTTTTAGAGTATAATGGAAGGTCTTTTTGATATTGGTAAAGCAAACATAAAAGAACTAATATGTCAGAGTATTGATATGCCAAGAAACAATAAGGCTATAATGGAAGATCATTCATGGAAGATCAGAGAAATGAAAGAGTTCTGTTAGTTAGTCACATCAGAGATAAGGAATTAGAAGCAAGAGTTGAATGGAGAATGGAGAGATACGCAAGGTATGAAGAATACAGGAAAAAAATGGTGGCAAATGGTGCATGTGAACACATAATTGAAAATGAAGAAGATATCACTGTATGCCTTGAAGTTAATAAATTTCTTTCAGCTGATAATGGTTTGAAAGTGAAACCCAATTGCAAAAAAGCAAGTTTATGTTTAAAAGGTATTCATTTGCTGTATTAAATTGTTTATATCCTTATAAGGCTTTTATAAAAAAAAACTTCTTTATGGTTTAAATTTAATATTGATTCAAAAGATCTGAGTTCAAAGCTGAGTAAAGACAGTTCTTATGAAATCCAAACACTTAAAGTGAATAACGAAAAACAAACACATGCAACTGCTATTACTGATCATAATATTATTATCAGAGACGGCCTTATAGCAGCAACAACACCTTAAGTGTAAGAAAAGGGATCAGTTACAGAGATCAAGCAATGTTTATTGCCTGTGTAATGAACTACTTAGGAGTAGAAATAAAACTAAATAGAGAGACTGTAAGAAAGAAACGCTATGAAACTATAGCACACAAAGGTAATAAAATACGAGAAAACTATAAGATGAATTAAGAGGTAAAAAACTTGTTCTCCGCTTTGATGGTTAAGTAGTTAGCCATATTGAAGAAAAATTGAAGCAGAAAATTAACCGTGACAGAATTGCTGCATAAAACCCAAGTTTTATATAAAGTTTTTAAAGGTTTTGCCAACGTTTTTTCCAGTCTTCGAAGCATGCCTCGGTAGTCGAAGCAAGTCCTCGGTAGCAAGTCCTCGGAAGCAAGTCCTTCGAAGCAAGTCCTCGGTAGGGATAGCCTTCAATGCGCGTGCCGATTCACGTTGGATCTCTTCAATGGACTCAAAACGATTTCCCCGAAGTGGTCTCTTGAGCTTTGGGAACAGCCAGAAGTTACACGGTGCTAAGTCGGGCAAATACGGTGGTTGTGGAGCAACATGGGTAGAGTTTTTGGCGAAAAACTCACGAAGAACCAGTGCTGTGTGCGAAGGCGCATTATCGTGGTACAAAATCCAAGAGTTATTGGCCCATAATTCCGGTCTCTTATTGCGAATAGCTTCACGCAAACGTCACATAACGCTTAAATAATATTCCTTGTTGACAGTTTGGCCGGTTGGAAGGAATTCGTAGTGCACGACACCACAATAATCAAAGAAAACAGTCAACATGACCTTGATTTTTGAGCGACTTTGACATGGTTGCTTCGGTCTCGGCTCGCCTTTTTCACGGTATTCACTCAATTGGTCGGTTGTTTCAGGGTCGTATGCGTAGACCCAAGTCTCATCGCCAGTAATAATTTGTTTGTAGACGTCTTGATAGTTAGAAAGCATTGCTTCACACGTTTTAACGTGACGCTCTTTTTCAAAGATATTGAGAAATTTCGGCACCAAACGTGATTTGAGTCTTCTGAGGCCCAAATGATCCTTCAAAATCGCTTGCACCGACCCAAATGATATTCCAACCATGTCAACAAGGTCTCGAATGGTTAACCGACGATTTGCAAGCACCAATTTTTTGATTTTGTTGATGTGGTGATCATCAATCGAAGTCGATGGTCGTCCGGAGCGTTCCAAGTCATCAACACGTTCTCGGCCTTCTTTGAAGTCTTTGTACCGCTTGTAAACATTTTTTTGAGACATAGTCTCTTCACCGAAGGCCTTTTGCAACATTCGATACGTTTCAGCAGCAGAAATATCATTCCACAAACAAAATTTAATAGCACTTCTTTGCTCAACAAAATTAGACATCGTGAAAATCGCCGAATGCATTTTTGGTACTTCAGAAACAAGCGTAAACAAAAAAAAAATTATGAGTTTGACATGTAATTTTTGCGCAAATGTTAATGACATTCCTACCAACTTAAAAATAAAAAAGATTGGACGATTCGAATAAGACGGAAAGTTTAAATTAAAAATTCACCTTACTTTTTGATCACAGTAGTATATATATATATACAGGCCTTGTTTTAAACCGTTACGCCTAGAGCGATTTACGTACGCCTTAAGCGATTTTTACGTACGCGTAGAGCGATTTTGGTTAAGCTACTTTTTATCATTTTTTAACTTTTTCAATTATCGGTAAGATAAAAGAAGCAATTAATTTTTAAAAAAACCGCATTAACTTTTGAATGACGATATTTAAAAATATTCGTTACAAAAGTTTGAAAGTAGTTACGTTAAAATTAATTGTTGTAACTTTTTATTGCGATGATATTTCTTATCTTTTTATAACGATTATATTCAACGTAACTTTACGCTAACCTTTTATCTAAATATTTTACAAAATGAAAAAAGTTCGCCAATCCTTAACTAAATATTTTTTGCAGATGATTTTAATAAAAAATACAGTATAAAAACTCAACACAAATCTATATTACAAAAAACATTGATAGTGACGATGATCTTTTAACAGATAGTCTTCGCGAACTAATCATGTAATAAAAAAAAATTATATATTCTAAAAAATTATAAAAAATTATAAGTTTATATTGATAAATGAATTCTTTAAGCTTGATTTTGACTTTTTTAACAGTATATTTTATTTAAGTAGGTACGCAAATAAAAACAAATATTGTTCAATAAATAAATTGAACGTTTCTTAACAAAGATTACCTCATATTTATTCTCCTTTTTATTTTATTACTCTAAAATAAATTGCTTGCTAACAAAAAAAAGAGTTTTGTAATAAAATTAAAATACTTTTGAGTTTGTTTATAAGTTAAAAAACTTAATTTTTTATGAACAATTTTTAACAAATGCTTATTATAAACAGATACGATACGATTTATTAATTATACTTATATTGTTTTATTTGAGTATTTTTTTAAGTTTGCACGATTGCATAGAAATATTTAAAAAGTTTTTTGTTTTGAGAATTATTAACAAAAGAGTTTGCATAGTTAAGACTTTTTTATGTAATTTAATTTTTTTTTTTGTTTAATAAAATTCAAAAAAAAAAAAAAAAATTTAGTTGTTAAAAACGATTATTCTCTACAGCTGTGTTTTTTTGTGATTTGTTTAAATGTAAAACATTTATAAGATAACGTAAAACATTTATTCATTAAATTCCTGGCGAACGCGATCTTACTAAGTGCAAAAATATGCTCAAAAGACGCATTAAACTTTTTTGTATTTTTTTATAACGCAAGTGAAAACGCTGAGCAACATAAATATACCTAATATACGAATTATCTTAAAAACCTAACTTATTCTTTGCTAGTCAAAACAAAATCGCTGTTCAAGTAATTAACAAGGGTTTTCCTTTATCAATATGTTAATATTTTTTTTTACTCCCGCAGTTTTAAAAAATAAAAAATAATTTTTTTTTTTATTAAATATCTCAATTAAAATTTTTAGAAAATAATTAATATATATATATATATATATATATATATATATATATATATATATTTTACTTCATAATATTGAACTAAAATTGATATTAAAATAATTATTGAAAACACAACAAACTTTTCATAATATATTCACATTTACAACATTTATACATTGTTTTAGTTAATTGAGTTGATTGTTAAATTAAACCAGTTCGCGGTTATTTATTTATTGCGGTAGTTTATAAAAAAAAATAAAGATAAGCCTATGACGTCAAATATCGCGTTAAGCTAATGCATTAAGCACTTTTTTATTTAAAACAAGGCCTGTATGTATATATATATATATATATATATATATATATATATATATATATATATATATATATATATATATATATATATATATATATATATATATATAAATTATGTCAGAGTATTCTGCAAATAGAGTGCTCAATGTTCTTAAAGAACAGAGCAATAATAAATTAGTAAAAACACTTATCTATCTTTTATCTTCAACATAATGTTTCACCATCAGTAAGTTCATCAGGAAGCTTCCTGATCAACCTACTGATGATGAAACATTATGTGTTTATATATCAGGCCTTGTTTTGAATAAAAAATGCTTCATGCATTAGCTTTACGCGATATTTGACGTCACAAAATTATCTTAATTTTTTTTATAGACGTTAAGTGTTTAAACTACCACTGTCACAGGAAATTTGGTAGCTATGAAATTTAGCGGCTACGGCATAATTTCCTAGGAAAATCTGCTGCTCAGCTGCATTATTTCCTAGGAAAAATTGCCACTCGCAGGAAAATTTGCTGCTGAATGTGTGACAAACAGAAATTAATCATGAGTCCATATTTAAAATATGAACGACGAGGAATACAACAATCTTGTTGATTTAATTGTTCGAGGATTATACCCTCATGGCATGGATAAGATTAGAAAAGATGGGTTAAGAAGAAAGTCCAAAAGATTTTTGGTAAAGGATGGCTTACTTTTTTACTACGATAAAAAAAAGAAACATGGATTTACTAGTAGTTCTAACAAGTCAAAAAACTATGATTCTTTAAGGCTGTCATTCGGCAATTCTTGGTGGTGGACACTTTGGTCGAGATAAAACGTTAGAAAAACTCTCCGAGAGGTATTACTGGAAAGGGATGGAAGATGATGTGAAGAATTTTTGTAAATATTGTGATAAATGTCAAAGAGCAAACAGGTTTATACACTAAAGTTTATTTTTTATTTTTTTTTAAAACAATAATAGTAATGATAATTTTAATTTATAATACTGCAGGTATTATTATCAAAGTTATGACGAAAATTAAAGATAATTGTGTTAATTTCAAATAGTATAAAGTCTTTTAATATGTATAATTTCTATTATTTCCTTCATAATATACTTTATAGAGCATTTGAAAAATACTCAGCTGAACTACATCCTATTAAAATTAAAGATGAAGTATGGAGTACTGTTAGAATTGATTTAATTGGACCTCTTCCTTTAACAGAAAAGGGAAATAAATATATCATAACAGCCACCTGTTTATTCTCCAAGTGCCCTGAAGCTGCTTCTTTATCTGATAAAACAGCTACAAGTGCAGTAGAGTTCTTGTATATATGCTTTACAAGACATGGTTGTTGTGAAGTTCAGATAAGTGACCTAGGAAGAGAGTTTGTAAATGAGGTACTGTGTTGGATTTTGTTTGTTTAATTGTTTTTGTTTATTTGCTTATTTTTATTACTTTTTTTTAAAACTAATTTTTGTATAACTTTCATAATTCAGAGTGAATAAAGACTTAGTTGGAATTTTAAAACTTTAGCACTTGTTCATTTAAAGTTGATAAATGAAATTAAAGTAAAAAAAACATTGGCTAAACATCGTCATCTGCAATGCTTATATAAAAATATTTTTTTCTTTGTTAATATTTTGCATAACTAAAATGTTTTATGCCAAAACTTGCAAAAACTTTTTTTTCCTTTTATAAACTAATTTTTATTTATTTGGTTATGATATACTTGTTTATTATTTAATGCAAACCCTATACAGGCATTTTTTACAGGCCTTTTTATAACAGACCTATTTCCTTATATTATTTCTACTCAGATAAGGAGTTTTTATTTTTTTTGTTTTGTTTAGGTAAACCATAAATTAAATAAAATGATGGGAACAAAGTGCAACGTAAGAAGTGCCTACCACCCACAGAGCAACGGTCAATATAGAAGGTTCAATCAAACTCTTCAGCGTCAACTTTTAAAATATGTTGATGAAAATAGGATCTATACATTGAGAGTGTATTGTTTTCATACTGTGTCTCTGATCAAGACTCTACAAAACAAACCCCATTTTATCTAGTTTACAGAAGACAAGCTAGGCTTCCTGTTGATTTACAAATAAAATCTATAAAAAATGTTTTTGAAAATAAACCTAAGATTGATGACAGTTTAAAAAATAGAGAAAGTCTATTAGAAAATGTAATAGAAATGCAAAAAAATGCACTGCAAAATATTCAGAAAGCTCAGGAACGCTAAAAAAAAGCATATGATGCCAAACATTGTTCAGAAAACCAGTTGTTTAAAGTTGGCATTCAAGTGTTAATAAGAAATAGTAAAAAAATTTCCAGAAAAGATTTAAAGATGGAGAAAAGTCTAAACCTATATCTGAGGAACTATCTATTTTTACACTGAAAATGAAAAAAGTTATACTAGACGGCAAAGAATTGACTGACGAACATATAAAATTAGCTCAGTTGATAATAAAGAAACAGTTTCCAGATATTATTGGTTTGCAGGATACCTTGTTGTAACAGACTGATGTATTTAAGGCAGTAAGTACAGATAAAATTTCTGTTCTGACTCATTTTATTATTTCTGATTGGGTCACTTCCTGTTCAATAAATGAATTAATTTCACTTTATGACAGTATGTATAACAAACTAGATTCACATCTAATTAATCAGTTGGCCAGATGTTACAAGAATTTGGCTGATTATAATTGTGAATTTCCACCAATTATTGTTGTAAATATTAAAAGTGTCCAACAACAAACCGGAAATTTGGATTGTGGATTATTTGCTACAGCTAATGCTGTGCATTTGGCTTTCGGTAAACAACCCGAAACTATATCATATAATCAAAAGTTTATGAGACAACATCTTAAAAAAATGTTTCATGCTGGACAGTTTAAACCCTTCCCATTACTCAATAAGCGAAGTAAATTGAGTATTACACGTAACAATCCCTCAACTACAAATGTTCAACTGCATTGCACTTGCTTAATGCCTTGCATTTATGATTTGTTGGTATTTTATGGTTGGTTGCAGCAAATGCCTAAAATGGTTTCATATTACATGTGTCCAATATAAAGAAGACAATTTAGTGCAGGAGTGGAATTGCGAAATATGCATACGAAATATGCCATAAATACTTTTTCTATAACAAATTTCTGCACTTTTTTAAGTATATTATCAACTCTTGTCTTAGAGTTTTATTTTGCTATAATTATTCAATTCAGCTTAATATATAGTGTGGCAATGAATAAAATACTTCGAAAAAGTTCATTGAAAGCTAGAAATATTAACATAAATTAAATTTATAAAAATATTAGCAAAACCAACTATTTTATATTTAATGTTAATAAAAGTAAAATTATCAATTAAAAAGATTTTTTTTTATAATTATTTTAATTGGTTAAGGAGGATTACTTTTAAAGGTTACTTTTATTAAGGCAAAGGTTTTTATTATGTAGCGTACATAAAAAGTAAATTGATTTAAAAAGATGAAAAAGAACTATGATTAATCCTTTACAAACTTTAAGTTAATTTTAATTTGAACTTTATAGTGTGCTCCTTCAATTTAGCTTGTTCGTTTAGGCAAAAAAATTGAAATTTCAAAGAAATAATGTTAGGAAAGATTGACAATTAAGTGGCTTTTTTCAGCAGCAAATTTTCCTGCGAGCGGCAATATTTCCTAGGAAATAATGCAGCTGAGCAGCAGATTTTCCTAGGAAATTATGCCGCAGCCGCAAAATTTCCTAGCAGCAAAATTTCATGTGACACCGCAATAAATAAATAACCGCAAACTAGCTCAATTTAACAATAAACTCAAATAACTAAAACAATGTATAAACGTTATAAATGTAAATATATTATGAAAAGTTTGTTGTGTTTTCAATTGTTATTCTAATATTAATTTTAATTCAATATTATTTCATAAAAAAGTATGTAGATAACTTTTTTTTCATTATTTCTGAAACTTGTTTTTGAATAATTATTATTGAATAAAAAAATTATGATTTTATATTTTTTAAAATTTCGGGAACAAAAAATATTAACACATTAATAAACAAAAACCCTTTTTAATTATTTAAACAGTGATTTTGTTTTGACTAGCAAAGAATAATTTAGGTTTTTAAGTATTTTTTAAATTTATGTTGTTTAGTGTTTTCACTTGCATTATATGAAAATATAATAAAGTTTAATGTCTGTTATGAGCAAATTTTTGATATTCTTTGTTAGAATGCGTTCGCCAAAAATATAATGCATAAATGTTTTGTGTTATCGTAAAAATGTTTTATGTTATCGTAAAAATGCTTTACATTTAAGCAAATCACTAAGAAACACAGAGCTATAGAGAAGAATCGTTTTCAACAGTTAAGTTTTTTATTTTATAAAATTAAAAAAAAATTTTTAAATAAATATATAAAGTCTTAATTATGCAAACTCTTTTGCTAATTATACTTAAGACAAAAAACTTTTTAAATACTTTTACGCAATATTTAAGAGAAAGCAAGAAACGAACTTGAGTCAAGTTCGACTTGAACTTTACTTTGTAACCAATAGCGGCAGAGTATTTTTTGAGGGGAAAACCCATACTCTGCCGCTATTGGTTATAATGTAAAATTCAAGTCGAGCTTGACTAAAGTTTGCTTCTTGCATTCCATCCTTAATCGTGCTAACTTAAAAAATTACTCAACTAAAACAATATAATTATATTTAATAATTAGAATCGTATCTGTTTAAGTAAACATTCGTTAAAATTTGTTTATTAAACATTAAGTTCCTTAACTTACAAACAAACTCAAAAGTATTTTCATTCTACGTATAATTACAAAACTCCTTTTTTTTGCTTAGCAAGCAATTTAACTTAGAGTAATAAAATAAAAAAAAGAGAATAAATATGAGGTAATCCTTGCTGAGAAAAAATTTAATTTTAATTATTGAACAATATTTATTTTTATTAATATACCAAATTAAATAAAATACACTAACATGTTAAAGTATTTTAAACATGACTTGTGCCATTTATAAATGGTAGGGCAGCTGCCCTTACATCACCATCTGTTTTGAATAAAATTTTATTTTGATGAAGATCACACAAATGACATGATTTTAATAAATTAAGCCTTTTTCTGTGGCAGTTTCAATTTGAAAAGCGTTGGCAAATTTTTTAAAGTAATTCTTTTGTCCTCCAAAATACAATCCATATTCGAACTTTAAACAATTTGAAGAGATACTAGGTTTTTATATACTAGCTTGTCTTACTTAATATAGAAAAATACATAGTCATTAGTAAAGAACAAAGACTGTCATTAAATTCAAACGTGACTTAATTTAATGACTTAACTTAAATTAATTTAATGGAGTCTGTAACGTGCATGTACATAATGAAGCATCAATTATATAAATATATTTAACATAACATTAGTGTCATCAGCGAATGCTATACTCTACTTCTGATTTTTTTAACTTTATAGTATAATTTGATTTATGAAAAAAAGAATTATTGAAT
>NC_088931.1:64572500-64577500 GCF_038396675.1 Hydra vulgaris | reverse complement strand
CCTGACCGGTAAGCAACCTTGTGGGGAACCGGGCGAGTAGATTTATAGAGATTTAGAGGAGGTTGACTAACTACAACAAGGTGATCTGAATTACCAAAACTAGGAAGAGTATTCGACACATAGCATTTAGGGGCGTTAGTCAAGATGATGTCAAGAATAGATGTTTTTCTGGTGGAGTGTGTGTTGAGATAAATGAGTTGGTGAGAACGACAAATAAAGTCAGTAGGGCAGCCATTTAGATCCCCTGCAAGAAATATTAGTGGTTTATTGCCGATTGTGCAACGAGTTATGGCTGGTTCAATGAGTTGTGCAAGTTGATAAGATGCATTGCGCTGCTCACTTTTAGACCAAACCGGGATATAGGCACATAAAACTAGGCAAGAAGAGTATCCTCGGGGGAGTAATTTTAGGGACACACGAGCGATTGTTAGTTCGATTTCTTGTTTAGGCACCAAGTTAAACAAGTAGTCTGTAGTTAATTTTATTTTTTCTATTTTATCTGAGTATTTTTTGTTTATAAATATAGCAGTACCACCACCCATGCGATCTTGACGTTCAGTGCTTATGCAAGTGTAATTATTATTGATTTGAGAAAGAATAATTTGCTTACCGCTGGGGTTAAGCCAGGTTTCAGTTAAACAGGCAATGTCAATGTTGGTATCTATGAGAAATTGATTAAAAATCTCAATTTTGTTACAGAGTGAGCGCATATTAGTAGTACAGATGGTTGGCAAGCGATTGGTGTTGAGATTAATGCTAGTTAGTTGGGGTGGAGCGAGAAGTAAGGGCACCGCGGATCTTGATAATTGCTCCATCGCGAATGCCCCAGTGAAAGGGTGCATCAGGGTTATCATTACGTAGTTTATCATTACGAATGTTGCGGTCTTTGCATAGTTGGTACTCAAGTTCTCTTTCAGCAGGAGACAAGTCAGGACTGACTCTGTATGTCTTGAAATTCTCATGTGTAGCGAGTTTGCGAGAGTTTATCAGAGCTAATTTTTTCTTAGTAATGTTCTTGAGTTCTACAACAATAGGCCGACAATTTGATGCTTAATTTGTGTTAAGACGCTTGGAGAAACTAACATCATCATTGGTAAGGCCTATAACGTTTAGGATCTCTGTGATGCAGGGTAACACTGATGGCGGTGTTTGGGTGACATTTGCTACGGCCACTGGTTCTGGGACACCAAATATTATTATATTCTTTTCACGTTTAGCTGCTTGCTTTAGTTCGACAAGGACTTGACCGATTTGTGGCGATGAGTTTGGCTTGTTTCTGACAATATTACTCCAGGATGGCTGGTGTGGGCTTGATTGGGTGGCTGGTTGAGAGTTGATTTTGGTTTCAATAACTGCTAATTTCTGTTCAAGTTTTTTTATTTGGTTGGCTTGCAGGTTGATAGTAGCTTTCTGTTCTGAAATGATGTTAAGGAGCTCCATCATCCAGATATCAAGGTGTGCGATAGACGGTGCTAAGTTTTTAATGGCTGAGTAACCATTTGCATCAATTTTATTAACCATAATACCTTGCACAAGATGAAGGAATGTTAAATTATGTGCTTTCTTTATATTGCTGTGATGGCGGGAGGGCTACCACCCTGAATAACAGTGGATTACCTCCCAGTTGAGAAATATTTAAATATATATTATACCTTATTAACACAAATAGAACTGTTAGTTTATTGTGTTTTTTTCCGTATATATATATATATATAAATATTTATATATATATATATATATATATATATATATATATATATATATATATAAATATATATATATATATATATATATATATATATATATATATATATATATATATATATATATATATATTTATATATTATCAGGCTTGGCCAGGAAGCCGTGCCATTTTAAGTCTTTTTAATACCATGTAAATAATATTTTGTTTTGATGAATTAACCACTGTTTTTAACAAATGCGCTAAAAAAAACGTTTTTTCTTTATTACGTTAAAATAACTAACTTAGACACGTTTATCTTCACAAGCGTTTTTAAATTAGCGAAACGCTTTTAAATAAAGTAGCTAATGATTTTAATTAAAGTAGTGTTGTGAAGGTAAAATTTATCAGTAATTTTACCGGAAAATTTTGGTATTGAAGACCTGCTTGGAATCCGCTATCTCGATATAAATTTGCTGGACCTTTGCTAAAATTGTGACATTTACGGATTGAAAGTGAAAATGTAATTCTGATAAAAAGTCTCTTGGGTGTGTTTTTGTGTCTGATGGATGGTCAGATGTTTGTAATGATAATCATATACAATTTCTTATTTCTACCCCAAAACCCATATTTCTCAAGTCATTTCATTCCGAATGCAACCGTCATTCAGCAGAATATATATTTAATATTACCAACTCTGTAATTAAGGAAGTTTATGTTAAACCTATTGCCTTTATATCTGACCATGCATCAAATATGACAAAGGCATGGAAGCTGTTACAACATGATCACCCAGAAATTTTTTGTTATGGCTGTGGGGTACATGCACTCGAACTCCTGGCTACAGATATACTTAAGATTCCCTCTATTCAGTTTAACCACCTTCAACACAAGAAAGTGTCTGGTTTCTTTCAAAAGAAGCAAGTTTTAAAACATGTGATGTTAGAACATCAAATGACATTGAAAAAGTCTAAACTTGTTTGCCTACAAAGAATGCCAACAAGATGGTCAACTGCATTTACTATGATTAAAATGAAATAACGATCTTCAAGATATTTTGCGTATTTCAATTTCAGATTTTCGAGTTTATGCTACAAGTGTACCTGATAAAGCAAAACTAAATTCTGTGAAGAATACTTTACATGATACTGTTTCATTTTGGTCATTGAGTGTGTTTTGCGAGCAATTACTGGCATCACTTCAAAATGCAGTTAAATCTGCAGAAGGAGATCTTGTTCGTGCGTCTGTAATGCCTCGTTTATGGAACTATGTTGCCAACAACTTTAAAGAAGTGTTTTTAAATAGTGGCTGTGAAATTCCTCGAGATGAAATAAAGTTAATAACTGAAGCTGTTGAAAGACGTAGAAAATTCAGTGTGCGTGATATTCAAAAAGCGACAAATCTTTTGGATCCTAGATTCATGAAAAATGATTTGGAAGAATCAGAAAAAAGCCAGGGTCTATCAACCATTGTCAAAATAGGATTAGAATTTCAATTATTAAGTGGGGACATAATGAAAGATTTTATGTCTTTTAAATCCCAATCTGGAGAGGTTTATGGCAACAAATTGATTTGGGAAGCTGTTGATATTACCATTGACCCATTACATTGGTGGTCTGCATTCTGTAGAGGGCAACCTTTACAGAATATTGCATTTAAGCTACTATCATTACCTGCCTCATCAGCTGCAGTTGAGCGCAGCAATAAAGAGTACGCACTGCAAAAAACAAAGAAGCGTAACAGACTGGCAAATGATCTAAGCGCAACAGTAACAAAAGTTGCATATAACATCAAAGTACAACAATCTGTGAGAAAGAAAAAGAACCAGACTCATATGGCGCTCCAGTTCATCGATGGTCCTATAGATATGAACTTTTCTTCCTTAAGAAAATTAAAAGGTAACATTGAAAGTACATGATCACCATACATATGCAAAGTCATTGTTTTGAATAATTGTTTTTCTATATTTTAGTTCTGATGTAAAAGAGTATTATTCATTATTTAACCATTTCAATATACAATGTAAAATGTTCTTCCTTCACCTTTAATGAAAATATTATAACTTATTAAAATTAAATTATACATAAGTACAAGTTTCTTTAGATTCACAACTACCTCGTAAGATCCAGCGAATGGAACCGGACTCAGTGATATCTTCAATGGATAGCTCTGATTCTGAATCAGATGGTGATTTAGTCACAGAAGGTTTTGAAGGAAGTAATTCTGACGAAGATAATATTGACCAAGCTGAAGTTGATTTTTGAATTGGCAGTTTAATAATATCTTTATTTTATCATATGTATTATATTTTATCATACAGATGTAAGTATATACTTTGTGAAATGTAAATTTATTTAATCTGCTGCCTATTTGTTTATACAATTCCAGATGAAGTCTTTTTTATACACATGTAATTGAAAAATTGTTAAAAACTCCAGATTGTAGTATATAATCCATGGCCCGATCTAGAAAAACACGTACATAGGCACAACACAATTTGGGGGCCCCCTTGTCAAAATTATGTGAACGAATATGTGTCCTCATTTATCGAACCCTGAGGGAGGAAAGTTTGAGTTGACCTATGACCAGCTACCCAAGAATCACCGCAGCTATTAATAAGATTTAACTATTTAAAAATTGAAATAAATATTTTTAAATAATACTGTTACGTCAGAAAATTCTGATGGGCTAAAAAATTATTAAAAGCTGAAAATTAGGGGGCTCTAGGCCCGGGCCTTATGTGCCTTATGGAAGATCAGGCCCTGGTATAGCCAGCAGAATAAACATGTAAAACCAGCAATATAAAATAAAGGCATTTGGTATAGTGTATATTGTGAAGTATGTTTTAACAAGGCAGGGCTCTAGCTAGGTTGGTGCAGTGCAACAGCATCATTAAGGTTTTGGTCTAGTCTAAATTGACTTAAAATACACTTTAGGTCAAAATTAAAAAAAATATTTTTTTTGTAGGAAGGTCAAATTCTGTCATAGGGCTTTATATTTTTTGAAAATAAATTATTTTTGGTAATAAAGAATTCTGTTGGAATAGCGAGTAGAGTTGTGTCTTAATATGATGATTAATGTAAAGGCAAAGTACGCTATTACAGTCAAGAAGAATACTAATTTTTGTTTAATAATTTTTGATATAGTCTTATATTAAAATACAACCCTAATATAGTTTTCATATAACCCTCTCTTAACTTTTCAATTCCTTAACATAAGCCTTAAAGAATAGAGCTGTTATGCAGAGAAACAAGTTAAGGGTGGTTGTGGCGGTCATTGTACTCAGAACTAATCCCTTATGAAGCGAGCGGTCTACCAC
>NC_088931.1:64115000-64252500 GCF_038396675.1 Hydra vulgaris | reverse complement strand
CTAGGTCATAGAACTTTAGTTATATCATATGATACAGTATAGGTCTTTAATTTTTTTTTTTTTGGTGATTGCCTATATATAGAGCTACTACAATAAAAAGTTTCATAGTTTATTTCAACTGTTTACGCTATTTTCAATGCCTGTAAAGTGAATGTAATTTATCATATTTTTCGAAAAAAGTTATATTTTAACAGGCTGCTGCAAGTGTTTAACTTTTAATACATAATTTTGCTTTTTATCACAGATGGTTACCCAAAGTTGACAAAAGTAAGAAAATATTTGCACTGCCTATTTGTAGATATTGAACTGTAGTATATTGAAGTTTCCAAAAACTTATTCAATATTGCAATTTTTAGCAACTTTGGGGTACAATAACTCAAAAACTGTTTGAAATCAGCTGTAAACACCTGCAAAAATAGAATATTTGAGTAAAAAACTATTAATGTACAAATTTTCAGGTAATCAGCTATTTTATTTAGAAAGCTATGGTCTGTCAAAAATCAAAAAAAATCTACTGTAAGCTCCATATACTAAAACTTTTCTAATTTTGGTCGATATTGATTCGATCATAACTTTTAAATGATTTAGCCAATCAAGATGAAATTTTCAGGATTGTGTTTTTTTCATAAAATCTGTGAGTGATCAAAATTTGAAGCAAACCTGAGGTGGTATTCTGGGACACTTTTTAAAAACTAGGTGATTTCATATGAAATAACCTTCCACCTTTTTCACCTCCTTGCGCAGTTTTTATATTTAACTGTAATCATTTTTTTCGTTGCCATACTTTTTCTGCCTTTCCGTTAAATAGATTATTTGATTGAAAGACATCAAAATTACTATGGCTTCTGATGCTAATGTCAATTCTCAATTAAACTCTTCTTTCACTTGTGATTCAGACAACATTTTCATCATAGACTTACAAAAGTATTCTCCAAAACTCTATTCAACTTCCAATAACTTTCAGGATACCGCAAGGTTCTATCCTTGCTTCTGTATTGTTTCTTAACTACAATAACAATTTTTCTGACAATTTTTTATCTAAAGTGGCTCTATTTGCTGACAACTAAACTTTACACTCTTGTTTTGACAAAAAGTCTTAACTTCTTGATTACTTAGAAAAAGCAGCCGATTTTAAATCTGATATCTCTTACGTAACAGCTTGGGGCTTGCAGTGGCTTGTGTAAGTCCAAAGAAACTCAAATCACAATTTTATTGACATTTCTATATTGACAAGTAACAACCCCTTCTCTCTCAGAAAAGGTCCAAAAGCACATTGTAATTATTGTTGAACAAGCATTTTTTGTTAAGCTTTAGTCATTCTCCCATCTTTATTTGGTTGCATCTCTTTCTTTTTTCTACAAATACAATCATGGTTGCTGCTCAAATGAGGTATTATCTCTAGTTGGATCAACCAAAACTCATTCTTGCTTGGCTTGTCATGCTATAAAAATTTTTATTTGTCTAGTTATTTTCCTAGCACATCAACAAAACCTCAAAAACTCTCACCCATCTCTATGTTTTCCTTACTTATACAACCTACAACTTTATAAGTTTTTAGGTAAACATTTTTATGTTCTTTAACCCTATCCTTTGTTTTCAAGTAACTTATAATTTAATAGTGGTTGCTTGTAACCACAGCTATTTAAAAAACAGGCCTATTACACGAGCAACAAAACTTGAAAACTGGAGGCCAATTAGTGAAAATTTAATTTAGACTTAATTTTGATTTAAAAAATATTTTCTAATTTGCTAACTAAAGGCATACTTATTTTATATTTATTGAAGTGAAAAAAATATTACAAAATTTCAATGAAACATAATTTATTCAAAAGATATTTAAAATATAAATTTTAAATAACAAAAATAACAAAATATTATTTAAAATATAAATTTTAAATAACAAAAATAACAAAAGTTTTAATTCAATCACTCAGTTTTAAAATTTTTTGAGCTGGCAACTTGTAAGAGTGTGAGTGTTCAGCTTTGAATAATTATCTAAAAAAATATTTGACACAATTTTAAAACTTTTCATACACATATTATTCTTAAAATAATCCAAAAAATATAAATTTTTGATTGATTCTAAGTACTAAGATAAGGAATGCAAACAAACTGGCTAAGTCAGATGCAGTGCAATAAAAAGTACACAACAAAGGAAAGTAAATTGACTTAAAATGTCAGTTGGCTTTGTCAAATCACCTCTAAGTCTTTGAGATAAGCACCATTACAATGTGAATATGCATCAGTGTCAAGATCTTCATAACTGATCTTAAATTGAAGGTAACCGGCAATATATACTAAAGCCATTTTAACAGCATCAGTTAAACTAGACTCTAATATTTTCAAGGAATCAAATATTTCACTTTCCTTTTGCGTTAGTTGCCTCTGACAGTTTATGCAAGTATGACCAACATGAAACTCATGAAAGTCTGAATCATATTGTAAAAGTAGTTTTGAGCGCTCAATTTTAGTTTTTTCTAAAACTTGTTGAACCGAAATAAAGTAAGCACCACCAGCACCTTGACAAAACTTACTAAATGTTTTTTTCAATAGGGTCAGATGTAAAGTCACCAAGTTTTACAAATTCGTGAGATGTACTTAACAAATATTTTGTTAACTCAACTATTCCTTTTAGGGTATGGACTATTGCTTTAGATGTTTTAACAGTCAGTGTTTTAATTCTTTTTTTTTCCATTATGACAATCCATATCTTCACAGATTTGTAATAATGAAAATATCTGCTACAGACGAAGATCATCTGGTGATTCAATGACAGAGCGCAATGGGTCTCTTAACCTTTTATTATCACCCAGTTTGTGAACATTAATACTTGTCCATGCATCTATAAACTTTTTTAGAAATATAACAGTTCCTTTAATATTGGTTTGGTCTATTTTAGGATGTGTTGATAAAGCAGAAAGTGTTTTATCACAAAAAACTCTCAAACACAAAGAAACATTTTGTCACTAAACAGGTTTTGAATCTGTATTTAAATGTGAAAGAGTCACAAGTGTCTTACTTTTTAAGTTGTAAAGGTTCTTAAGGTCATCCCACCTTGCAATTAAATTATCATCATTGTACTTAAACTGAATTTCTTGAGTTTTTTCAGTAATCCAATTATTTCTTATGTTTTTTCATATATGAACATAATCGTAAAGTAAAAAAATGATATTTTTTGTCAGCCATGGTTTCTCTTTAAAAGTTTCAAAGAGAGAGAAAAACTTTACATTGACTTTACTATTGTCACATATAATTGCAACACAGCTTCCATTTGCATTTGAAATTGATCCAAGTATAGAATCAACTACTTCATACTGAAAATCTGAATCAAAACAACATACTGGAATCATGCATATTATAAAAGTTGGTCCACCAAAAAGACATTTAATCATAACAGCTAATATTGTTTTTCCTAATTTGTCCCGTTGATTAACAGATTTCCCAAAAAGTTCTCCACTGTGATAAGTTAATGAAGCTTTAACATATACTTCATCAACTATTAAAATGCACTGCCGTTGTCAGTTAGTAAGTTTGCAAAAAACATGCAAAATAAATTCATCATTGTTTAATTTTGAAGCTTTAGATGTTAATTTTTGTAGAGTAGAAACACTGGGAAGCTGATAATCATTTCGAATTAGCTTACAAAGTGCTCTTGAAACATAAAAATATTCAAAAGCTCAAACAATAGTGTTTGAAGAATATATTGTATTACCAACACTTAAAATTTTCATAGAAGATAAACTTTCTATAACTTGTTTTTTTATCAATAACTCAATATTAGTCAAATATCTTATAGCTTCAAGCAAATTTGACCATTTGTAGAAAATAGTAACATGATTTTTAGACAAACTTGTTACATAACATAAGCATCCACAATGATACGTCTGATTTTAAATTAGAAGAAAGATTTAGTATGAACCTATAAATATTCAGATAACAAAAATCTGTAACAATTAATTTTTTTTTTATATATATATACATAACAATTTAAAGAAAGCTTATCTTACTTTGGTAAACCACAGTAAAATTCAGTAGATTGAAAACAAATCTTTTCAGCACATTTGTAGACAACTATACACTTTAATAAATCTTTTAGTATTTTTTTTTTTTTTTTTTGGTAATTAATAACTAAGTCATCAAAATTCAAAGAGTCCATGGCTTTGAACGTCTCAAGTTGATCAGCTTGTACATTTCTTACACCAGTTGATGAAGTTGTAACTCTTGATTTTGGAGGAGCAGTTGGTACAAGGCTGGACTTAACACAATCAAAAATAGAAGGCAGAGATGATGGTCTTTCCTTACCATAAACATTAATTTTTTTTTTAATTTATAGGCCAGAACATACATAATGTTCAGAACATACAACAGTTTATTTGCTATCAGGAATATTGCTTCTTGGAATAGCTGATAGCCACTTCCTTACGTTCTTCTGGATCTTTTGGTAATCTGTAAACAGCACTATTTTATCTGTTAAACAATTAATAGAGCAACTCGCAACACAACACTCTAAAGGCATAAGTCTCAAGAAATATTTTTTCTTTTTCTAATTTTAAGCAACTATATTAACTTTTGCAAATTTTTCTGAGTTAATTGGCCTCCAGTTATTTTTACAGTTTGCACGATTAATAGGTCTGTGTTTCAGATAGCTGTGCTTGTAACCTTGTTGGAAGTGAATAAGTTAAAGAAAATATATAAATATATGCCAGTATTTAATAAATAGTAGTGTCCATAAATTTATAACATATAAAGTATTATAATTTTTTTTAAGTGGCTGATGTAGAATACAGAATGTCAGTTGGTCATTTAACAATGGAAAACTCAAGGGTGACAATATTCAATCTCAACAGGAGAGCACATGTATATATATATATATATATATATATATATATATATATATATATATATATATATATATATATATATATATATATATATATATATATATACATACATACATACTGATTCACTCTCAACAAAGCTGTAAGCAACCACTAGTAAGTTGGGAGTTACTAGAGAAAAAGATTAGAGTTATAGAGCAAGGAAATGGTTGAGAGAAGACTTAAAAAGTTAAAGGCTGTATGAGTCAGGAAAACATGAAGATTGGAGAGAGTTCCACAGGGTTGAAGTGCTGAGAAAAAAACAAGACTAATAAAAGTTTTTGGAGCATGCAGGGGCAGATACAGTAAAAGAATGAGACTTTGATGAATGACGAGTCAAGTGAGAATGAGTTTTAGTTGATGGAACTAGAGATAATAGCTCCTTTGAGCAGCAACCACAGTAGTACTTGCAGAAAAGAGAAAGAGATGCAACTTTACGACGATGGAAAAGATGCTCAAGCTTAGCAGATAGACCGGGTCCAACTACATTTACAATGTGTTTTTGGACCTTGTCTAGAAGAAAAAGAGCATCATTAGAAGAACCAGCCTAAACATGACAACAGTATTCCATACAGGGACGAATAAGAGATTTGTAGAGGTAGAGAATGGAATCAGGAGAGAAAAAATTGCAAGCACGATAAAGAGAAGCAACCTTAGCAGATGCTAATTTAGCAATCGATTGTATATATGGTTTCCATGAAAAGTCAGAAGTAAATGATAATCCAAGAAGGAATAAAGAAGAGGATTCAGTGAGTGAATTTTTTTTTTTTTAAAACATCTTCACTTCCAACAAGGCTGCAAGCAGCCACTAATTAAATTTGGAAGTTACTGAAAGAAAAAGATGAAGATTGTAGAGCAAGATAACGATTGATGGACGACTTAAAGGATTGCAAATTATATGAATCAGGAAAGCAAGATGAAGGAAGCGAATTCCAAAGAGCTGATGTTAGAGGAAAAAAACTAGACGAATAAGCGCTTTTGGAGCATTTGCCATTCATTAACTGTTGAATGAAGCCATTTGCCATTCATTAACTGCTGAATGAAGAAATGTAGTTTTATATAATAAGTTGTTATTATTATTGTTAAATAATCTATGAATATTAAACTTATATATATATATATATATATATATATATATATATATATATATATATATATATATATATATATATATATATATATATATATATATATATATATATAGATCTATAGTTTGTTGTCTTTGGGAAGAGCGGAAGGAAAAAAGTGATTCTTCCGCCAACACATACGTCACTTTTAACTACTTTTGACTTTCACCCAACATTTGCGTGTTGGACGAAAGTAAAAACCATTAATTTAATTACAAATAAATCGTTTTTAAAAAAAACCACAAAAACGCAAATTTAATTGACCAGAATATTTTAAAAACATTCTGAATGTTTTTAACAATATAAACAATGTTTTTATTTTTATTTTTTTTATTAAAATGTTTTTATTTTTAATGTTTTTAATAAAATGTTTTTACTTTTATTTTTTTTTACTGTAAATCATGCGCGGAGTGTTGCTACATCGACTATCTTATAGCCTGACTCGCAAGGGAGTGCTGCTACATTGACTGACAAATAGCCTGACCCGCAAGGGAGTGCTGCTACATCGACTGACAAATAGCCTGACCCACATGGGAGTGCTGCCACATCTACTATCTTTTAGCCTGACCCGCAAGGGAGTGTTGCTACAACGACTGAGGGTTTGGTTGGGGCGGGCAGTCTATCAATTCATAAAATAAAAAAAATCCGGTCTTGCATTTTAATTTTTACTTTTTGTCAACAAAATATGAAAAAAACTTTCGTACAACATCTACGAGTTGTATATATATATATATATAAATATATATATATATATATATATATATATATATATATATATATATATATATATATATATATATATATATATATATATATATATATATATATATATATCAGGTTTGGACAGGAATGGTGTGCGATCAAGCGCTTTTGCTGACCATGCAAATGATTTTATTTTTTGACAACCTGACCATGACTGTTTAGATGATTTTTAAACATTTTAGAAATGCGCTGAAAAAAGAAACGCTTGCTAAATTTAAACTAAAAAGAAAAAAATAATAAAAAAAGAAAACAATTCCTTATTAAAAAGAAAATATATAAGCTAGGGTGCATCCAACGCCCCATACATTCAAAAATTGATCTGTCCCTATTCTTAAAACTTTCTATTGGTTCTCACAAGACACCCTGTTAAATTTTTTCAAAATTGAATGAGATTTAGGGGGGCCACCTCAAGTCTGAAACTTGCAAGAAGACCCTAAACAGAAGGAAAAAAAGTTTTTCAAAAGTATGTCATGTTGGGTCTCAAAAGAAGCGAAACTTTATAAAAATTTCAAAAATAGTTATCATTTTTTTGTTAAAAATACCTTGAAAAGTTTTTTTTAATTTTTTGTTAAAAAATAATAATTTTTATGCAATAAAACTTAGAATAATAATTCTTGTGTAAAATTTTGTTATTTTTGAAATTTTTATAAATTTTTGCTTCTTTTGAGACCCAACATGACATACTTTTGAAAAACTTTTATTCCTTCTGTTTAGGGTCTTGTTGCAAGTTTCAGACTTGACAAATCTCATTCAATTTTGAAAAAATTTAACAGGGTGTCTTGTGAGAACCAATAGAAAGTTTTAAGAATAGGGACAGATCAATTTTTGAATGTATGGGGCGTTGGATGCACCCTAATATAAGCACTAAAATAAAACTCAAAATCGAAGTGAAATTACTTTTTGTTAAATTTTGAATTGCACTTGAAATAAATTAATTTAAAACCTATCTTTTGAAACATTTTACAAATTACTTCTAATGATTCTTTAATGAATAAACAAATTTTATTTAAATTATTAAAAAGTGTTACATATATTATTTTTAAATTGTATAAACACTTATTTTTTTCAAAAAGTTGCAAAAAAAAAAATTGTTTTAAAAATGTCTGAGTCTTTTTAAGCTAGTATTTTTCAATCATTTCATGCTCTGATTAATTAGTCAAGTTATAAAAAAAGTTTAAAAAAATTCTTTTTAAAAAAAAGAAACAAAAAAAAATTAAGCAATTAAATCATACCATTGCAGCAGAAGATTTAGTTTAACTTATTCGTAATTTAAGTAAGGGTCATTCCAGTTCAATTCAATTTATGCTAGACACCTTGCTATATCAGATTTTGATGATTTTTGGTATAGAAACTAAAATTAATGAAAAAAACTTCACTCCAAATTTTAGTGTCTGACTTCTTACAGCTTTCAGAATCATATCTTTTAGGTATCTCAAGATATACTTCTTTTTGTACAGGGCATCAAAAAAGTTATAAAAAGTGTAACACTCTTTTGAAATTTAATTTTTATAGAGAAACTTTAATTTCTTAGTGTTTTAGGTATCATTTTCGAGTTCCTCTTCCTAATAAATAGTTAGGTACGAATTTTCACCACTATTGAGCAAGTATTTGATAAGTCAAAGCTAACTGAGTTATGTAATTAGCTTATAAAATAAATGGCACTGAATAAAATAATTAAAAAAGAGATTGGGACTGATTATTGATATCTCTGAAACGGTAAAGAATCAGACATTAAAATTTGGAGTGAAGTTTTCTTTCATTAATATGAGTTTGTATTACGAAAATCATCAAAATCTGAGATGGCCTGGTGCCAAAAATGTTTTTTTGGGGTTGATTTGACACGGAATGTACCATAACTTAAAGAATTATCTTTCAAAAGATTTTTTGAAAGACATGCAAAAATAGTTTCAAACGTTTAAATTTATCATAAAAAATACATAGCAAAAACATAAAAAAAAATTTGAATATAACATTATTAATATAACCTACATAAAAAAATTTAAATATAATATTATTTACTAATTTACACAAAATGCGTTTATCTTAAACATTCACTATAAATAATTTTTTATTTTATTTTAAGCCTTCGCGTAAAATAAAAACTTTAGAAAAGATCAACAATTAAAAGTTATTCATAAAGTAGCAATTTTTTAAATAGCATTTAAATTGTTAAAACATCAAAATCATTGTGGTCAAATTTTAAAGAAAAAAAATTATAAGCATGGTCAGTTAAAGTGTGCAATCCACGCCGTTTCTGTCCAAGCCTGATATATACATATATACATAATAAATAAATCAAAACTTTTTAAATAATAACCGAGGGCAAACAAAAAAAACATGCCAAATACAAACAATCTTTTAAACAGCACGACTACAAGATGAAAAATTTAGGTTTTTAATCAGAAATCTGAATATCTATTTGCACTTATTACTAATTATACATTTTAAAAAAACACACCCCTTAGTTACATTCTGTGCATAGAATGATAATTCATGGTGCTTCTTTTATTAGGTATTTTAAGTATCCTCCAATAGGTTTTTTGTCTGAGAGTGCTATTGAAGCTAGAAACAAGGAAAACAATACTGCACGAATTGGCCATGCACGCCTAACTTTCTTGGTATAAAACACTAGGGATACAGCTGATTATTTGTTAATGACATCTAATATACCTCTATTTCAAAAAAATAACAAAATGGATAAATATAGGCAAAACAGTTTAAAAAAGCAAAATGACAGTTCTTCTGATAACTGCTTAAAATAAAAAGAGTGCTGAGCATTTTTTTGAATGTTATGCTATTGTTAATAGTTTTTATGCTATTGTAAATAGTAATTGTTATTTTATTTTACTTTTATTTTTTTTGATAAAGAAGTCATGATTATAATGACTATAATAATATTGTTTATAATAACATTTAAAAGTTTTGTTGCTTTTTGTTTTTAAAAAAAATTTAGGAAATAATTTAATAAATTTTAACTAGTAATCAACTAGGAAGTTTGTTAAAATAGAACTTTGAAGAACTTTGTAAGAAATCATAGAGGGAAGAATCAGATGATAGCACATTTATTTATAATTTTAATCAAGTTTATATTCAATGATATTGTTTAGTATTAAATCTTGTTTATGATATAGTTTGTAAAATTCTATAAAATATCAGTGCTTACTGTTTTTAGAATAAAATTATCCGGACTAATTCCGGTCAGGAATTAGTTTAGATGAACCGAAAAAGAATACAATAAACTAATTTTTTACAAAAACCAAATATTTTTCTATACATATAGAAATATAAACAAAAGTTCGATGTCTTGTAAAAAAAAAAGTTTAATATGTTAAATGCTTTTATATTTATAAGGCTACTTCCTCATTTTGTATTAGAGCAACGCATAGTGCAACACTAGGAAATAAATATTGGTCCTTTCATTGACAGTGATAACACAATGGAAAAGAACAATAAAAACATCTATTAAATATTGTATCAAAAAAATCCCTCGCTCTCTTCCTTATGAAGATTTAAATAAGCAAACTACTTACTTTAAAAAATTCAATGGGATTTATATTTAAGATTTGGATCATGGACAAAAATTTGTGGAGATTTTTTGTTGCAAGTTAGGTCATGGACGCGAAAATAAATGAATTAATTTTTGTGAATTTGAACTAAAAAAATAAAAAGTATGCCAAAAATTAATCCAGCATTAATTAATACACTGGTTGTAAAAAATTGCTCATCATCTTTATTTTCGATTACAAAACTTTCAAAAAATACTTAGCCTGTTAATTATAATTTTTTTCTTTCTCAAAACAATAAAAAAGTGAAACACCTTTAAGAAAAACTCTTTTCAATCAAATTTTGAGTTTAAAATAAAAATTTGCAGTAATTACTTTTTATCACTTTTTTATAAAAATTTATATCTATGGTTCCACACTTGCCCATTTTGAACAAATTTTCATGTTACATTTTAATTGAAATGACATTATGGAAAAAAATGACATGGAATAATTGAAAAATTTTTTTACAACCAGATAATAACCAGATAACGCTAATTTAGGATTAGTTAAACAACATGATAAGGACCTAAAGCACAACCTTTTATAATGAATTGAAAACTGATCAGCTGTATATAAAAAGGTCAATAAATGAAATTCATCAAATGTTAAACTTTACAACATTTACCCTATATTATTAGTCAATTTACAGCAAAAAATTTTATCAACCAAGATATCAAGACTGAATGTTCCTGGTTGTTCCATGCTCAACTTGTTTTACTGTTCATAAAGGCTTGTCAGAGTTCAAGGGGTTTACAGAACAATGAAAAAAATTGAATTAACTTATTACATGTACATGTAATTAGTTGATGATGCAACATCTTTTGATGTTTGAGCTAACTTCAAGACATTTTTTGTAAATCCCTCAAAACTAGTTTGTTCCCCTATATATATACATATAAAATCATGTATGGAGTTGCTATTAAACCCTAAACTCTTGTTTTTTTGGTGGCTATATAGTAAACTTGTTTAATTATTTTTCTTTCTATAACCTCAAAAACTTTGTCAAGTCACTCTCTAATGTGTGATTCAGTACAACCTGTTTCAACCTTTTTAGTGGTAGTAGTATTGCAATAAAAATAATGATCTTGTTGTTATAACAACGGTTAAAAAGGAATACTACTGCCTAAATACAACACTTGTCCTGATCTGAAACACGGAGAAATACCAAAAAGGGTATTCAGTCGTAAAAAATTGCTACAACTCCTCCATATACTTTAATTATAAAAGAGCTTATGGAAATCTATAAATATTAAAAGGTGGAAACATGGGCATTAAACAAATTTTTTTTTTAATGCCCATGTTTCCACCTTTTAATATTTATATATTTTTGCTTTTTTGAAAAATTAAAATAAAGTGACAATAAACAACTTATTTCAAATAACGATGATAGCTGAAACTATGTTAAATTAACAGCAGCAAGCAATACATATCTATTTTTCTTAAAAATAAATGTTAACTAATAAATGGTATATTGTTATATATGTACGGGTGTGTTTGTGTTTGTGTGTGTGTGCGTGTGTGTTTGAGTGTGTACGTATAACAATGTATCAGGTTTAATAAATGAATTATTATATTGTTTTATAATATCAAATAGCTCTACCTGGAATAGGAGAATAGTAAATCACATCCTGTAAATTACTTTTTAACGTAGAATCGTTTAAGAATAATAGCAATTTTCTGTAGTGAGATACATCTTCACATTTCGTTTCCATGTTTTTAGTCTGGTCGCTACATGTAAAAAAAAAGGAAAACTAAACATTTTGAGTGGACATTCTAATTTTTGTATAGACTTGTTCCATATAACTTAAGGAGTTTAAAAATTTTTACGTGCCGCTCGGAAACTGCTTATAACTTTAGAGACAAAAATAGATGCAACTTTTTGAAAAGATTTCAAGTACTCTTTGGTGCCTAATAGACGACCCCCCCCCCCCTCTCCGCTAATTAATTTTTCAAAAATTTTCCATCCAGAACAATCTTATTCCGACCCCCCCGGCTATTAAATTTTAGAAAAAATTCCATCCAAGACAAGACAATTTTTTATATAAATTTTCTTTTTCACTACTTACTTACGTTACGTAATATCATTCATTCAAAAAACTTTGTTTTAAACCAGTAAATCAAAAAAAAATTCTTTTTTCAAATCCATGCTTTATGCAAGCAGAATTCTATTGGGCCTAGAAATTCTTTTTTTGTTATCTTTTGAAGAAGGAAAAATTACTGTTTTTTTTTTTTTTAAATTTAAAAATTACTGTTTTTACTAAATTTTTGTTTTTTAACTTAATAACTTAGTACTTATAACTTAATAACTTAATAACTTAACTTAATAACTAAAGACTTAAAAAACAATAGGTTTTGAATCGCTGCGCTTTAATGTCTTCGAAACTGCAAATAATTTGCAAATCAATGATTTTTGTGACGTAATACGCAATTCATATCAAATAAATAAAATGTATGGGGAAATACAAATTAAATTTTTGTTAACTTAATTAACTTTTTTGGTCAAATTTTTCCATTTCCTTGTATTGTCATCGAAAATGATAAAGTGTGCAAAATTTGAGCAAAATTGGTTGAGAAAAAAGCTTTCAAAAATTGATTTCAAATTTTGTGGCACACAAACATATCGTCCCCTCAGTATTATCTACAAATTTTTTTTTTTTTTGCAAAAACCAATTTTTATTGTTTAAAAAAGTATAATGTATTATTTCCACTTATCAATAAATTATTACCTTCTCTGCTTCGTCAAGATTTATTCAATTTGACTTTGTTCTAATTACAATTTTACGTATTTTGTTAGTTTTATCTTATTCTATTTCACTTTTTTAAAACATTTTAGTATTAGTTTATTTTTTTATACATTTATAAATTTTATACATTTATACATTTTAGTATTAGTATTATTTAGTTCTAATGCCCAAATCTGCAAATCAATGTTGTAGCGCAAGTCAAGTGACTTTTTATTTTGATATTTTCAAAATGTCGTCAAGTAAGTTTATTGGTTTAGTTACAAAAGAAACAGTTGACTTTGAATTACTTAATACCGACTCGTAAGTAGTTTCTATTACTATGGTAATTTTAAAATTTGAAAATAAAAAGGAAAATTTTATTTTTCCGATAATTGGATTCCATTTTATGTTCTTTTAACGATAAAATAGTCAACTATTATATCGTGCATTATCAACTATTATATAAATATCGTGCATTAAAGGGTTAAAATAACTTAAGACTAGCTCTCATACACAGTACTAGTAGTTAACTAACTATAAATCTATATGTATAACTATATATATATAACTATATGTATAACTATATATATTGTGCCTTTAAATAACTATATATATATTGTGCAAAGTCTTTAAGTAAGACTAAATTCTTTATATTATTTATTTCCTAACTGTAAAAAAATAACTTATATTACCCTGCTAATTAGGATGCTTATGAAATTCCAATTGTCATTATTTTTGATTTTTTTTTAATATTATGTTGTTTTTAAATGTAGCTAAAGTTTATACTTTTTATTTCTACAGTGTCGATTCAAGTTTCCACAATAAGCTACTACATACGGATTTAGAAATAGTTGTGCCAATAGAGCAACTCTCGACAAAAAAAAAAGTTGGACGTAAAAGAACCAGAAATCCAGATAGCTGGAATTGCAATGTCAATAAAAAAAGGCGTCAAGCTGGCCAGGAGTATAAAAGCAGGAATAAAGTGATAAGAAGAAATAGAGAGATCAATAATGAGAAGGACTGTACTAACTGTAAATTTAAATGCCACATTTATTTTCCGCAAGAGCAACGGGAGTTACTATTTAACAAATTTTGGGGACTCAATGATGACCTCAAAGCACACTTTTATAGTGAAAATACAACACGTATTGTGAAAAAAACTAAACGAACACTTGCAATTTCATCGAGGCGGCAATACTCATTTGCCTACTTTTTTCACCTGGCAGGGATTCCCATCAGAGTTTGCAAACCTTTCTTTTTAAACACTCTTGACATAAGCCAACAAAGAATTTCATATTTTTATAAACATTTCCAAACAGATACAAACACGCCTACCCCAAGAAAACAAGGTAAACATACAAAAAAGAAAATTCCTGACGCGGCCAGAGATGGCGTTAGGAAACACATATATAGTATTCCGGTTATAGACTCGCACTATTGCCGTGCTAATACAAATAGAAAATACTTTGAGTCTGAATTGTCTATTAGTCGACTGTATGAGCTTTACCAAGACTTTTGTCAGCAAAAACGATTTCAACCGGCTAAAAAGCACTTATACTCTGAAATTTTTTTAACTGAGTTCAATATTTCTTTCCAGCAAAGAAAAAAAGATAGGTGTGATAAGTGTGAAATTTTTAAAATCAAAAGTGCTGAAGGTATTTTAAGTGATTGTGAACGGGCTCAGCATCTAAGTCATATTGAACAAAAAGAAGATGCACGCGAAGAGCGCAAAAAAGACAGACAGTCAGGACATCCTGTTCTCTGTTTTGATTTACAAAATGTTTTAACAGTTCCCAAGGCTGAGATATCCAACTTTATTTATCTTAGGAAGCTGTCTGTTTATAACATGACAGCACATCTTTCTTTAGATAAAGATGTTTATTGTTGTATCTGGTCTGAAAGCCAATCTGGCAGAGCCGGAAATGATTTGGCATCTGCAATCCTACGAATTTTAGAATCTGTGCTTACCACCCATCCACAACTTAAGAACCTCATTTTATGGTTAGATTCTTGCGTTCCGCAAAATAGAAACAGTATTATGAGCACGGCAATAAAGCATTTTTTAAATGCTCATCCTGATGTTGAATCTATCACTCAAAAGTTTTCTGCAAGCGGACATGGCTGTGTTCAAGAGGTTGATGCGGTTCATAGCAGCATTGATTAAAAATTAAAAAAAACTGAGGTATACAGTCCACTGGGTCTGATCAGAATACTAAAGTCTGTTAGGCGACAGAAACCTTTCAATATCCTGCAGATGAAAGATGTTGATTTTTTAAATATTCAAGCTGGAGCTGAAAGGTATAACTTTACCAAAGTGCCCTTTACTCAAGTAAAGCAATTAAAATACTATTCCAATCATCCTTTTACTGTTTCATTTAAAACAAAACATGCAGACGGCTTCACCTCAGTTTTTGCAGGTGCCCAATCATTAAGAAAAAAGAAATCTACAGCATATCCCATAACTGCACCAAAACTGTCAATTCAGACCAAAAAAAGCCACTTACTTTCAAAAGAAAAGAATGAAGATATTAAAAAAATGATGCCCTACATGCCTGAGATTGATAGAAATTATATGGCAACTCTTTGTGTTTAGTAATTCATGTGCATCTCCCATGTACTTTTCTTAATTATTTTTATGTCTTAATATAATTGTTTCATGAAAAAAAAAATGTTTTACTTGAACACAACCAAATAATGTCTAAAACAGGGGTGGATCCAGGTCATTGTACTAGGGGGGAGGGGGTTATATGACCAAAAAAAATGATTTTTTCAGCTAAAACCACTGTTTTATTTGATCATTTTTCTAACTAAGTTCAATAATTCTTTCCGGCAAAGAAAAAAAGATAGGGGTAATTAGTGTAAATTTTTTAAAATCAAAAGTGCTGAAGGTACTTTAAATGATTATGAACGGGCTCAGCATCTAAGTCATATTGAACAAAAATAAGATGCACGCGAAGAGCGTAAAAAATGCTTATAAATTAGTTTACTAATAAATATATTAAATGTGTATATAACTAACTATTTTTTGCCAAAAATTCAAATGTTGCAAAATAATATTTTGTATTTTTTTTTTTTTTTTAATTTCTATCAATAATATTTTGAAGATTGATAATTCTTAAGATGAGGGGGGGGGGGAGGGGGATACTCCCATCTTTGTATCCGTCCTTGGTAAGAAATACATTCAAAACATTCACCAAATAAGACATTTGTGCATGTTTGGACAAACTATAATTAAAAAAACCCAAAGAAATTGACATAGAACATTATACAATTTTTGTATTTTGTAAAGTTTGTCAGTAATTTGTTCTATCTCAAAAGTCAAAAATCATTTTTTTAAACACTAAATACACAATAATTTTCTAAAAATGGTTTATAAGGGTATTATATATTGACCTTGACAATTTTATAATAACAAAATTTGGTGCAAAGTTTATTTTGAACATTTTTAGGGCTTTTGAAAATTCAAATGCCTTTTTTTCAAAACCATAGTTTAGCGACATAGAACAAGATAATACTGAGGGGACGATATATATATAGAAAGTAACCTTATATAAAGCATGAAAAAAAAAGAACGTTCTATTTTCTTCTTTCTATCGTTACGTCATTATTCATTAAAAAAGAAATTTTCTTCTTTCTATCGTCACGTCATATCATTTTCAGTACTTATTTACTTGTATGCGTTGTAATATCAGACCTCTGGACTTCTGTTGATATTTCTTCTTTGGACTTTAGTACTTCTTTATTATATATTTACTTATTTTCAGACACTAATATATATGTTAATAATTAACAAAAACATTACTTAGTTATTGCTATGTTTTATTGCTTATTTGCTACGTATTTAAAAAAGCTTGAAATTTTCTAACCCCTTCCTCCCCCCCTCCCGCCTATTCCAGCCCCCCTGCTTATTAAGTTTTAGTGATATTTCCAACCCCCCCTCCCCGCTTATTCTAGCCCCCCTTCTATTAGGCACCAAAGAGTAGGTTGTGTCTAGATCGGTTCGGTGCACGGCTATCTTTATAACTAAGGGGTCGTCCATAAAGTACGTACGCTCATAGGGGGGAGGGGGAGGTCTTCAAAAAGCGTACGAAAGCGTATGGGAGGGGGGGGGGAGGGTTCAATTTAAAAGTACGTACTTCGATTTTCTAATTTATCACAATTAACCAGCTAATCAATAGAAAAGTTACATTCTGACTAAAGGTTCTAGTTTGCCAACATAAAAAGATGTATGGTATATGGAGTAGAGGGTATAGTTTTCCTCTATGCACACACATGTATGGGCGCCCACAGAATTTTTTGATGTTCCAGATAGGACACTTTCACACATCGTGCAAACTCATAACTTAAGTTTGTTTATACCTATGCCAAATGGGGAGGCCTTGCAAAATATCGGGATGGCGGAGGCCTGTGAACAAAAAGCCTTAAAACGCTTACCCTCCCGACCCCCAAAATGAGAGGGGTGTAAATTTTGCATGGTCATAACTTTTTTATAACTTACAATATTTTTCTACAAAAATTAAAATCTGTCGATAAATTTTAATTTAGTTTTAGATGTTAAAATTAAAAATTTTGCAACATATTTCCCTCACGTTTGGGCTGGGAAGGAGGGAGGCAAACGCTTTAGGGCTTATTGTTCCCATGATTCCGCCATCCAAATTTTTTGCAAGGCCACCTCATCTGGCATATTAACAAACTTAAGTTTGCACGATGTGTGAAAGTGTTCTATCTGGAACATCAAAAAATCCTGAGGGGGCACATGCACGCATACCACCATCTTATATACTGGCCCTGAGGGCCGTGGTTGATGGGACGGAGTCACCCCCAAAAAAAACGTGTCAATGGCGTCTCAAAATCTTCCAAATTTGACCGCTAGGTTTTGCTAAAATAAAAAGCTTCTTTAATTAGCAAAAGGGCACAAAATTTGCTGTTGCCCTCTCCCACTGGGTTTTACCCTTTGTTTTCAATATTACTGATCTCACGTAAGACTCGTTTTTAACTTACTAAAGAGGGGTGCCTGAAAAAAACGTCCAACTTAAGTATAGTTTATTTACATTTGATTCGTTATTAAAACAAAAAAAAAGTTTACTCAACCTAATTGGGTATCGATCCTGGTTCTCCGTCGACGTTGTCCTCCGCATTAACCTCTCGCCCAAATACACACTTACGGTATATGTGTTTTTAATTTATTTTAATTATTATTTGTTTATATACTTGAAAACGTTCTATAAAATGCGCAAACAAAGAGCTTTGGGGTCGTATAAAGTATCTAAGGTGGTACCCTCCGTCTTTTTTTTTTTTAAATAAACTTTTTTATTGAGAAAAAAAAATAAAGGAGGGGTGGGTGGGGATATTCGAGGAGGGATGGGGGGGTATTTGAGAAACGTACGGACTTTAAGGGGGGGTGGGGACAGAAATTTACGCACGGCAACAGGTGGAGGGGGGGTCAAATTTCAGAATTTTTAAATTAATCTAATATCTTTTGCGAATATATTATCTACTAATCTCATTTTATTTTTTGTCTTCCTTGTACATTCCTTCTAGACTAGTATTGTTTCTCAATGAATGTATTATAAACCAACTGTTTTTAATTTAAAATAACTTTATTTAATTATGCATTTTATCTATTTTGTATCAAAATTATCTAATCTAGTTTCGCTAATAAAACATTTACTTCACAGATTAAACTTATTTATTGTTAAGTTAGGATTATTAAACTTGTTTTTTACTTGAATAATGTTAAACCTGTGTTTTCTCATTCAAAAGAATTTATTACAAACGTTTATTTAATATGATACATAAATCAGCTGTATTATTCAATGGCCCCTAGTTTATCGGACATTTTGTACGTTTACACGGCCTGTTAGTATAAAGATAGCCATGGTTCGGTGTCTTTAAAGCGAAACTTTTAAGAGCGAAAATTTTAAAAGCGAAGGTCGGGAAAGCGAAAAAGTTTAAAGCAAATGGAATGGGTTAAGCGAAAAAAAAAATTTAATAACATTGGTAACATTACTTTTATATAAATGAGTTAATATTTAAAAAGGAAAACGCATTAGACGGGTTGGAATTGTTTTGAATTTGTCCGTTGATGTACGCATGCGCAAATTCTTGGCAGTCAAAACAAATCGTTGTTGGTTAATTTTTTTCTGGATTTCGATGGAAACTTCTAAAGATGTGGTCAAAATCTTTGTATTTTAGCATGTTAAACGGTAGTGATCAATTAGATTACAAGAAGAAATTAACATTAACAAACAAGGAAACGTTACCGGACCAGTATCCAATCGATAAACGATCGAACTGAAGCCAATAAGACTGCTGTTACTAGTAAACTGTATCAATGGAACCAAATAAAGAGAAAGGCTGAAGCATCATCATTGCAAAATATATCCTTTAATAGACCAAAATGTAATGATTTACCATGTGAAATAAGATCAGCCAAAAGTACTGTAAAAATTATTCCATCAATGCAGAAATTGATGGAATAATTTGGGTCTAGATAAAGTTCAAGAACAACCAAAGGTTATGCCTAAAGCAGCGTATTTTAATTACGTATTGTCTTAGAAAAATACTGACGGTATATTGATATATGATGAGACAGAAGAAAATCTATGACCAGAACCTTTAACAAGTCTGTTTGATTGATTGAAGCAATTAATTTAGATGATTCTGTTTTAATAGAGATGTTTTTTAAAATACAAAAAATACAAATTAACTTACACCTCGAGTTCATTTGATTTTTTTATCTGAAATTACTAAACTGTAGAGTTTATCCATTACATTCAAAATTCACAGAACAGGGAGAATTACAGCCTCTAATTTTTATGAAGTTATGCATTTCAAATATAACAACTCGAGTAAGTCATTGCTTAATAAGCTAATGTGTTATACGAAAGCACATAACACACCTTCCTTAACTTATGGCAAAGAAATGGAATGTAACACTATGAAACCATTATGAAAGAAAAACACAAAAACTTCCAATTGACAACTTCAGACCTTCACATTTTATACAATAAACCATACTTAGGAGCTTCACCTGACTCTATAGTAAGCTGTTCTTGCCATACTGCCGGTTTGCTAGAAATAAACTGTCCATTCAATTATCGAAATGGTTTAGTGAATTGGGAAACAGATAAAAATTTCCCTATTGATTCATTTGAAAACATGAAGAAAAATCATAAATATTATGCACAAGTGCAGGGTTAACTATATGTTCTAAATAAAGAACATTGTGATTTTTTTGTTTGGGCTTCAAATCATTATTTATTAGTTCGAGTTACAAGAGACTTAAAGTTTATTGATGAAATGATGCCTTTGCTCCGGAAATTATTCATTGAGTGTTTACCTCCTGAAGTTGTTACATACAAAAATGATTTATGTTTAGACAATAAACAAAAGTACTACTGTATTTATAAAAGACCCTGTTTTGAACCAATGATAGCATGTGATAAACCAGGTTGTAAAGTTGAGTGGTTTCATTATTCTTGTGTGAAAATTACACAAGCTCCAGTTGGTTCCTGGATATGCAACAGTTGCTTAAAATAAAATTATGTTTAATAGGGTTCTTCTTTCTGCACGATTATTTTGTAATGTATTTCAGCTTATAAAAAACGTTTATTTTCATAGCCACATATTGTTAAAAATATGATTTGGTATTTAATTTTGCCTTTGAAATGATTTTTTTAAAGATTTAGACATTTATTTATCAATTCTTTTATGAAGCTTCAAATATTTTCCTTTTTTTCCATTAAACTTTGTTTTTTGTTTTAAAACTTTTTTTTTGAAAGACCTTGGTTTAAAAGGCTTGATTTAAGGATATTTTGGTATATGAGTTAAAGTTACTTATGATATTTCATGCTAGTTCTCATAAAAAAGTTTTGTAAAATATTTCCTTGTCAAAATAACGTTAACAAAATCGAAGTAATTTTTTTTATATTGATTGTGTCTACAATGAGATGTGTCTTTTTTGTGCTAATCTTGTTATTTTTTAAAATATTTTTGAAGATTTCTTTTTTTGTGTGTGGCTAAATGTCAGATTTTGTGTAGTTGCAATAATTTATTTGACCAGTAAAAATGTACTAAAGATAACAAAATACACAAAGCTCTGTTGTTAACAAATAATTATTGACTTTGTTTTATCAAGATCTTACTTAATTGCCGTCATTTATTTTTTATTTTAAGTTGCTCGGACTAAAATACAATTTATCTTTATGCGGCAATAACATTAGTTTCTGCAAGTTCTGATATACTCCTGTCTTATAATAAGATGTTATAGTTACATAACAAGGTTTGAAAACTACCCTTTTATTCCTGATAGATTTACGCTTACAACAAATACATTCAATAGCCTACTGTAAATTTGCTTAATTTCTTATTGATTATGTTTTGCTGGGGAAAAAATCACTACTGTTTAACATGGTAAAATACAAAGATTTTGACCACATCTTTAGAAGTTTAATACGAAGTCCAGCAAAAAATTACCCCTTAACGATTTGTTTTGACTGTCAAGAATTTGCGCATGCGTACATCAACGGACAAACTCAAAACAATTCCAACCCGTCTATTGACTATTTATATTAAAATTGCTAATTTTCAAAGGTCATATTCTAGACAAGAATAAGTGGACAGAAGACTAGGTATTTTTATAGAATTAGAGAAATCAATTAAAAGCATCGAACTCTCCATGGGGTTTTGACTAATTTAAATTTAATCATCATTTAGGAGAGGAATAATTATTAATAAAGACTGGATTTTTGTGTGTGTGTGTGTCATCTTAAAGGTATTACAAATGAAGTGAGTCAATTTCAAAAATAAGTTCATAAAGTTTATACTTTATAGAAGATAGAATAAGGCGAAATTGAATGGTTTAGAATTTTGCTCCAAAACAAAGTGTAAAAGTTGAGATACCAATGATAAGAAGTGAAGTTTTTAGTTGTCTCCACACAAAAAATTTAGTTAGTTAGGAGTGGTTCTCTTTTATGTGCCATCATATCGACCATTTATATTTACTGGTGAATTATCTGCAAGATAAAGTGAATTTTTTAATATTTGTATTGAAAATAATGTTGCTATTTGACACTTTAGTAAAATGAATAATAGCTCAAAGCCTGTGTCAAAAATGACTTTTATATGTTGTATTTATAAAGCTTGATTTTTGACCTATAATCTATAAGTCAAAAATCACAATATAAGTCTCTATAATATAGAGACTTATATTGTGACCATTATGTATGGCGTTATCTTGATCAATGTTGTTACACAATTGAAATATGTTGCTGTACCTTTTTTTCCCACAAGTTCAGTTTCAGCAATATTTTTGTGTCAAAATTATTTATAATTCATTTTACAGGAGTTAGTGTAAGATTATTTTATTTCCGACTACTTTCTTATTTTGCATTGTGGTTGTTTTTATTTTTTAGAACACTTCAAGGATATGATTTAATTAATAACTGTGTGGATTCTTCTTGATTGATGCCTAAAAGATTTTTTGAAGGCAGTTCTGCATTATGAATTTTATTGTAGTATAAAAACATGCTAATAATCCAAAAATTATTCTGCGTAATGTTTTTTGGATCGTTTGCATGTAAAATTAAAAATTCAGTCATTAATTGTGAAAAAGACTCTGCTTAAAGGAAAAAGGCTTATAAAGTGTGCTTGGCTAATTAGTTTAACAAGTTTCAATTGTGATGGTTGACTGGTGAGAAACTTATTTACTTTTTATGCTTTAACTAAATGATTTGTTATTGTTAATAGCTATGTTATGAATTGTTTGTGACCTAAGTATAGTAAAGTTTTTATTTCTTCATTTGCATTACTTAGCATAAATATTTAACTATTTTTTCTACAGATTGGTTAGTAATAGCCTTTATTATCTTATTTATTTGATGTTCAGTATACTGTTATATATTTTTGAACTAGATAAAATAGTTTTTAAAACATAAATTACTGCAGGCTATAGATAAATCTAATTTTAGTTTACTTCTTTGGAAATTTTATATCATTTACTTAGTTTATTGTATTGCTAATTTTTTTATTACTAAAAAAAAAATTTTTTTACAAAAAAAAAGTGTAAAATGCATAACATCCCAGCTAATACAATACAATGGGCTAACATTGGAAATGTTTTTTTTTTTTTTAACATCTTTATTTCCAACAAGGCTGCAAGCAACTGTTACAGAGAAGATGAAATTTATAGAGCAAGATAATGAATAACAGAAAAATTAATAGATTGCGAATTATATGAATCTGGAAAACAAGATGAAGCAAGTGAAAAAAAAAGTTTAAGGAAAAAAAACTAGACAAATAAGAATTTTGGGAGCACTTAGGAACAGTCATAGGAAAACAATTAGACTTTATTGAATGATGAGTAACACAAGAATGAATTTTAGTAGATGGCACAAGTGACGCTAGCTCTTTAGAGCAGTGTCCATTGTAGTATTTATAAAAAATAGAAAGAGAAGCAACATTACGATAATGTTATAATGGTTCGAGGTTGGCTGCAAGAGCAGCTCCTTGTTTGCTGCAAGAGCAAGTCAAGGTGCAAAAACAATTCATTTCTGCACCTTGTCTAAAAGAGAAAGGGCATCACTAGAAGATCTGCCCAAGATATGGCGAAAGTGTTCCATACAAGGATGGATTTAGGATTTATAGAGATAAGATATTTATAGAGATGTTTGCATTGATGTATGCTTATAAATTTAAAAACATATCATAAGTTGACAATATATTCAAAGGCTGAATTTTAGCACAATTGTTATAAGCAGAAGGTCTTTGCACACTACCAATTTGGCATTTATACTTCAAGGGTCGTTTATTGTAAACATTTTTTTTTTTTTCTATGTTCTATTTATTTTTTATAAAGCTAATTTAAAAAAAGGTTCATAAGTTTAGAAGCTTCAATACAATATAATAAGTATAATAATGACAGTGCTTTAGCTCATTCACCTAATTAAAAGACTCAAAAAACCATATTGCATATTCAAAGCGCATTATTACTGAGTGCAAGGAATCTCAAAACTAAACGCAAAATAAAGCAGATTTACTTAAGAACATTAAAATTTATCAACACTTGTCAAAAAAACATAGAACTTCAAAAACATACATCTACAAAATTTTTGTAAAAAATCAGCAAAGAACAATATGTAACCCAACCAATCCGCAAATGCATCAAATAGCAAGAGAAAATATTTACTTTAGGACTAAAATAGTCAGTGCATACATTAGTTTAAAAATAATTTTATAATGAGAACATTATTTCTTATAACAGATCATAAGCATAAGCATAAGTGATCAACTTGATAAATATAAACTGATAAAAGTTTGCCTTAATTTACATAAATAGGAATATCTGTAGATATTATTATCTACTAGATAATAATTTATATTAAAAACTAATCTTCATATGTCTCTTTTTTAAATATGTTGTGTTGATATATTTGCCCTGGCTTTTAGTTTATGACTAAAAATTTAAACATCAATTCTTGAGGTTTAACTATCTAATCATTTCTAAAAGCATCACGGGTAAACAGCCAAACATAATATAAAATAGATATGAATCAAATTAGTTATGAATCATATCTAATTTGAAGTTTGAACGTTGTCTTTATTTAACAAGGAATGCCTTTAGATTATAATTTATAACTAATAAATTATAATCTAAAAAAATAAAGTTATTTTTATATAAGTTTATTAAACTGTTTTTAAATTATTATTTGGCCACTATCTAAACCTTTATGTATAACTTATATATTTCTTTCGCTGTTTTAGATGCTCAAAGTTGTGAAATGGCGTCAGCCAACAACATCAGTTAGTTACTTTCTTTTTTCAAAAGCTCACTAGTTATTTTTATTATATATATATAATATATATATATATATATTATATATATATATATATATATATATATATATATATATATATATATATATACACACACAAATGACTTACTATATGCAAATTTTTATATTTCTTTGTAAAAATAAAGTTAATTTAACTTTTGCTTAGATGAACTTGCTTTTGAGAGGATCAGTCAGTTATATCCTTATTTGTAATTCCGGAAAGTTCTAGAACATTTAATGACGTTAGAGATTTAATAGCTTTAATAGTTTTTACCAATAATAATTGTAAATATGTTTTTGCGGTGATTTATGACGGTGTTTTGAAGGATATGTTAGGAAAAGCATAAAGTATATATATTGAGGAAAAATTTGTAAATAGCAGAGTTTTAGTTAGGAGAAAAGATTATCGTTTATTGATTTAATTTATCTGTTTATTGATTTGTTGATTACGAGAAAAAACTACAAGCTAACCGGGCATGGAACCAAGTATGAGATTATTTGATATGTTTGAAACGTATGATGGCACTTCGGATGCTGCTGTTTGGATTCAACGAACGAAAGTGATTGCTGAAATTCAGAACTTAAAGCTTGAACTACTTTTTCCGATTCTTCTCAGAGAAGCTGCTTGTGCAGTGTACGATGCTTTAACCGCGGAAGATAAAAAAGATGTTGTGGAAGTCGAGCGTGTGTTATTAGCGGCGTTTTCTGTAGATGCATATACTGCATATGAACTGTTTACAAAACGAAAACTATGTGACGGAGAAAAAGCCGACGTGTTTTTGGCTGATTTAAGACGATTAGCCTATCTTGCTAAATTATCAGAGAAGTCTGTGCGTTTGGCGTTTGTTGTGGGTTTGCGGGAAGTTTTATCATCAAGACTTCGAGCCGTAATGGACCCGATTAATATAATGTTACCCAGAGTAAGAGCTGCTTTGAACTGTGCAAATGTGATTGACAGTGACGCTGTTGGCGCTGTATCTAGACGCCATGCTACAAAAACCGCGTTAGTGTGTTACAACTGCAAAGGTTTGAATCACATTGCAAAGAGTTGTTTGCTTACAAAGAACTTGTCACCCACCGAAGACTGTTAGATGTTTTAAATGTGGTGAGGAAGGACAAATTGCATCGAAATGCTGGAAGCTGTAGGGAAACGATTGCAGGAGCGAGGAATCTGCGCTACCTCGCTCCTGAACAACGGTGGAATGAGCGCATTATCTGTTATTCGTTTAAAAGTTAACGGTATGGTTGCGACAGCTTTAGTGGACACAGGATGTTCGAAGACGATTTTGAATAAAAAATTCCTGCCCAAAAGTCAATGTAGGTACTCAAACTCTCAAAAGGTAGTAACGTTTGAAGGAAAAGTTCATCAGTGCACTGGGTCAGCGGTCGTGATTCTTGAGGTTGATGGCATTAAAGCACGTGATGAAGTTATTTTAGTGGACTTCCAACCGTTTGGAGTTGATATGATGCTCGGAATGAGTTCCATTAAATTACTAGGAGGAGTATCCATTTCTCCTTTGGGAAAAGCGAAGTTCGGATTGAGTTACTGTGGAGCATCGGCTTTGAACAAGGACAAAGTTAAGAAAATCGAAATAAAAAAGAAAGATCACGAAGCAGTTTTTAATGGTGTTGAATGGAGAGTCAAATGGAAATGGAGAGATGGAGAAAGCCCCGACCGATTGCGCAATAAAGTGGCACAGTACGGAATTCCACAACACGCTAGAGCAGACTATGAAAACGAACTACAGGATTGGATTGATCGGAAGTGGCTGTTAGAGTATGACGAAAATGAATTTGGGCCGCCCAAAGGGCAGATTCCTTTAATGGCTGTTATTCAGAGAAACAAAGACCACAAAATCCGACCTGTTCTGGACTGGTGAGAAGCTAACGATTTCATTGAGACATACACGAGAGATGCAGATGTGTGTGTCGAAAAGCTTAGAGAATGGAGAAGAATGGGTAACAAACCAGCAATTATTGATTTACGCAAGGCTTATCTTCAACTAAAAAGAGTGAAGAGTGGAACGTCCGCTTATGTTGACGACATTTTCGTAGACGAAAGTGTGGTGAGTCTTGATTATGTCAAGAGGCATTTTTTAAAATATGGTTTAGAAAGTAAAGAAGGTGAGCAGATTGGTAATGATGGAGTTCGTGTGTTAGGATTGTGTGTGCGCAAGGTCGGTAACAAACTGATGTGGTCCAGAGGGAATCGAGTTGATGCTATCTCGCAAAAGTTAACCAGGAGAGTTGTGTTTTCAATCTGTGGACAGTTGGTAGGATATTTACCTGTGTGTGGTTGGCTGCGAGTGATTTGTAGTCTCTTGAAGAGGAAAGCTGTCAGTCTGACGAAGGGTTGGGACGATGAAATTTATGATGAGAACGTTAAGTGGGTGCTTAAAGAAGTATTTGCTGAGGTGGAACGTTGCGAGTCTGCTTGTGGTGATTGGGCTGTGTGTGGTGATGAGGGAAAAGTGTGGGTTGATGCCAGTTCTTTAGCGATGGGTGCTCTTATTCAAGTTGGGGAAACTACTGTGGATGATGCAACATGGCTGCGAAAAGAAACGTCTGATATTCATATAAACATGGCAGAATTTTACGCTGCGATACGTGGAATGAATATGGCTTGATGTGGAGGCTGAAGAAAGTGACTGTTTTTACCGATTCCGTGACAGTATTCCACTGGGTTTCTGACGCCCTTACAGGAAAATCAAGGTTGAGATCAAAAGCGACGGGTGAAATGCTGATTCGAAGAAGACTAAGCGTATTGCAACAGCTAATTGAAGAATACAATGTTAGCGTTGAGGTAAAACTCATTCCTTCTAAAGATAATTTGGTTGACGCATTAACAAGAGTTCGCAGCAGATGGCTCAACAAACTGACTGTGCCAGAGTTTCGGAATAGTTGTATGGGAATCGTAGCTACGAAGGCTGAATCTATTTCCGATATACACCAAAGAACTGGACATTTCGGAGTGAATCGAACGTTAAAATTTGTTCGTAAAGCAATTCCGACTGCTACTGAAAACGATGTTCGAAATGTGATAAAAAGTTGCGAACCATGTCAGTCAATAGATCCAGCGCCAATACGGTGGGAAAAAGGGAAATTGGATGTTGAAGGAAACTGGGAGAGATTGGCCATGGACATCACGCATTATGGCACTGACAGGTTTTTGAGTCTAATTGATTGCGGACCTTCAAAATACGCGTTGTGGCGACAATTATCAAGCTCATACGGAAGTCTTGCCATAGTCCGAATACTCCGTCTTTTTTTTTGTGAACGTGGAGCACCGTCTGAAATATTGACTGACAATGAGCCGACATTTAAAACTAAAGAGATAAGGAGTTTCCTTGATAGTTGGGGAGTACAAATTAGATTTAGAGCCGCTTATTATCCTGAAGGAAATGGAATTGTAGAAAGAAACCACCGTACGATCAAGAGAATAGCAGAACGATCGAAAATGTCAATACCGGAAGCACTATATTGGTACAATGTCTCAGCCGACAAAAATATACAGTTATACCATTGATGTGAAAGGATTGGGAAAAGAGAATCTTCCTGCGCAAAATGTCACGAACAAGAGGTTTCGAATCGGCGATAAAGTCTGGCTGAAACCACCAAATGCGAGGTGCTATACAAAGTGGCAACCAGCTACGATAACTCGGAATACGTCGAAACAAATCGTAGAAGTGAACTGCATTCCGCGTCATGTGAAACACGTTAGACCTCGAAATGATACTCAGTCCTGCATTATCCCTGATGTGGAAATAGAGATGAATACTGAAACTGGTCTAGAGAACGCTAAAAATCAAGGAGAGCAAGTTAAAGATGTATTAGAGACGAACGAGGAAAATGTCGAAGCTGAAGATAGACCCCAAGAAATCGACATGCTTTTGCGACGAAGTGGTCGGGAACGGCGCATGCCTTCAAAATACTTTGATTGCTATTTGGATGATCCGTAAGGATCAAGGAGGAGTGTAATTCCGGAAAGTTCTAGAACATTTAATGACGTTAGAGATTTAATAGCTTTAATAGTTTTAACCAATAATAATTGTAAATATGTTTTTGCGGTGATTTATGACGGTGTTTTGAAGGATATGTTAGGAAAAGCATAAAGTATATATATTGAGGAAAAATTTGTAAATAGCAGAGTTTTAGTTAGGAGAAAAGATTATCGTTTATTGATTTATTCTATCTGTTTATTGATTTGTTGATTACGAGAAAAAACTACATTATTATATGAATTAATTTAGTATTTAGTCATTTACTATTAGTTTTCAAATACAGTTCTTTATTATGCCTATGTAGATTGTTGTTAGTTGTATTTTTGTATTCCAAATACTTACATTTTATTAAGTCACTCTTTTTTCTATCGATAAATTAGAACAAACAATCAGTAAGTTTAGTTTAAATTGTGTTAGTTACTATATCATATAAAAGTATTTGTATGCTGTGTTAGTATTCCTTGTTAGCTTTGAATAAACGTTTTGATTTAAAATTGGCATTTTGGTGAGTGCGGTCAGTAGATACGTAAGTTTCATAGATTTCAATAATTTTCAACATATAACTAATTGATACATCATTACAAATATAAAATTCAAGTAATTGTTTTAATTTAAAGTTGGCATTTAGGTGAATATGGCAAACAAGTATGTAAGTTTTGTAGGTTTCAATATTTTAAAGTGTATACTTTGTTTATACATCATTATAAAGATATGATAACTCGAAACAAGTGTATTTTAAAGTTGAAAAATATTCCATTCACATTCCAACAATTTTAATTTATTTTTTTTACCTTTAGCAAACCTTACTTCGATAATTGGTGAGAGAATTTTTATATATATAAAATTGTTATATATATATATATATATATATATATATATATATATATATATATATATATATATATATATATATATATTTATATATTTATATATTTATATATATATATATATATATATATATATTTATATGTATATATATATTTATATATTATATTTATATGTATATATTTTTATTTATATATATATATTAATGGAAGATAATTTTAAGTATGGTTTCAATTATTAAATAGTTACACTGTCATGTTGTGTATTGCATTTTTATTTTTAAGCATCAACTTCATCGGTTATAATGGGTAAGGTTTTTTTATTTTTGTTTTCATATATGATTTTAATTTCCAAATTATTTTAAGGTTTTGCTACATTATTTAATTTTTCATATAAGGTTTTTCATAAAACATTTTTTTTTATCAAATAAGTCTATGCTATAGTATTTTATATTTTTATTTTTTAGTGCCATCATCATCTAAACAAGTTGGTAAGAGATAATCTAAACCTTTCAACGTGATTGTTATTAAAAAATAAATACAAGATTTTATTTTTTATTTTAGCGCCACTTGCATCTGTTCCAGTTGGTAATGTCACATATTTTTAATAAGAATTTATAGATTTTAAATAATAAATATTTTCCAGTGTCGACAAATAATTTACATATATAATTGCAAGATAATGTTGTGTATTTTTATTTTTTAGTTTTATCTTCTTCTGTTAATACTGGAAAGGTTTACATATCTTTACTTTTTAACAACCAAATAATTTTAAGGCAATGCTGTATTTTATGTTTATTTTTTAGTGCCATCGTCATCTGAATGAATTGGTAAGGTGTATAAAGTGAACTTTTCAAAATGTTTGTAATTGGAAAATTATTACAAGAATTTAATTTTAGTTTAATATGTCTATTTATTTTAGTGCAAATTTCATCTGTTACAGTTGTTAATGACATATATTTTCTCTCTTTGAAAATTGATATAAGTATTTTTAATTATTATTATTATTATGCTTTTTTTTCTTTATCTGCTGCAACTTGTAAGGCTATATATATCAACTTTGCTACATGAGTTTATGTAAAAAAATATTTTCAATTTTCGTTTTTGTATTATGCTTTCGTTTTTAGTGCCACCTCTGCCTACTCAAACTGGTAAAACAATTATTATCAACTTTGCATTGAGATTTAAATAAAAAACATATTATATTATATGATTTCTTTGTTTAAATTTTTTTTGCGCGTTAACTATACGGTATGGTCCTTACTTCTGTTAATGTAATAATCATATGAAAGACTTTATTATAGGTTTTTGCTATACTTGGTTAGAAAGATGACATAATTTTTTTTTTTTCTTTTTTTTTTGAAACATCTCCGCTTCCAACAAGGCTACAAGCAGCCACTAATTAAAGTTGGAAGTTACTGAAAGAAAAAAGATAAAGATTGTAGAGCAAGATAACTATTGATGGATGACTTAAAGGATTGCAAATTATATAAATCAGGAAAGCAAGATGAAGGAAGCGAATTCCAAAAAAACTAAACGAAAAACGAACGAAAAAAACTAGACGAATAAGCGTTTTTGGAGCACTTAGGAACAGTCACAGAAAAAGGATGACACTTAATTGAATGACGAGTAACACGAGTAGGCATCATTAGAAGAGCCGCCTCAGATATGGCAACAGTATTCCATACAAGGCCGGATTTGAGATTTATAGAGATGGAGAATAGAATCCTAAGTAAGAAAGTGTTGAGCTCGATAAAGAGATGCAACCCTAGCAGATGCTAATTTTGCAACTGATTTGATATATGGTTTCCAAGAAAGATTGGAAGTAAGAGTTAATCCTAGAAGATGAAGAGTAGATGACTCATCGAGTACTCATGCAGCATTTATAAAATTAAAGCATACAATAGCAAAATAGTTATTATATGTTTTAGCTGCTTACAGTTGTGTTAAAAACCCTCTAGCACACTGCATAAGGTAACTAAGAACTAAAAGGTACCTATTGAACAAACCTGTACAATACATAAAAACATAATTGATTATATACCTTTTTTATACGGTCTGGGGATTTTTAAAATTTTTTAGGAAAAAAATTTTCCCTTAACCTAACAGTTGTCCAGTTCCGTCGATATCTTTTTCTAAAAAATGATCAGAACATATCAAACTGCTATTACTCGGACTCCATTCTTAACGGTTTTGATGGTCCATTTTTTTCTTTTTTCTGTGTTCGAAGGAAATCCGTATAAAATAAGTAGGAAAAACAACGTTTGATATTTTATTAAGTTTGTTATACTTTTTGTACAACTGATGTTATTTAAATCCATTTGTCCACATTCTAAGCAAACTAACAGAGGTCAATAAACTTTAAAATGTTTTTATTTTCAAAAATAATTAAGAAAGTCCCTTATGAAATGTTCTAGCAAACTTTCGTTTTAAAGATGGTTCATCATCAGAAATTCCATCGCTATCACTTCTTTTACTGTCACTAAGTTTTCTTTTATTGCAACCAAATGCACACACTGAGTCCCTCGCTTTTTGGAATTTTCTCCAGACATTTATAGAATCAATATTGTAATTATTTTACTGAAAAATAGTTATCATTATTTGAAAAAAAATAATAATAATTTTCCATACATTCTACCTATGTTAAATATAAAAAAACATAAAGTTAAACCACTAGTATAAAGAAATAGCTTGTTCACCAAACAATATTTTAACTAAATAATATTCCTCCGTGGGTCCTCCCAATATGGCGCTGGCGAAAATATTTTGGCTTCAAAAATTACGCTATTTTCTTAGGAGATGCGCTATCCAGTTATAATATAGATCAGTGATCATATCCCACTCGCAACGATTATTTTTATATGCAGTATTTTGCCGAACAATATTTAAATTTTATGCCGCAACAACACACGTGCATAATTTGATTTGTTATTTCAAGTGCCTATTTACGTTGTCTTTTATTCATTTAGTTTATTGCATTCACATTGGGTTACTTTAGTCATTCATGGATGTAATATTTCTAAAAGGTAAGTTTAAGCTTATAATTTTCATTATGTGTAAATTAAGCTCATAATTATATATAATAAATATATATATATATATATATATATATATATATATATATATATATATATATATATATATATATATATATATATTTATATCAGGGGCGTCGTCTTGGAGGGTATAGAGGGGGGAGTCTCCCAGAAAAGAATCTAGAAAAGAGAAAAGTTGGGAATTTCCTTGCCACGAGTTGGGACAGTTGGGAAATCGGTGATAAAATCAAAAAATATTTTCCAGTTAAATAAAATTAAAATGTTTGCGAAAATCCATCAAAGATCTAATTTTTTTTTTAATTGGACAAATAAACTTTACGTTTATTAAACGGCTTAAGGCTGTTTTCCACAAGACGAAATAAATTGTGAAGTCATAACGGAACGCCCTTTTGATTTCCACGTTGTTGTTTTTTTTCACGCAACTTTTTTTTGTTATCAACAATAAAAATGGCAGCTTCAATTTTATGCAATAAAAATAGCAGCTCCAATTTTATGTTTGACTAGAAGCAGTTATTCATTTTTTTCATACTTTCTACTTTGAAACGTGAATATTTATTTCCATGAATTGATTTTTACATTTCTGTCTTTGTATAAAAGTATATGATAGCATTTAAAATAATATGATTCATTTTTTAATATAATAACTTTATATAAAGCTTTTTATCAGAAAGTATAATAAAATAAATGCTAAACTCTGATATGAACGTTTTGCGCCTGTTATTACTTCCAATTATCAGTATACTAAAGTAGGATCAGAATTAGGTTTGTAGGAGTAATAGGTCTAATTAGAATATGTAATAGAATTATTAGTCTTATTCTGTTATTTTAAGACTCTTATATCTTATCACATTTATTAAGAGTGATAACTTTTATAAACATTGAATCATTTAAAAATTACGGTAAATTATTTGCGTTTGTTTTCCAGCACTAAATATGAATAGCAAAAGATATAAATTACAATGCTGCGTATGCAAAGTAGTATTTAATAACGACTATAAAACCAGTCATGAAAGATCCGTTCATGGTGGTAGAAAGGTTCGTATACAAACAGTGGGAGCCCCAGAGAATCCTTTTGTAGCCTCCTTAGCTTCAAAAAAACGAAAAATGGAACCTCAGAATGCTGATATTGATGTCGAAGTGGATGATGAAATACAAAGTAGTGAACATACAAAGTTAGACTTGATAATAATTGAAACATCGACTTCAACATGTGTTATATCCATAAAAGAAGAAACAACATCTTTTAATAAAAAATTTGAAGAGGACGCAGGTTCAAAAGTTCAAGATAATGATGCAAAAGGGGAAAACCCGGGTTATGCTGTAGTCCAGGAACAAGCAGAGAAATTTACAAAATTAAATTCTAAATCAGATCATTTAACCCAGTTTCATGACCGAGATAAAAAGGATGACACGAATATTATTAACTTGGATACTACTGAAGTAAGCAGTGAAACAACAAATTGGACCGTGCTCATGGGGAATTTGGGTGTTTTAATAGATAATTTTAAAGATTAAAATGACATTTATAAAAAATATTGTAAAGAAGAATTAGTAAATGAAAAATTCGCTGCAATTGAAATTGTGAATGCAACAAGTTCTGTGGTGGAAATGTCAAAAAATGTTTTGAAAATGGGAAACGCTTTTATAAAAAAACTCGATACCAAAGCTCAAAATATTATAATTGACAAATCAGATTCATCAGTATGATAAGCCATGACCCAGGTTTACGTCCACATACAATTACGGATAATCACCCAGAAGGATGCCACATTTTGTTTTGTCTGCCGCCTTTTTCCCAAGGGTGTTGGAAAGAATGGGAAAAACTGAAGATGCTTGGATAAATGTTGGGGATAAAGCTTGGATAAATCTTGGTCTAAGATGAAAAGCTATGGGAAAGACAAACTTGGAAAGCTTCAGGCGCACTTTACCTCTCAAGCACATAAAGTTGCATTAAGTGAATACTGTCACTTTCTTAGGAAAAAAGAGCATATAGATCACCTTATAGATAAATCCAATAGAATTGCTCTAATAGAAGAGCAAAAAATAAAGGTGCAGAATAAAAAACTGTCGAAATTCTTATCGATACATGCAAGACTTTGGGAAGCCAAGGGCTAGCGTTTAGAGAATCGGACAGTGCTAATCAAAGTAACTTTGTTGCAGTTGTTAATCTTATCTCTCGCCACAATCCCACACTAAAAGCCTGGATTGAAGATAGAGCCCTTCGTCCATATAGAGTTACATACACGAGTCCATCGTCTCAAAATGAAATGATTAGTTTAATTGTAACTGAGTTAAAGAGTAAGATCATTGATGAAATTAACAGCTCCAATTTTTTTTTCGTGATGGCCGACTCTACTCCCGATATGTCAGAGAAGGACATAATGAGTATAGTTGTGAGAACAGCCAGTGAAAATGGTGAGATTCGGGAAAGGCTTTTGAAATCCGTTGAATGCACTGATAAGACTGGAAAAGGGATGGCTGAGCTAATTTTATCTTCTTTACATAAAGAAGGCATTGACACATCAAAGATGGTTTTTCAGTCTTATGATTACGCTAGTTCAATGTCTAGACAATTTAAAGGAGTACAAAAGTATATAACAGAAGAAGTTGGCCATAATGTACCTTACATACCTTGTCAAGACCACAGAACAAACACTGCTCTTGAACATGCCTGCAATGTTAATGCTTTCATACGAGAATTGTTTAATGTCCTCGAACAGTTGCATGTTTTCTTCACATCAAGCACAAAAAGGTTTAGTCATTTAAAAGAAAAACTTGAAGACATTGACATTGCAATACAGCTTGTAAACCTGTCTAGAACAAGATGGACCGCATGAGCAAAATCTGTTAAGGCTTTAAATTAGTATTTGGAGAAAGTTATTGATCTTCTTCAGAGCATCTCAAATAATAAGATTTTTGATACTAATACGAGAACTAAGGCAATGGGACTTTTGAAAAAAGTAACAACTTTTGATTTCATTATTACTCTTTTCTTCATGAAGAATATCATTGAGAAGATAAAAATATTAACTGAAATCTTAGAAAGTCCAAACTTCAATGTCATTGACGGTATTAATGTAATTGAAAGTGCTGCCAAGAACATACAAAATATCAGTAACGATACAGATGCTATGAACAATTTGATTGAAAGTGCAGTAATATTTTTTAGGAAATTACACATTGATGCAGAAAACGATTACGAACGACACCATAGATTAATAGCAATGGAGATGAAAGCTTTTTACCGGAAAGAATTCAAAGAGGTCATTGACTCTCTAGCCATAGGTTTAACCGAAAACTCGGCAGCATTAAAGGAAATATTTGCCCCTATCACCAAAGTTTTTAGTTTTCCGTTAAATAAGGATAATTTGAGTATTGAAAACTTAACAAAAGAAAGCAAACTTTTTCCTCCTGGATACAAGGATCAAATTCCAGACGTTCATGTGCTGAAAGGCCAGATGGAAATTTTAATAGATATCTGTTTAGAAGTAGGTGATAGAGATTTTAACTCATCAAGAACACCACCCAAGACGCTGCAAGACATTTTGTACCATATTGTGAAGTTAAAGGATATACTGAAACAAGCCCATAAACTATGCATTTTTGTAATCACAGCTGCTTATGGTGTAGCATCAAATGAGCGTTCTTTCAGTCAACTCAAGATTGTAAAATCCCATCTGAGAACAACAATGAGTAACGAGAGATTGGATAGTCTCATGCTACTGAAGTGCGAAAAAGAACTTTGTAAAGGAGTTAACCCCGAACATCTTGTTAAACGATGGGTTCAGTTGAAGTAACGTCATATTAAAATCAAACAGTAAACAAAAAATGATAGGCTGATGATAAAATATTGTGCGTATAAGTTTTGTAATAAAATAATATTTTCCATATTCCTTTGTACTAACTCATTTCCGTTAAATTTTAAACTGATATATATGCTGCCAGAATGGTTTGTAAAGTTTATTTAATTTGTAAATTGTAATATTTTTTTGGACTAATACAAATTCACTATGAATGGGTAAAACTTTTTGACGTTTTTTGAATTGAATACTTTGTATATATGTAAAGGAAGCTATGTTTTGTTAATAGAAGTTAATAAATACTGATAATTGGCAATTCATGAGAGTGAGTGCAGTGTTGTATAACAATCAGTAGATTTTGTAAATAGGACAGAAATTGATTTCTTGAATTCTTGAATTATAAAAAACAGTTGTGAAAACTATGTTATGCAGTTGGGAAAAACACGCTAGAGAAGGGTGCAAGAGGGTATTATTCGGAAACTCTACACCTCTCACACCTTGGGTAGGGTGGGTTAAAACTTAAATATTATTTTTTGTAATAATAAATAGTATTTATATAAAAACACAAATTTTTCTTAAAAAAATCAAACTCAACTATATACAAAAATTAATATACAAAAGGATTATATACAAGTATCAACTTAATAAATATATACATACACACTATACATACACCTATTAATAAGTGTATATAGATTCAGCTAAGTGAACCTATATAAACTTATTAATAAGTATATTTACAGTTGTTAATAACTACATTCCTGAATTCTCTGCCATCCCTTCTGCCACCAGGAGGTCTGTATTTAAAATCAGGCAGGTCTTTACCTCCTTTATAGTCCCATATGCGGAAGGCCCTTTTTGATTTAGGTCCAGGGTGGCTTCGGCGCCAAACTAAGAAATCACTCCTAGACAAGCCTATATTCAAAAAAAAAAAATTAAATAAGTGTTCGAAAAATTAAAATGAAAAACAAAAACTAAAACACAGTAAAAAACTTACCAAGGAGGTCTTGGTTTTCACTCTGGGTGCCAGATAGCAGTGATGACATGGATGAAGCTGGTAAATTTAATTTTTAAATTTTTAATATGAAATAAGTTCAATAAAAATTATTAAAAATAGTGTTCATTTAGCAAAAAATCATTAAAAAAATTTACAACATTAAGATATACTTGCCAAGTTTCTCCCTTTTGCGTCTCTTACCTCCTTTAGTGTCTCTGTAATAGAAAGTGAGAAATACTTTTTACATTACAGATACTCTAAACTGCAATGGAACGTTCAATGCTAAAAGTATTTTATCATTTGTAACTTTGTTCCAAGAATTTTGGGAAGTGAGACGAGAAAAATCAGTTGAAAAAGTTATTTGAAAAAAGCATTTTTTATTGTTCTTATACAAGTTCAAAGAAAAGCCGATGAAACAGTTTATTCAAAAATGCGTTTAAATACTGTTCGCTTTCGTTTGATCTATTTTTATGATAAAACATTTCCTTTTTTTTAAAAAAAAAAACAACTTTTTTTATACCTAAAACCTTGAATAACATTTTTTGCAGATATGGAACTTTTAATACTTTATTTGTAATAATGTGCTCAAGGTATGTACAAATTTTCAGCTCTATGCGATTTATTGCAAATCTACCACTGTTATTTTTTTGTCTATTTTGACCGGATTATTACGAGTTTAAAAATTATTCGACTGTCTAATATATTTTTAAAAGTCTAAAATCAGTATTTCCACTTTGCATGATTTATCACCTTATGTAGGATTTTTTGACCTCTTTTTTTGAGAATTATGATTTCTGATTTTATGTAAGATACATGATTTTGTAAGATTTTTCTGTTTTTACTCGGAATGACAATATTTTTCACGAATCTATAATACAATTGCCACAGAAAATGTTTAACGTTTAAGGTTTAAGGTGGAATTCAAGAAGCGAACTTGAGTCAAGTTCGACTTTTTTCGAACTTTACAGAGGTGTAAAAATTATTAGACTCAACTAGGTTTTTTTCAATAAAAATAGTTTTATATTCTAAAAAGAATTTATTGAACAATTCAAAGCTACATTAATACTTTGTATGCATGCCTTTAGCCTTAAGTAACATTTCTATACGCTTTGGCATACTTTCTACAAGAACTGGACATTTATTTTTTATTTCCTCATCATGGTGCCATATTTTGATAAGTTGTTCAATCAATTGAACTTTTGTGGCTTTCTTTAGTCTTTTCTTAATAACCGCCCATAAATTCTCTATGGGGTTCATATCTGGGCTGTTTCCTGGCCATGGCAATTTTTGTACATGGTTTTCTGTCAAAAACTTTGTCACTGACTTGGCTTTATGGCATGGCGCACCATCATGCATGAAAACACAGTCTCCATCAGGAAACCAGTCTCTCAATTGGGGCAGCAGTCTTGTTTACAAAACCTTCTTATACTCGTGCTGATTCATTGTGCCTTCAACAATATATAAACGCCCTGTACCATTGGCTGAAATGATACTCAATATCATAACTGTGGTAGGATGCTTCACAGTCTGAGCAACACAAGTCTCAGAAAACTCTTCGTTTGAAGATCTCCTCACATATTGACTGCTTTCATCACATATTGAAAACATGGATTCATCAGAGAAGCAGACCTGTAATCAGATAATATAACAGACTGCAATAACAAAGCTGAGTATTGACCGGAATTGGCAGATGAGTAATGAAAAGATCTTGAAAATTGACAGTTAAGTGTGAAAGAAAAAGGAACATGGGTTGGTTGGTGTTAGGGTAGAAATTTTTGTTTAAAGAAGCATGTGTAAGAAAAACTATTGAAATGTTTAAGTTACTCACCTTACTCCAATCACTTCATAGGCGGGGTTTAACCTCATGGGCCTAGTTAACCCTTTTTTTAGCCATTGCCCTTGTTATTTTGGCTTTCTTTCTTGGCCGACGTGCTGGAAGACCTGCATTAATAAGCCTTCCCCTAATCGTAGAACTGCAAATATCAACACCATACTTCTCCAAGGACTTTTTTAAGTCTTCACTAGTGGCTCTTTTATTCACTTTAGCCATATGGATAAGTTTGCATTGGGTTTTTGGGCTCACTTTGGACTTGCGTCCATAATTTCCTTGTCTTGCAGAATTGTAATCTTGCCCATTTTTAATAGCCTGGCTGATACGGCTTACAGATTTCTGTAAAATTTGTAGTCTTGAAGCTATTTCTCGTTGTGAATACGTTTTTTCTTCAAGCAATGTTTTAGTAACAGCAACTTTTCAAGGTGGAAGATCTTTGGTTCTCCCCATAACCTCAAAATCTGTAGAAAAAAACAAAACAATTTGAAATCAGACTTTTTATACATTTTAAAATGGAAGTTATAGCAAATAAACATTAATATGTTAATGGTTAACCATAATGATTTAATTAAACTCACTATTTTGATGAACGTATTTACAGTAAAAATTCTCCTCACAACAGCTGATTGGCCACCTGTATGTTTATAGCAGTGTTGACAACCCACCAAGCTTATGCGTGGTTACCAAGTTACTAAAGGCTAAAGACAGGCATACAAAGTATTAATGTAACTTTAAATTGTTCAATAAATTCTTTTTAGAATATAAAAACTATTTTTATTGAAAAAAACCAAGTTGAGTCTAATTACAATGTTACAATGGTTACAATGTACACCTCTGTACATTGTAACCAATAGCGGCAGAATATGGGTTTTCCCCTCAAAAATACTCTGCCGCTATTGGTTACAATGTCAAGTTCGCATCATGCATTCAACTCTAAATCTCTAAATAAAGTTGTTTATCAATACTTATTGAAATAGCTTTCTAAAATGTTAACTAAATATATTGAAATTTCTAATTTTTTCCTTTATACAAGTTAATTTGACAAATTATTTTATTATTTATTACATAAATTTATTTCTAAACATTTCAATATGTATAAGATGCTTTAATAATTTTTATTACTTCACCCGTAAAACTATGGTTTAATAATAGATCGTAATAGTATGGATAAATAGTAGGTCGTAACAGTATGGTTTAACAGTAAGTCGTAAAAGTAAGGTTTAATAGTAGGTTGTATTAGTATGGTTAAATAGTAGATCTTAATAGTATAGTTAAATAGTAGGTCGTAATAGTATGGTTTAGTAGGTGTCTTTTATAGTTTCTTATTGTCTAGTAAGTGTTTTTAAAATTGAAAAATAATTTTAAAGTAGAATTAAGCTTTTAAAGTGACAAGAAAGATTCGGAGATTTTTATTTGTTTACGAGTATTTTTACTGAGTAAATCAGTTTTAAGTATATACAAAAACATATAAAAATGTTTAGTATTTTATTGATGTTTTTTCGACATAAAACAAAAACAAATTCAAAACCGTAGAGGCTAATAAAGTTTGTATAAAAAGTTAAAAAGTAAAATAATGTAAAAAAATGGTAATGTTAAAATCAATAAGCAAATTATTGTTAAAACAAGATATAAAATGTTAATATTTGTAAAAATTTCTAAATATTTATAAAATTTGAAAGCTGAAACAATATTAGCAACTGTTAAAGCCAAATAAATATTTTATTCTGCTCGCTTAATGCATAGAGTCACAAAACTGACACGATCTTTGACTCGATTTTAACGGTTTTAAGTGAAAAAAAAAAAGTTCAACTTATGTTGGCTCGTTCAGCTATTCATATAATTTATATTCCTAGATCAATTAACCTTTAGAAAGCATTTTATTTTTTTTTTTTTTTTTGCCGTTAAAAATATACATTCCGTAATTTACTAACAAAATATAAATATAGCAGGGGCGAGAAGAAGACTAATATGTCTTATCACCAAGCCCCTTTATAAATTCCGTAAATATAAAGTTTAATTTTAAAATAAGAAACTTCGTTAAATTTATATAATAAACAAATGTACAAAAGTGGTAAAATAATAAATAAAACATCTATTAATAAAAAAAAAAAAAAAAAAAAAAAAAAAGTGAAAAATTAGCTAGAATTAGCTAGGCTTAGCAAATAGCTAGGCTTAGCAAAAAACAAAAACAATAAAAATATATATTAGGATATAAATAAATTTAACTCAGTCTTTTTCTAAAATTAATATACTTTTCATGTACTTGATAGGTAAATCATAATGTAATTTCAGAAATAGTTTTGTGGTAAATCATTCTTTATTAATAGCTGTCTTAAACTCATTAAGCATTGTTAGAGTTTTAAGTTCAGTTGAAAGTATTTTATTCCATGCCTTTGGTCCTCTTATTGAAATTGAAAAATCAGTTGCTGCATAATAACTTTTGGGCTGTATATATCTGTTATTTGAATATCTAGTTAGATATTTGTTTTCCTTTATTTTGAATAACGGGTTAAATATTTTTGGAATGATACTTTTATTAATTTTGAACATAAAAATTAGGAGATGATAAATATTTATTTGGTAGATATTTAGTATATTTAAGTTAATAAATAAGAGTCGAGAGGGTGTATAGCGGCTTTTATTGGATATGATTCTGATAGCATGTTTTTGCATATTAAAGAGTTTTTTCAATTTATTTTTATTGGTACTACACCATGCAATGCTAGCGTAATTAAGATAGGAATGAATAAAGGAGAAATATAAGAGTTTTAAACAACTTAAATTTAAAAATGATTTTGCCCTATATAGCATGCCGATGTTCCTTGATATTTTACCTTCAATATATTTTATCTGACATCTCCAAGTTACATTTTCGTCCAGGAGTACGCCTAGAAATTTTAATGATACCTCTCTTTTTATTTCATAATTGTTAATACAAAGATTTGGAAGTTTTAATGGAATTTTGTCTCTTTCATGATAGCGATGGAAAAAAGTATATTTTGTTTTTATTACATTTAGAGATAATTTGTTTGCTCTAAACCATTTAGAAAGATATTGATGTTCTATGTTTACAGTTTTAAATAAGATTTTTATGTCATTGTGAGCATAAAATAGATTAGTATCATCTGCAAACAAGATTGAGTCTAATATATTACAAGATTTACTTAAGTCGTTGATATATATTAGAAATAAGAGCGGTCCTAATATAGAGCCTTGAGTTACTCCACAAGTTATATTCATATTGTTAGTTTTACTGCAATTATGAGAAATGTATTGCTGTCTATTTGACAGGTAGCTTTTAAACCATTTAAAGTTCGAGTGTTTAATACCATAGTTTTTTAGTTTGGTTAATAATATATTATGATTTACAGTATCAAAAGCCTTACTGAGATCAATAAACACGCCTAAAGTATATTTATTTTCATCAAAAGATTTCAGAATATCGTGAACAAGATAGGCAATTGCCTGATTAGTGGAAGGCCGTTTTTGAATCCGAATTGTTTATTATAAAGGATGTTATTAATATCTAAGAAATGGTACAATCTTTTATACATAATATGTTCTAGTATTTTTGAAAAACATGGTAGTATTGAATATAATTTGCGACACAAGTTGCATCTCCAGATTTTAGAACTGGTATCACCCTAGCCACTTTTTGTTTGTCAGGAAAGGTACCTTGTTCTAAAGAAAGACTGAAAATGTGCAAAAGCGGAGTTTTTAAATAAAATATTGATTTAATTATTATATTGCTACTTACATCATCAACTCCATTACCTTTATTTGATTTTAATAAATATACAGCATCAAGTAGTTCTTGTTCAGATAACTTTTTATTTTCCATGAGATCATTATTAGAGGTCAAATATGACTCGAAGCTAGTTTTGCTGTTTTTTACTTTGGAAGCCAAACTCGGGCCTGTATTAACAAACTCATGATTGAAAGAATTAGAAATTAACGTTTCATTAGTAATTTCACAATCATTTATAATGAGTTTTTTGGGAAGTTCATTAGCGGTTATGTTTTTTTTTCCTATCACCTCTTTCATTATGCGCCACATTTTTTGTGCATCATTTTTGCAGTTATGTAATTGGTTGGTATAATACTGTTTTTTCGAATACTTTATAACTGTCTCGAAAAGACGTATGTAATTTTTATATTTTGTTTCATTTTTATAAGTTCTTTTTTTTATAAATTTTTCGTACAAGCGTTTTTTTTTTTGTGATGACTTTATTATTCCCGCCGTTATCCAGGGATTCTGATGGGATTTGGTTTTGATTAATTTACTAATAATTGGGAAAGCTTCATTATAGTGGTCTTGAAATATGCAATGAAAAATATTATAAGCTTCCTGAGCATTTTTAGTTTTTAAAATAGTTTCCCAGTTTGTTGTGGATAACAGATTCATAAAAGTCATAGTGGATGTATCATTAATTATTCGCTTTTTAATTTCTTTTTTTTCTGATATTTTATTGATGCTTTTTTGTGAAATTATAAAAACCGGAAAGTGGTCTGATATATCAGTGACAAAAATTCCAGTCTTAACTTTTATGTTTTTGAAATAGTTTATTATGATTTGATCGATCAGTGTAGCACTATTTTTTGTTATGCGAGTTGGTTTATCAATTGTTGGAATAAAACCATTTTGAAATATAAAATTAGTAAGATTTCTGACGTTTTTATTATTTTCATAATCGAGAAAATCTAAATTGAGATCGCCTACACAATAAAATAGCTTGCCATAAGTATCTTTTTTTGTAATTAAACCTTTAAAGTGTTTGCTAAATGCTTTCATATTACCTGAAGGCGGTCTATATATGACGTGCAGAATTACGTTTTTGCTGGCATCGTTTAAGACCTCAACAGTTAGTAACTCAAAATCCTTTGTTATTGAGCACATTTCTTTACGCAGTTTAAAATCTAAAGAGTTATGTATGAAAATGCACACTCCACCTCCTATTTTTTCAGATCCTCTTATTTGATGAATAACTTTATAATTATTAAGTTGAAAGTTAGAGTTATTTTCGATTTCTTTATTCCTGCACCATGTTTCTGTTAGACATATAATTTGAAATTTTTTTTTAACGCTAAACAAAAATTCTTTAAATTTATCAAAGTTTTTTTGTATACTCCTTATATTTAGATGCAGAATGGATAGTGCATTAACATCAATGTTGCCAATGAGCGTTGAAATGTTCGAGTTGTAATAATAAGGGCTTATATTTTCCTCTCCATCCCCATCCTTAAAAAAACTAATGTTTAATTCAGGGTTATTTTCGAAAAGTATATTTTTGTTTCTTAGGAAAGATTTAAGTTTATTTATGTCATTATTATTGCCATTATTATTGGATGTGTAATTTTTTGCATTAAAATTAGATAATAAATTAGTTTCCATTTTAAAATAAGAATTTAAACAATAAAATAACAAATAAAAAACATTTACTTTTCTTTGGGAGTCCATTCGCGAATGATTAGTTTATTGTACGATATAACCGCATATTTTCCGCCTTCTCGTTCTTTTTTCAGTTGTTCTCGAAGCTCGTTTCTTATAATTGTAATTTCGGCGCAGTAGTCTTCGTTTATGTAAATATTTTTTCCTTTTAAATTTTTCGCCTGTTTTAAAATTTCTACTTTGTCTTTATAGTTTAGTAGCTTAACAACTATTGGGCGAGTTTTGTGTGTGTTTCTAAATCCTGTCCTGTGAGCCCTCTCGATTTGTATACTTTTTAAACCAAGTGTATCTTCAAACATCTTTTGTACCTTAGATTCGCTTACACTCCAATTTTCGTTTTCGCTTTCTTTCAGGCCTTCTATTCTGAGGTTGTTCCTTCGTGAACGATCTTCGATTTCTCTAAGCTTATTCTTTATTTTCAGTATTTCGCTTTTGTCTTTTATTTTATTGCTTAACTCTTTTGTTTTTTTCTTTACAACTTCAAATTTATTCGAAATAATCTCATCGTTAGTTTGGATAGATTTCATAATATCACTGCAATCAGATACAAGTGATATAACTTTTTTTATTCGTTTCATCTAAATCCATTGCAATGTTATTAATTTTATATGAGTTTTCGCTTGCGACTTTTTCATTCATATCTAGCCGCTCAGTAAGAATTTTCATATTTGCTGCAGTTATAGATGCGAATACTTTTTCGTGATCTTTCAAAAGCTTCCTCGTTTCTTCTAAAATATCTTTTTTTTGTTTCTCTAGTAAATCTGAAATCATCTTAATATCCATTTTAATTTAATTTTTATTTTTTATTTTTGAAGCAATAAAAACACGTCTGTTCACCACGATGCGCAATTGTTCGATTCAACTTATTTTTAATTATTTAGATTCAACAATATTTAACTTGTAAACACAGTATTGCACTAAAAGTATATGTGTTTTTTCCGTGAATACGAATCTTTAACCTGATGCCCCTCGTTACGTTTTGCACAATGCTATTGGGAACTTTACCACAAATTTTGTTCCACTTTTTGAGCAGCTCAGATTCCTCGTTGATTTTATATTGTGTCTTATTTAACTTGTACTTTCAAATAGCCTATAGTTTATTTGTAGGATGGATATGTGGACAATATGGCGGATTGTGATCATTTGGTATAACTTAAAGCTGATTTTCTGGATACCAATTTGAAGCAGGATTTGCATAGTGAAAACTGATCAAATTATTCAAAAAATTTACAAAAGTAATATAAGATTGCATAAAACACAAAAAATGTTTTTCCTGGAACTTCTTCTAGTAGAGGTGAAAAGGAAAGAACAAGAGGCCGGATGAATAAAAAAAAGTTCACAAGCAATAGCTCTGAGTAAAAGCAAAAGCTAAAAAATGCTTACGGCAAAAACAATTGCTTAAAAATACGTGAATAAAGTTTTGCTTTTTATTTTTTTGATTTTTCTAATTTTTAAAATTTTAAAATGTAAGGGTTTACTTAGGAACTAACTTCTCAAAGGAATTTATTTTTAACATTCTCGTCTTCTACTTTCATATTTATTGTTAAGTTAAAACATTTGAACTTGGTTGAATGTTATGAACTTCTGTTTTTTCAATTGAAGACCTTGGAATGAAAACCTCAAATGTCCACTTTTATGGAAATTGGGTTTATGTTATTTTTAGGTTGCCTATATATGAGTCCATGTAATGACTTTTGTTAAATATTTATTTTAAAATTATATGTCCTTCAAATTGACTGTCAAAAAAAAGGTATTTTTTTAAAAACATCAATAGTCACAACCGGTTTGTTTAAAAACAGCAAATGTCCGTATTTTCACCAATGCACGGCGGTATAAATCACTTGTATTTTGACATTAATGAATAGTGCTTCTTGTGTCGTTTTCTGTTTATTTATAAGTTTTTGCAGGGTTTATAATGGAAAGTTCGAATATACAATTGTCTGAAAACCCCTGGAAAAGGAAAATTAAACACAGCAAGCAGAACTTAATTAAAATTGCAAAAGTAAAGGGAGCTGGTCATGTTAATCATGTAGGAAAGTATCTTCCTGCTACAACTGTTGGCAAAGATTGCAGGTATAAAATAAAGCAGTGAATTATAATATTATTAACTAATATACCATACATCATATATATATATATATATATATATATATATATATATATATATATATATATATATATATATATATATATATATATATATATATATATATATATATATATATATATATATATATATATATATATATATATATATATGGTAATGCATTTTATATAAATAAAATTTTTATAAAAATTTTATTGATGATATATATCATCATCATCATCATCATCATCATCATCATCATCATCATCATCATCACCACCATCAATCAACAATTATTAATAAGCATTCACCATTCCTCGCATCCCATGTTTTTCATCCATTAGTTTGTTGATTAATAACTTTTGTTGAACAAGTTTTACTTGAGAAATTTATTCAAAATAAAATATTAAACTTCTTTTTAATTGTGTATGCTTGGTATAATTTTAATTGTGTATACTTCTTTTTAATTGTGTATACTTGGTTAATTTAGGTGCAAGAAATTACACTGTTTTGAAAGAGTGATATCAGAACTGATATCAGAACGGAAGTATTTGATATGTTTTACAAAATGGAAACTAGAAATGAACAAGATGGTTATTTTTCTGGTTGTATTGAAGTGATAAATATAAAAAGAAGAAGTTTAAGGATAAAAAAAAACTTGAAAGATGTAATTCCTATCAACGGTGATATTTACATGCATTCAGCATCTTACAAGTATAAGGTCAGTATTATTATTCCTGATGCGTCTTATAAAATACATACAAATCCTCATTCTTAATAAAAATTATTCTTATTTGTTTCAGATAAAATCTTTAGATGATGGTCTTAGCTATGAGATTTGTATGAAAGCATTTTTATCAATTCATGGTATTTCTCATCCTCGACTGAGACGTATTCAAAATCATATAACAAGTACAGGATTAGCCCCGAAAGATAAAAGAGGAAAACATAAAAATCGCCCACATGCTGTACCTGATCAAATAATACAGCTCATTCATTCTCATATTCAATCCTTCAAAGGCTGTCAAAGCCATTATTATTTTACCAAAAATAAAAATGTAAGATACCTTTCAGAGACATTAAGCATAAAAAAAATGCACGAACTCTTCTTACAATTTTACAAAATCCAACTAAAATATGATACATACTACAGAATTTTTATAACCAAATATAATCTATCCTTTGGATCTCCTCGCAGCAATACATGTTTATATTGTGATTCAGTTAAAACAAAACTTTAAGTTTTTGATTTTCCTGAAGAAGACAAACTAAAACAGGAGATAGAACACAAGCTTCATTTGGCAAGAGCGCAAGAGTTTACAAATAAAAAGTGACGTTTAAAACTACTAGCGAGCTCTTCTACTGATATTACTGTCATATAATTTGACTTCATGCAAAATTTGCCTTTGCCAAATATGGTTACAAAAGCTGTATTCTAGGCAGTTGTGGTATTATGTATTTGGGATACATGATTTAGCTCGAAATGATGTATTCATGTATTTTTATTATGAAGGAGTGGCGAAACGTGGGCAAAATGATGTAACGTCAATGTTGCTCCACTGATTAAATAAACATTTACCACAGGGTACAAAAACATTATATATTTTGAGTGACGGGTGTTCTGGACAAAATAAAAATTTTGTCATGATTTGGTTTTGGTATATGGTAGTACATGTACTTAAAAAAATTGATTGTGTAATTCATATTTTTCCTATAAGAGGTAACTCCTTTTTGCCAAATGAAGCAGATTTCCATCTGTTTAGCAATGCTAGAAAAGCAATCTTGGCAGATATCCCTGAGGATTGGGATAAGGTTGTTCTTGAAGTAAGGAAAACACCAAAACCTTTCATTCTTAAAAAACCAAAACAGGAAGACTTTTTTAATATAAAAGACATGCTTAAGCCTTACTTTTGGGCAAATTATGGAAAAAACTTCAAACTAAGACAAATCAGAATGTATAAAATAGACAGAGATAATGTTGACGAAGTTATAGCTAAACAAAATAGTTTCCTTGGATCTTGGGAAAGATTTAAAATAATAAAAAAAAACATTATACCTACAACAATTTCCTACAAACTATCTTATAATGGTTTGATTCCATTAAAGGGAGCCAAAAAAAAGGATGTCATAAAACTATGTAAATATTTACAAAATCCTCAAAATGCCAACTTTTATGAAAATTTGCCTTGTGACAACGATATGGTAGATGCTGGTGAGGAAGATAGCAAGGGATTAACTGATATAGATTAAAATTCATATTTAATTGAGACAGTATTTTTGATATAATATTTCAGTTTAGTTATAATGTTTTGTATTTCATGCTTTTATCTTTTAATTATTTTTATTTTTATTTTTTTTTGTTACTTAAAAAAGTAAAAAATATTCATAAGATCTTTTTCTTCCACTTTATAAACCAAAAGAAAAAAAAATGATCAATTTTGTTGTTTTTATTTCTCCTTTTATAGTGAAATTTCTCCGTATTTTGAAGCAAAAACAGCTAAAGTCCAAATCTTTTGGAAAAACCTCAAATGTCATATTAACTTTTTAATCAATATTTAATTATGCATACTTAAATAATAATATTAGTTATACTTATTCAGAGCGTAAAATGTGGTTCTATGATTTGGCATTTAAAAGATAGTCGTATATATTAGTGGAACCATGAAATTCAGAGTAAATGCTCTCCTGAAAAAAAGATCGTTTGTGACATTTGAGGTTTTCATTCCAAGGTCTTCAATTATGCTAAAAGAAAACTTTCATATTTATCTCAGTCCATTTTACATTCACACTCTTTACTTGGTTGTTTTTTTTAAGTTAATAATTTTGTACTTATAAGATCAATAGGTGATAAAATTGTATTTCAATTTTAGTTTGTTTGAATATGTTATACGATACAATAATTTAACCGTTTGAGACTTTTATAAATAATTTTATTATTGGTAATTCTCTTAATTCTCCTATTGTTTATAATTACTGCTCAATTAAAAAATTAAATTTTAAGAAACATTTCTTGTCTTATATATATATATATATATATATATATATATATATATATATATATATATACATATATGTATATATACATATATCCACTAAAAAGAAGGGACATATGTGCCCCAGGTGCCAAGATAGTAGGGGTGCCAGAAGACGGAAGACAAAAAAATTATCATTAGATTTCAATTACAAAAAAGTAAAAAAAACGTTTTTATTGATAAAGTAAAAAATAAATTTACTTGGTGATGTGCATAGCAACAACTTTGTGTTATTTATATTACCAAAGAATCATAGTTTAAATAATTTTTTTTGTTGTTGTTGGTGAGGATCAAGAAAAAAAAAAATTTGAACTTTTATTTTATTGACAATATTGAAGTCGATGCTAGGCATCATCCAAACAAAACATTTTATTTTTAAAGATAAACTTTGTCAGGTTAATTTAGAAAATATTAAATATATCCCATAAATACTTTTATGATTATTCTGAAAGTAAATTTAATCACGATTTTAAATTAAAAAAATTTATATTTTTTAATATAAGTGTTAAAGTCTCAACACAAATCAAATGTCACGCTTACACTCAAAAAAAAAGAAATAAAGTCAAGACTTATAACTACAAGCTTGTATCTCTTACCTATACCGTACAAGTTGACGAAGAAATAAATTATATGTAGGATTATAAAACAACCTAATATCAAAGTCTCAACATGGATTTGTACATCACAAATGCTGCGTTAAAAACCTGATTGAACCCCGTAACATTTTAACGGAAGCAGTTGACCGTGGAAACCAAGTTAAAATTTTTTACCGACTTTGCCAAAGCATTCAACACATTGTCACGAAACGACGTCTTCATAAGATTGATGCTTCTGGTATTTTAGACCAGCTAATCAATCAAAATTAATTTGGATCTCATAGATCAGTACTTGCATCTCTGCTATTTGTGTTCTTTATCAATAACTTACCAGACTGCATTCTTTACTATACCAAATTATACGCCAATGATGGCAAAATTATATGAGTTATTGGTGTCAATCAGTTTTCTTTTAATTATGAAAAACTGCGAGCGGACACCGACAACGCTTTAAATTGGTTGCACAACTGTTTTATGAATTTCAACTTTGAGAAGTGCAAAGTAATAGAAGTGCGTTTTCGTAATAACTAATTAATAATACTATGGCTAACGTTGATGGCTTGACGGTTAGATGCATGGTTGTCTCATAAAGGCATTTTAATTTGCATAACTTTTTAGTTATGGAAAAAACTGTACCAGCTGTACATTAAATCAAGTCTAGATTTTTGTTTTTTTATACCAGAACTTATTATTAACTACTTACTAAACCAGACCTTGATATTTATTATACTAGAATAAATTAAACAATATTGAACACTATTGGGCGTTGTCCAACATCGCGCAATATTGTTTAATAACGCTCAATTTATTCTACAAATACATCCTTTCTTTTTTTATGCTTTCTCATCAAACTCAGCACATGCTTTAAAAAAATGACCTGTTTAAAAACCCAACTAATCAAAGGGTATCCATCATATGTCATCACTTTTTTTAAAAACCGTATTGCAAGCTGCTGGAGGTTAGGATGCGCTGGATATAGTTGATGTACATACAGTAAATTCTTCTAAAAGTATTTTTTATAATACTAATTTGGCTGCAGCAATCTCAATTGTCAAAACGTGAAAATCTATTGTTGCTTTCCTTTATCAATATTAAACCTTTTATGTATAAGTTTGATTATTGTAATAAATAAATAAATAAAAAAAGAACTTATTGTTTTTAGTTGAAGTCCCGCTAGATGGAAGATCGTACTTTACAAGCTTTCGAACTGCTGCTCTAAAGTCATAGCTTTAGATGAAATAGAATTTTTTGCCAAGCAACTCATGATAGAAAAATTGCAATGAACTTGGATATGCAGCTTTTCTTGAAAATGTTTGCGACAATGTTTTATACATGCTTTTAGATTTATACTTAAAAGCTAATAGTTTTAGAAAATAATTAAGATTTTAGACGTTAAATAAGTGTTAAAAATATATTTTATGAGATGCAATGATGCTTATCTCTCAGTGTCAATAAATCTTGCAATTAATAGATTAGACCATCATTTAGACAGTAATCAATTAGACATTAGTAATTGAAATTGGATTGTTTAATTTACTATTAAATGAACTTATTTTTATAAAAACATTTATTTTTAATTAAAACGTTTGCAGTATAACTAACTTATTTAAAAGATTATGTAATGGATTTAAACAAACACTCGGCTTATCTTAGCCAACTAATTGCACATTTCTACGCATTTGGAGATGTTTCTCCACTTATATAATATAATAAACAAATCCGTTTTGGAGACGCGCTGACGCGTCTTTAAAATGCGACTAATTTCATGAATATTTTCATGATCGCCTTTTTTTTAGTGCTGTTAGCAACTTTGACTAAATAGACTAAAAGTTGACCAGTCAAAAGTTGAATGTAGTCGACTTCGAAAAATCAAAAAGTTGATTAAATTGACTAAGTACTTTCTGCTAATCGACTAAAATTCGATTTAGTCGAATAAAAATCTTAAAATCCTTTTATCTTTTCATTCTATTTAACTTTTCAATCTTTAACTTTTATTTGTTCATTTAATAACTGTAGTATGCACTATTATAACTTTTATCTAGTTTTTTGTTTACTCGCATTATTTATACCTAGTTTTTATAAACTTTCGATTATGTATTTCATTAATTTTTTTTCTTTTGTTTACTCGTCGCAATTTTCATAAATACTTTCATACAGGATCGCTCCAAGCTGGCTCAGGGCCCTGGGGCAAAATTAAGTTATGAAGCTCCAAAATCTTAATGTTATTAATCTATACAATCATATTGTAAATATGATTGTATTGACTTTTTAATATATAACAAGTATTTAAGGTGGTGCCTAAATCATAGTGGTCTGAGAATGGATTGTTCCGTTGTCGGAGTGGCCCTTCTCCCATATTGTTTTGCTCAATTATTATATAAATGTTATGATATTAAAAAAGAAAAAGAGAATATAAATTACTTAATTGTTTTTATTACAGTTTATTTCAAAAAAATAAATTCTTCCAATACTTAAACTAAATCGACTTCTATTCGGTTTGGTCGATTTTAAAAATGTATTAGTCGATTTTAGTCGACTTTAGAAAATATAAGATTTAGTCGACAGTCGAACTACTTAATAGTCGACAGCCGAACTATTTAATAGTCGAAAGTCGAACTAACTATTTAACGTACTTTTTTTTAAATCTAATTATTTATAAAATTATTGTCTATAATAAAAATACTGAAAATCATTAAATGGTGCAAAGTAAAATCTAAAGAAACTTATCAAAGAATTAAAAGGATCTATTTTCTTCCTTAAAATCAAACTTTTTTAATTGCTCTACCAATAGATTGTGCAATCAAGAGATAGCTTCAAAGTTACAAGAAAAACAAGTTGCGTTTAGAATGGATCAGTTTTTTTAAAACTTGACAAGGAGGGTGTTAAAGTTTTATTTTATATATTATATTATATATTACAGCTAGGATTTGATTTATCGAGTACTTATTTTAAAGTATATGAATTCACTCAAAATAACATTAATTTACCCACATATATATATGAACATGAGCAAAAAAAACATCTAAACTTAGTTTTAATGTTTGTATGTTAATATATAATAAATAATTAGTTTGAGTAACATAATAAAAAAAACATGGGTAGCAGATGAAAGTTTAAAACCGTTCATCTATCACAATCTAAAACTACCAGCCAAATTTAAATCTAACAAAATATCAGGTACACTCCAAATATCAAAATTAACGTCCTAATTTAAATTACAAATCCCCTATTTAAATCAATATCTAAAAGATTTTTAAGCTGCTGTATATACCAATATGCAACTTTGGTATATAAAGTGGGTAAAAAGTATTGATTTTAGTCAAAACAAACTATTTGAACACTAGCTGTTGTTAGTTGTTAGTCGACTAACTGTTGCTAACAATAACTATAGTTTCATTGTTATGGCAGACACTGATTTAAAATTTTTCAACTTTATCTCTTTTGGGTCATAATTTTTATGACAGAAACCTGATTTAAATTTTTTAATATTTTTTAGAAAAGACAGATCTACTACCGGTGGTGGTGATGCTATTTACGCTAATGTTCAAATACATGCTTGATTTGCTGTCAAACATTCAAAACAAATTTAACTCAAGTTCACTTTCTTAGTTAATAAAAAAAATCTAATCATTACTGATGGTTTTAACATTTCCTAATGAATCATTACTGATGGTTTTAACATTCCTAATGAATCATAGCTGATGGTTTTAACATTCCTAAGATCAAATGTAAAAAGATTGAGTAAATAACTTAAGCACTAAAGCCAGTTTAGATTACAAATTTGCTAATATTTTAAACTTTCTAGATCTATAATCCTGTTACTAAACCAATTTTTATTCAACCCAACGGATCTTTAAAAAATGTTTTATTTTTACTAGAAAATCTTTTGCAATGACTAAAAAAATGGCTGTGAAGAACTTTGCAGCCTTTTTAAACGAAAGGAACGTTAACTATACTGTTTAACCAGGGTCTTTTTTCACAAAGTAAACAGAACAAAGAACATTGGTTTCTGAACCGTAACACAAATGAAAATTTTTTTCCCTGGATAATGAGTAAAATGCAGTAGAAATATCGTAAAGAAACACGTGTTACAAATCCTTCTTTTGACCACAACTTAACCAACCAAAAAATTTATGTAAAAAGCATTTAGCTTATATTACCAATTTCAGTAATCATATAAACACAGTATAAATATATAAATATATTCATATATATATATATATATATATATATATATATATATATATATATATATATATATATATATATATATATATATATATATATATATATATATATATATATATATATATATATATATATATATATATATATATATATATATATGTACATATATATATATATATAAAGTAAGATGAAAAAAAAAAAACTTTTTTACGGTACTTAAAGTTTCATGCCGTTTGCGGCACTCATCGGCCATATATTTAAATCAAGAAAAAACCGTTCAAAAATACAATTAAAAAACCGTTACAAAATTAAAAAAAGATATATTATTTTATATACATTAATTCATCTAACAAAGAAATATTTCAAAATACTATTCCTCTATATAATGAAGCTTTATTAAAGTCTGGTTATAAATGTAGTCTAACATATAATCCTATAACAATATCAACTCCAAAACGGAACTCCAATACATCAAATAACATGCAAAAACAGTTCATTTGGTTAGATCAATATGAACACTTTAGTGTGCAGATCAGTATTATTGAGTTATGTAAAAGTTCCTTCATTTAAGGAACTTTTTTATAACTAATTTACAGGCCTACTGGTTGAGTGACATTAATACTTCGGTATTGTTCTTTCACAATTTTTAGTTTTAAATTGTTGAGGTGTTTTGTATATTTGCCATGGTGCATATTTCTGTATATTTGCTGCTAATCTTAACAATGTTTTTCAGACATTTTTTATCGGGTTAATTTTTAAACGCATTATATTTCCAAAACATTTTGTTGTGATCTTAAGCAGAAGCAGAGCTCAATTAACACGGGTGTCAATATTTAAAGTTGATAGTCAACAGGTTAAAACTAAATTATTTTATACTAAATTAAATACTTGATAAACTAATTTGATTACTGTTAAGAAACTTTTAACTTTTTTATATACAATACTTAAATAAAAAATTATTATTTACAACTGTATTTTTTTATCTACCCCCGTTATTTATTAATAAATATTGAGCACAAATTATTCTTTTATTCTAAACTATGCTTTTGTATTTGTCTACGTTTCGGAACCAATCGTTTTCAAAATTTACACTTTCAGTGTATGTATATTAGGAGATAGATTAATTTTAGGTATTGGAGCCAGTTCGGCTTTACTACTTTTATCATTAAAAGTTAAATTCGATCCGCTTGTAAAGATGAAACTGTGTATTGAGTTAATAAAAAGTTTAGCATTGTGTAACTTTTAGTCAGGTTTACTATCTATTTGAGTTTTTTCTTTTATATTATTTTATGTTATAGGTTTTCTCAATAAAGTACATAATCAAGTTTTTCTATATTATTTTAAGGAGTAGTAGTACAATAGTATAATTGCTTTTGCTGACGATGTCGGTTTTTTCTATTGTTTTTTAAAAATTTATATTATTTATTATAAGACTATAGCAGTGGGTATATAAATATTGAATTTAATATAATTAATATTACTAAAATCATATATATATATATATATATATATATATATATATATATATATATATATATATATATATATATATATATATATATATATATATATATTTATAGTTTATGTAGTTTCGGGATATATATGCTTTTTAAAAATGTCATGCTTTTTTGATTTTAAGTTAAAAATAAAATGATGAAAGTAAATTACTTTGAACTAGCATCAATACAAACAGTTGATGCAAAAAAAGTTATAGAATCTATTGAAGAAGATGAACTTTATCCTGGTCGTAAAAGAAGGAAGTTAGATAATTTAAATGTAGATGAAAGGATTCTTCGTAGGTGAGAAAACAGAATTGAGCTATTTCTATTAGCATATATTGTGTACACTTTTTAAATTCAAAAATGACTTTATTTTTTGATAAATTTAGAAAATTGAAAAATAGAGTAGCTGCACAGACAGCTAGAGACAGAAAAAAAGCTCATATGGAAGATCTGGAGACATGTCTTGCTAGAATTGAAAAAGAAGTACAATAATTTTTTTAAACAACTTAATTTAAATATATAATAAATAGAGTTGTGCTTATACAATTTTTCTCTAGAACAAGTTTTTAAAGAAAAGTAACCAAGAACTCCGTTCACAAATTCATAATCTCAATGAAAAAAACATGCAACTACAAATACGATTAGGCCTCACTCCTCCATCTTCTCCATCTCAAGATTATACTTGTCCAACAATAAACAAATATCAAAAAAATGACAGTCATATAATAACACCGTCAGTTTCTGATCATGACCACATTGTGATCAAGAAAGAAGAATTATCATCTGAGCATGCATCGCTTAGTGTGGTTTCCCAGCTGAGGAATATTGTACTGATAATACTTGTTTCATTAGTCACGATGTGCGAGAAGAATCACAAGTAATTACTTCTTTTTTTTAATTATTAAAGTTTTATGTTGTATAAATGAAAATAAGAATAAATAGGATGGTTTATTTATTTTTCTCATAATAGCTTTATAATAAATTAAAATGCACCTGTTTTTATAGCAACAACAAAAAACAGTTATCTCTTAAATAAATATTCTCTGAGTTTGTTTAACTGCTTGTTGTTGAATTAATACTATTGTTGTTAAAGTTTTACAAAAGTTAAAATTTGTATTTATTTAAACAACAATGGAGTTTGTTCATAACTTTATTTATATGTACATAGACTTCTAGGGTGTAGGAGAGCTTCTGCTCTTGGCATCAGAGTATCTACAGGCTTCAAAATAAAAATTAAAGATAAAAATAAAACTGAGTTTAAAAATTTCTAAATTCTTGACATTACTATTTTTTTTAGGTGTTATGATTCCTTTTATCTATAATATCTATAATTTATATTTTTTTTAATCTTAAATTTGTTATTTTCTTTTTCTAAAAATGACTTGATTTTGATTGCTTTTTGTCGTTTTTAGACTGAGTTGTTACTTGATATCGAAGAATACGAAGAACCAAAGTATGGAATTAGACCATGCTTTGAAGTTACAATTTCATCAACAACACTTGTATCAGAAGAATCTAAATTTTCTCCCCAATATATTCTTACTAAGCCAAAAGAGTTTGATGTTGACGAGTTTTTATCAGATACAAGCCATGAGTTTACTTGCCCGATTAGCCCAGAGTCTGAGTTGGCGACTCCTGACTCAAGCTCAAATGACAGAACTGATGGTGTCGTCACACTCAGCACTAACACAAAAAAATGCATGGTGGGGCTCGACTCCAAAAATGGATCCACCAGTATAATTGGTGAAAGATTTGTAGATGATAATTTTTTCATATTGCCAAATGAATTAACAACTATGAATGATGACAGCAATATTGACTTTAATGATGCTTTATCTGAACTATTTCCTTCATTGATAAGTGTTTAAAACTATACTTAAATTGCATAGCTTTTGTGAATTAAAGCTGTTTAAATTAAATATTTTGTATAAATTAGAATAATTTCTTATTTAAAAATTTTTTATAGTATTATTTTTATACTATTAAATATCTTGTATTTTAAGACTTAATTTTAGATAATATTATATTGGCTAAAACTTTGATAATTACTCTAGAGAAAAAAGTAGTTAGCGATTTTGTAAAGCTTTTGTAAAATTTACAAATTGCAACATCAGGTCCTTTGTTATTTAAAAACACTCTATTAATTGTCACTTCCTTTTTCTTAATTGATTCTTTTTTAATTCTGCCAAATTTGAAATTTCATCAACAAATGCTTTATATAATTCATACATACATACATACATACATACATACATACATACATACATACATACATACATACATACATACATACAAACATACATACATACATACATACATACATACATGCATACATACATAGGAACTAATACCGACTTATACCGACTTCCTTCTAAAATACTGCTTTATTGAACCAGGAATGATTTTAATATAATTCAATTCAATAATTTTTTTATAAGTTAATACGATAAAGTAAACTTTAATAATGAACTTGTTTCATGTTTTTATAGTTTAATACTTGCATTTGTCGCAGGCCGATAAGTTGGTTTAATTGAATTTTTAAAAGCATGATTTCCCCATTATCGTTCCAAGAAACTACGTCATAATTTTTCAAAAATTGATAGTTACCGGATCAATATTGCAAATTTTGATTGATTTAAAAAGTTACTTGATATCTTTCATTCATTAATATTGTTAATGTATGTTCTTATTACTTATCTTTACAAAAGGCCACCCACGTGTTATGAGATAAAAGAAGAAATGACGGAAATTGAGGAAGGGTGGCATTTGCAGTGCAATCGGTCGAATACGGCTACCACAACCCTCCCTAAAAAGAGCCTTGATTTTAAAATCAATCAAAAGAAACCAAAATATTGGCCCTAAATTTCGAAAAATCTTCTGCTATATGGTATTACTTGAAAAATTTTAATTGAGGGGTTTGAGGAAGGCTAACACTTTCTGTGTTAAAATCCATCGAGGTGCGGGTGGAGTTAAAAACTCTAAAGGTCTTCGGAGACCCTGACGCATAAATATGCCACCTCTCATAATAATTGTTTGAAATTTTGAAAGTTAAAATTGCCAAAAATAAAATCTAAAAGTTAAGTTGTGAATTTTTTTTAATCTGTTATTGACAAAATGGGATTTGTATATCGAACCAGATGATGGGATTCTGCTATTGATACAATCAATAAAGTTGTGGGTAATTTAGAAATGATGGTATTGTTATATGTATACAAGAGATACCGTAGTCGAAACCGTTTGGGGTGGGGGGCAGAACCTAGGCACCAAATAATATTTAGAATTATGTTTTTTTTATGAGACAAACTTTATGAAACATATCATATTGTGTTATAACAAATTAAGTAAAAATATCTTAATTATCAAATAAGATATTTTCTCCATATTTGAAAATGAATACATCGAGCTGGATGATAATAGTTTTAAGGTAGTTTTATCTAAACCAAAAACAATAAAAAAAAAAAAAAAAACAATCCAGTAACCAGTAATCCAGTAATATATAGTAATGGATTTATTACCAAGGGTGGATCCAGAAAGGGGCAATGCGGGCGATCACACCCCCTCCCCATCCTTAGATATTTTAGTATTTTTTTAATTTTGTAAATTTTTATATTAAACACACTAATTTGTTTAAAAACGGAAGTAAATTAGGGAGGTTGTCTAAATAAAATAGCATTTTTAATAAAATTGTGTGATGAAAATTTTAAATTGAGTAATTACTTGCTTACTAATAATTAAATTACCCCCCCCCCCCCGATTACTAGATGTTCTGGGACCATTACAACATGGTCTAGATTCGCCCTTGTTTAGTCCCAGTGTTGTCTTCGTATCTAAAAGTGACTGTAATAGCTGAACGAGTGCATCATTAACCGACCGAACCGGTTAAGTCAATTATGTATTTTCGCTATAAGAATTGATTGATAGTTTTTAAAAAATAACTCTGACTAAATGAAGACTAAAATTAACAACTCTGAATAGAAAATAGCTGATACCACCTGTTTATACAAAACCATGACCGAAATTTATGAAACAGAACTCACGACATACAGTCTGTTTAAAATCAAGTAAGAGGTCATGATTTAAGTATTTTAGATAAGAAAAATAATAAATCAACCAAAACGTAATATCTTTACAACAGATCTGCAAATTTATGAAACTTGATGACTTTGGAAATAGTAAAAATTACAATAGAAAACTTCTTAAAGCAGGGTTTGACAGGGATATTGTTAAACGAATAACACTCGATCAAATTGATAGTCACGGTATGGTTAAGAGGGTTACTGTTTATTGGTTATTAAATAAATAACAACAGCAGTACGGAAACAATTTAGTGATATCAAGCAAATTATATCATCTCCGAAGTTAGCAAGTTAGCATAACGTGGATGCCTAATATTATTAAAAATAACATTCAAAATCATTCCAAAACGGGTCTCAAAAGAACTTTCTTTTTTAGTTGTATTTTTTTTTAAGTATAAATAAATCTTTTTGTAGATATTTCATAAAATATTATGATTATACACTTCATTTGAGACCCAGGTTGACATACTTTGAGTGAAGCTTATTTTAATAATATTACAAATCCGTGTATCTTTAAGGATCTTTAGCTATCCCCCAAATAAAAATATTAATATATTAAAATAAAATATTAAGCATATAATTAAAACATGTTGTTATTTTAGTATATAAAATACCCAGCCATCAAATCACGTTGGGTTATGGTCTGAACTACGTTGGGGCAACGTAGTATGCTAGCTGGGTATTTAGTGTATTGGTGCAGATTTTTGGCGATGTTATACGATGTTACAATCGGCGCAAAGATATGTACGAATTGCTTCTATTTTTCGTTAAACTAGTTTGAAATAGCCAGACTACTCCACTTTCAATATAACTTATTTTATTTATTCTTTATTTTTAAGTTTCTTTTTTCCACTTTCCCAACACTTTATTGTTTTTAAATACTTTAATGCTTGTCAAACAGAATGGCTCGGATATCTTGCGTGTTACTTCTGCTAAAATTTGCCTTTATTTAATTTCTTATAGGAATCGGTAAACCTCAAACTCGCTTTTCACGCAACCGAAAACATTTACTTTCTCTAATTGACTTACGCCTCTACTCTGATCCTAAACAATGCACAGTTTCTCATCATTCACCTTTAAAAAATACCATACTTTGATCTCTTCAAAACAAAACAAAACTCTTATACCAGTTTTCGCATCTATCAGTGGCGGATCCAGGTCATAGTCAGGATCCTAGGAAAGGGGGGGGGGGGAGTGGAGAGGTAGACCAATTAAAAAAAAAAAAGTCATATTTAGATTTTTTTGCGGCATAATTACTTCTATATAAGACCAAAGCCACAACAGTCAAGGAGACTTTTTTTTCACTTTTATTATTTCTTCAACAACTTTGAAAAAATGAAAAACTAGATAGCTGCACAGAATAACAATGTAAACGCGGTACATTCAGAAGCGCAAGGCGAGGGCCGCAAGTTTTAAGTTTTCAGTGCAAGCATTTTAGGATTTCTCTACTGCCCAATTATTCGGTTGTGAAATTATTATACCTTATGGTTCGACTTTTCTACAACTTATGGTCATGGCTGCCGAGACAGGGACGTGAACGAGGAAGATTCCCGGTGCCCAAATAATAATTTTTGAAATTTCATAATAATTTTAATATTTTTCTTTATTTTTTGAGACTTTCCCAGGGCCCAGTAGAAAATTCAAGATTCTCTCGGCGGCTATGCTTATGGTCCAGACAAAATAATTTTCAGAGATACAAATTTCTTCTCCTGAACTGTTGTCAATCACTATTTAACAAGTCCTTATTAGAGTATTGAATATTTAGAAAAGATGCAGGATTTCAGTTGCTGGTATAATTCGACTCAATATTTCTCAGCTCATAAATAACTTTTATTACAATAACCTATACTTTGCTTCACTTATGAACAGTGATGCACTCAGTGAATCGTTTACTTTATATATTCTTAAATTATAAAGCCTGTTAATCTATGGTTTTAAATCTTATTTAGAAAACCTATAAAGAAAAAATAATTGAAAAGTGTCATATACCTACGTGTGTCAATAAAATTTGACACCAAGCAAACTAACGCGTATAAAATATAATTGATTACTATTTTCGGCAATGCATCGAAATTGTTAGCTTAATAAATAATAGTTTTTATACCAGTTTTCTTGGCTGCTCTAAAATGAATAAAGCTTTATGTTAGTTAGCCTATGACCTTCAACCTCGTTGAGAAGTTTTGATTATTCTTTTACGGAGAAAATTGATTGCAAAGTGCCATATACCTACTTGTGTCAGTAATGCATAAAATTGACGAAAAGTAAACTAACGCGTATAAAATATAATTGATAACGATCGTTTATAAGCGAGGTTCGGTAATGCTCCAAAATTGTTAGAAATATAACAAAAATGTTTTCACAGCAGTTTTCGTGAATCTTTTTTTAAAATAAAGTTTTATGATATTTAGCCTATGGTCTTAAATCTTAAGTCCTTCAGTTAACAAGAACTTGAACTAAGTTCGTCCGTTACTAAGAACTTGAAAGGAAGACGAGCTCATCAGTTATTAAGAACTTGGTAGTTCCTATTACCTGATCACCTCGTTAAAAATGTGTTCAATGTTTTTATCATAACGTTATGTTGCTTACAAAAACTCGATTTGAATACATACCACGATTAAGGTATTCAAATGTTATTTCAATGCGAAAATATTAGGGGTAATATAAAAACTTAACGTTGTTAAACAAGAAACTAATTTAAAAAATTTAATAAAACTTACTAATTGCTTTTTTTTCTTGCAAGTTGCCTTTGTTCCTTCGCAATTGTATAGTCTTTTTCTATGGCTATTAGTTTATGATTTAAAAGGTGAAAATCAGAGTTTCACTGAGTTTCACCTAATGAAATCATTTCTAAAATACGCGTCATAATTATGTAGAAACTTCCCTAAAAAAAGAAAAATCAATTTGGTTTTAACATAAGACAATTTTATTAACATATTAACATAATGTAAAAATAGGTAAAAGAAATAGCAATAGATAAATTCTTACGAGTCGAAAAATCTAACTACATTAACTAAAACATATTTTTCTAACATAACGTTTCTTTTATCTTTGCAATGTTAAGAAATCTTTATCGGAGCTGCATATGGAATGCCATTTTAAATATTGAATCATATGACCCTAGATCATGTAATAGGATTCTTCTTTAATGAAAATTCTAAATGATCATTTCATTTTACATATTTTTATTTTAAATTAATCAAATAAGTAAATAAATAAAATAAAACAAAAAGAAGAGGAAAGACAGTTTCTTTTGTTGGACCTTATATAATATTAATCTAATATTCAATAAAATCTGATAATTATAATAAATAAATCTAGGCTAGAAATTATTCTAATAAATAACTCTAGTCTAGTAATTAATGTAATAAATAACTCTAGTCTAGTAATAAATGTCATAAATAACTCTAGTCTAGAAACTAATCTAATAAATAACTCTAGTCTAGGATTAATCTAACAAATAAATCTAGTCCTGAAATTAATCAAATAAATAACTCTAGTCTAGTAACTAATCTAATAAATAACTCTAGCCTTGAAATTAATCTAATAAATAACTCTTGTCTTGAAATTAATCCGATAAATAACTCTAGTCTAAGAGTTAATCTAATAATTAACTCTCTAAAATTAGAGAACTGAAATTACTGAAACAATTTATTACAAACTACAAACTATTTTCGCTTATTTAAATGTCATTTAAACACTTTAGATGAAATCTTTACTTTACAGTATAGTTAGTATAAAAAGCTACTTTTTACATTCTTAAAATATTGTTTCTAACTTTATTTTTAATATTTTATGTCCTCTTTATTTCAAAAGTTTTTAATTGCTAGCAACACCTCGTGCAATTGAGGTATCTTTTTCTGTAAAAAATGAACTTGAAAAGCTTTATTAATTGCTTCATTTTCTTCCTCAGTCCATGTTTCCCACGTCTTTTTCTATAAATTAATAAACATATTTTATTAAGTTTAATTTTTAAAAATGTTTACAAACTTGAAAACTATTTTCATAACATTACATTTAAACCAGTTGTGATAGCAATTAATACCTTTTTAATAGGTTTTAACACGTCCTCACAGTTATTATTTGGTGTGTACTGTTTTCTTTTTTCTATAGAAACACATTTATCAAATAAAATAAGAAAACAGAGTATTGCAGCATAAAATGTTTGTGTTCCTTAACACTTTAACCATGTAATCATTTAAAAACAATTAAAAATTTTTATTGTTAAATATTATTATTAACTTTTACCTGACTGTTTACCCATTGAAACACTAACAACATGAGAGTTATTTTCTAAAACTCTATTATTTTTTTCAAGAACATCATCAATCTTCTTGTTCTTTACAGATTTCCCATCACCAATAGCTATAAGAACTTTTGCTACTTTGGTCAGCTCTATGGTAGCGTCTTCCTTTCTATACCAATTCATGTGAACATCTTTAGTATGACCAAAATGATTTGTAAGAAATGTTAATTCAGCATCATTCATATCTAGTAGCTGCATTATTGTTGCCAAAAGTTTTGCGTGTTCTTGTAGGTGTTATAAGTCTTGGCTTTTGAAGATTTGAAACACTCTTAGTTATGCTTTGAAGAGTATCCCAACCTTTTAAATAAAATTCACCGTATGCAAAAACATAAGGGTTACTATCATGAGCCTCTAGATACAACTTATGTTTTACAATTAACCTTATGGTCTCAATCATTTCACTGGTAAAAAGTATCGGCACCAAAGCATTTTTATTTTTACTTTTTTTATTTTTTCCTTCAATATAGCAAACCTGCATATGATCAGCAAGAATTTTTTCTACATGGTCATCAAGATTGTTAATATTGGTTTGCCTTTTCCATCTTCCATCCTTGACACCTTGCCACTGCAAAAGTTTTAATTTTGATACTTCTCCACCACGTCTAGTATTAAAAGTTAATACTTGTGTCAAAGTTAATTTAGCAAGTTGTTTAACATCTTTATTTGAAAAACTAGAAGACTCAATGCGATAAACACAGTCTCCCATTCCATCCAAAATGTGTTTCCTTAAAATCATTATATCACCCTCCAATGGCAGTTCATCAGGCTGATTTGCTTTATCAGATTCATAAGTTGACCTTGCATTTCTTGCCATAACTTGCCAGTCACTATCATATAACTCTAAAAAGTTTCTTATTTTTTCGATTTTAATACTACAGTTTTCTCTCAAAACAAGTGCTCTTACAGTAAGTGCTAGATTGCGTAAACAAAATCCTGCCTTTAGAAAAGTATTCGGTTTCCCTATATCTCTAGGGCCATTATATTCAGAAAAAATTTTGACTGCTGAAGTAATAAGATCAAAATTTTCTGGTAACACCAACAAACTTGCAACAGCATTTTCTTGCATATCATTCCTTCGAAATATTTGCAAAATTCCAGCAAGGCAACGCAAAGAATACCTAATATCATGATATCTATCTTTTTTTTTTTTTTGCATCTCAACAGCAGCATACATTAATAATGAATTGTCATTACGGATAATAAGGTGAAGATCGCCCTGCTTCATTTTTGATAGTATGAGCTCATGCACTTCACCAAACTTCTTATCACCTACAGCAACACCAAGCATAGCTCGACTTGAAGATAAATTTTTATTTAAAGTTATTTCCAAATTTTTGGTTTACAGTTTTTAGCATGTTTGTAAAGAGTTTTAGCATTAAACATTCCATGACAGTTTATACAAGGTACAAGCTCCATTACTTTGGCTGATGACTCTCTGACAACAAAAAGATTATTTTGATTATCTTTAAGAAGATTTATATTAGCTAGGTAATCCCCTTGCCTGGTAATGATATTCCAAGCATGAGACCTTTCTTTACTTCTTAATGGGTGTAATAGAGCTTTCTTAACATCATCTTCTGATTTAAAAATATTCATAAAATGTCGAGGAGGATTCCAAACACGTTTTTTACAATATAAACAAAAGTGCCTTTTATGACCACTTTTTCTTTTTGGAATACCTAAAATTATTTTTCAAATTTTAGTTTATTGTATTTACCCTAACATAAATAATTCAAGAGTGAAATGAATTTGAAGTTAATAAATATCTTAATTTTTTTACAATTAAATTATCAATTAAACTATTAACCATTAAATTATTAATCAATTATTAAACTTATAACAATTAAACTATTAAACAGTTATTAAAAAAACAATAAATTATTTACCAACAGCATCAACCTTATTTTTATTCTAAAATAAGTTGATTAATGTAAACATAAAATCTTTGATAAAAAATTATTAATTACAACTTTTAACTTATATATTTATATATACACAATTATTGTTATAAATTAAGAGAATGTAGAAATACATCATACATCAACCTCATCTACATCTTGCTCAACATCAACAAAACTCTAAATAAAGATTAAAAAAAACTTTTCATTCATTTTCACACAAAGTTATTGTTATAAATTAAGAGAATGTAGAAATACATCATACATCAACCACAACTACATCTTGCTCAACATCAACAAAACTCTAAATAAAGATAAAAAAAAACTTTTCAGTGAATGAAAATGTAACAAAAATGTAAAATGTAAAATAACATGAAGTATTTACATTGATTGAATGTATTTCTGAGCCAGTGTCTTCTTCAGCGCTGGTCTCTGCATTTTCGGTCTGAAATAGATATTGTAATGGAATTATAATTTATAAAAAACTGTTTGAAAATAAAACTGGGATGTAATGGATTCATCAGTAACTTGTAAAATTAGGAGATACAAAAATCAAAAAACATACTTCATTCAATGAAGAAGCTGGAGTTTCTTTTCTAGCCTAGATAATATGTAAAAGATTTAACAGATTTGAGGATTTAAAAAATTTATTCAAATCTATATGCAAAAAAAAAAAGATTTTAATATATTTATAACTTTAACAAATAATATTTGTTTAAAATTTTACTACTTTTGAAAATTTCCTAGATACTCGTAATTTTAATTTGTAGGTAAAAACTTTATTTGGCATTGAAGTAAGAAACTTCTAAAGTAATAATAAAAAGTAATATTTATACAACATAAAAAGTTTTTTTTATTAATTAAATTCTGAAAACAAATTTATTACAAACTTACATTATTATCAACATGAACATTGCCAATTTCTTGGTGTGGCAAAGATTTCTCAATTTCTTGGTGTGGCAAAGATTTCTCAATTTCTTGGTGTGGCAAAGATTTCTCAATTTCTTGGTGTGGTAAAGATTTCTCAATAAGAAACTAAAATTATTATTTTAATATATTTAATGAGGTCAAACAAATAAACAAAGAAAACTAATCATAATATTTAATTTTGAAATATTTACATCGAATTCACCATCAGAAAACATATTTTCAATATCCTAAAATTATAAATTTAGAATAAACTTTAAAATGTTATATGTGTTTGTAAATCGTAAAATATCAAGGTTTATACCATAAGTTTATACCATCGTTTTTTAAAGGCATGTAGGAAAAATGAAACAAACATGCATTTATATATAATCAGAATTCTAAACAAAATTGAATAAATTAAAAACTTTCACTGAATTTTTATTCGGAAAAACCTCATATACGGCTTGTACAGGGCATTTAAACTTTTCTGCACACTTAGTTAAATTCTAAAAATATAATTAACAACTATAAATCTATTATATAGACATTTTTATTAAATACAGGTCAAAACTTTTATTTTCCAGTCTGTATTAATAATAGATAAAGTCAATTATATATAAATAAGTGTAAATAACTCATTGGTTTGTTTAAATATAATTTTGTCTAAATGCTTAAGGTATATTTAAAAAAAAATCACATTCTGTGTTTTTTAGATTTTTATTTAAATTATGTAAATTATGCAAACTAATGTAATTGAACTAATATAAATACTAAGTTAAGTAAACAAACTGGCGTGTTCTGGTCTTCTTCAATACTAATTTTAACATTCTCATCCTGAAACAAAAACATTTTTGTTTATATTTTGATAAACAATTTTATAAAAAACTCAAAAGAAAATTTAACAAATTAAAACTGCAACTAGATTTTTTTTAAAACCTCATCTATGGCACTTTTATTACCCAGTCTGTGTCAATAAAGTTGATTATATATAAATAACTGTCAACAATCCATGGGTTTGTGTAAATACTTAGGTCGTTAGGAATGTTCCTAGAACTCCCCTATAATAATAATAATAATAATAATAATAATAATAATAATAATAATAATAATAATAATAATAATAATAATAAAAAAAAGAGTTTCTTGTTGATTTTATTTTATTAACTGTTCAAAATAATGTCCATCATTATCTATACAAAGTTGCATCCTTTCAAGTCATTTGTCAAACATTTTTTTATACTCTTCTTTGGGTATACTTTGAAGTAGCTTCGTTATGCAAGTTTTTTTAATTTCGACGTCAGTATCGTCGTCAAAATTTTTTTTTATCAAGTCAAATAGCCAATAATCGGATGGAGCTAAGTCAGGTGAGTATGTTTGGTGGTGAATTATTGTAATTCAAGCTTGGTTTAGACAATTTGTGATGGTCAAATGAGGTCAAGCATTTTCATGGAGAAATTTGAAATTTTAAGAGTCTGTTTCAGGTCTTTGATTATCTATTTCACATATAAGAGGTTTCAAACAATTTTTTATATAATATTCGCTAGTAACGGTGTCTCCCTTTTCAACATAACCCAAAGGAACAACACTTGTTGTTTTGAAGAAGATGTAGAACATGTTTTTCAGCTGAAACCTGTTGCATCTTACTATAGTTCTTAGACTTTCACCTTCACTGACCCAACTAGTATTAGCTGACTTGTGTCCAACTTGTCTTAAATAAAACAAACTCATAACCTGTAATAATATCACAGAGTCTCCATGGGCCACTTCTGAAAAGGGCTAAATTTGCCTTACATGCCTCAAATCTATTCTTGTGATTTTGATCGGTTAACTCGTGGGGTATCCAACGGGATGTTAATTTTCTTTTTTTTAAATGCGCTGTTAATGATTTTGTTGATTGTAAAACAATTAACCGATGTCAGGGCTTTAATTATATCATGTGTTGCATGCAAATTTTCTTCAATAATGGCTCGCATACGTTCAATACTCTCAGCTGTATACGTGGTTTGAGGGTGCCTTGAGCAAGGATCATTTCTGAGACTCTCTCTACCATCTTTAAATAAAGTAGCTCACTTGGCAACTGTACTATATTTTGGAGCTTGGTCACCATGAACTAAAACCAATTTATCAGTTATGGCTTGGGCTGAAACCCTAAGTAGAGCAAGGGTTTTTATATATCCTCAATATTCAAATTTTTCCATCTTTAAATTTTTTCTTTTAAATGTATATAATAAAATTTAAATAACTTTTTTAATAAACATTCAAAATATTTCAACAAGTACCTAGAATGTTCATAACTAAACACAGTTTAAAATGATATATAAATATTTAATTATTTCCTGTCTCATTGTACCTTTATAGATGAAGTTCTATGAACTTCTTTAACGACCTAAGTACAACTTTGCCAAACTTTATCATCCTGAAATAAAAACATATTTGAGTGCATTTTTATAAACAATTTTATCTGAGAAATTTTACTTTAACAATTTAACTGTTAATAAGCTAAAATGCTGTAAATTTTAGTTGACTTAAAAGTCAATGATCTAAATTATGGTGGATTGCATGGTATATAAAGTATAATATTATATTTTATAAACTAAAAATTGGCCAAGACTTAAACTGATTAACTTTTACATTCTTTAAAAATTCTATAAAGTTTAAATCCTTTATAAAAATATTATTATAAACCTTCTAATAAATTTTTTTTTTCCAAAACTCAAGTTAAAATGCATGTATTTAACATTTATTAAACAAATTAGTAAAAAATAAGAAAATAATGATTATCATCATCAAAATAAATCATACCTGCAATTTTAAACTGTTAGCACATTTATTAGATCTATAAAATAAAACAATTCATAACACATAACGTAACTTTATGTCGAAGTATTTATGACTATATATTAATTATATATAATATTTCTTTTTTTTATATAGAGAAATGGAAGAAACTATATATAAATTCATATTTAAATTACTTAAATAAAGGCTCCTTTAACATTTCAAACACTCCTTCAATGACGTATTCTAAAATTCAAAAGCTACATGACTACAAAATAATTAAACATTAAGTTACTTATATATAGCTATAATGAATAATAAAGTTATATAGTTATCGTTGCATTAAAAATTTAATTTGAACTATGCTAATTTATCTTAAATTCCATATTTAAATTTTTTAAATTGTTGTGATTAAGTACTTGAAATAAATTAGATACCGTTACCATCGTTAATTCTTTTAATCTACCAATAATCTAAAAAGTTATAATTTTTGTAAATCAAAACAAGAAAAATCATTATTTATAAGTATAAAATCATAATTACATATATAGAACCCTTGGAATAAGAAAAACTAAAGTTGGCAAAAAATTGCCAATCTTAAACTGTTTAAGATTGGTTAAAACATTTATTGACAAAAGTTTCACCATAAAAAATATAAACGATGTCCGCAAAACAATCGCCGACCTTAAATATATATATATATCAGGGACGTGGTGGCCTAGTACGAGGGTACGAGGACTTGTACTGGGCCCTGATTCTGGCTCAGTAAACTGGGCCCCCAAAAAGAAATTAGGCCCCCAATCCTTAAAGAGAAAAAATTTATTTTAGTTCTATAAGTTTCTATCAGGGCATTTTTTACAAAATTTTATTTAACTTGCTTTCACGTCGGTTTGTTTGTTTGTTTGGTGTCCGCGCAAAACAAACACTAAGTCGGCGGTAATAATAAAAGAAATAAGCTAAACTTTAGTTTAGCGTAAATAAAAAGCTCGTTAAGAAAAGTAATTGAAACAAAAAAAAAACAACAAACTTTTTTTAGCGTAAATAAATAAAGCGTATAATAATAATAAAAAAAGTTGTTGACCTGAAATTAATAGATTTTATACTGTAAAAAAGTAAGTAATGCTTTAATCTTTACTTATAAATAGTAATTAAGAAATAATAAAGTTTTTAAAGTAAATATCTTATAAACGTAGAAATATAAAGAAGATAGCTAAATGTAAAAAAGAAAGCTGGAAACTGAAATTAATCGATTAGCTTGTCTTGCTCGAGAAAGAGAACGGAAATTTGGTGCTAGAGCAAATGAATCAGCTGAACAACGAGCATCTCGGCTAAAAAAACGAAGAGAACGATATGTTGACGCAAGGATGGCTGAAACAGAAGAAGGTTAGGCAGTATTGCTAAACGAAAAGGATACCGAAAACAAGCATTGTAGTGACAAACGATTAACTAATTCTCCTCTTTATCTGATGAAATTAACCATCCCATGAACAGAAAAAAGAGAAAAATGTTATTGGAAAGTTCAAAACAATAAATATATAAAACGCATGAATTCATTTGCTTTGCATTGACAAATATGGTTAATATATGTTTGATATATTATGTGCCTAATGAATTTTTATAAATAAATTATGTGCCTAATGAATTTTTGCCATTACTTTCATTCACTACTACTCAATATGCTCCAGTCCACTCTCTATCAGTCCATGGACTTTATGAATAGTGCTACTATTTATAAATTCCATGCACTGATAATAGTTATAACTCAAAGAAACCAATGCCCTGGTTTCTATCATAGGACGTTTTTTTAACTTTATATTTACTTATGCTTCAGCTGAAATAAAGGAAAAAAAAAGAAAATGGCAACATGGAAAAACAAATCTGGTGAATTGAAAGCAGCTGGTAATCCAAAACAATTAAAGTAAACGGCAGGTCTCACGTCAATGCAAGTGCAATAAATACAGAGAAAAATCTGGGACATCTTTTACAGCAACAGAGAATGTAGAATTAACATCAACATCCATTATGAACATCACAAGTAAGCCTATTATTGAAACAGAGCCAATCACAGAGATTAGTGACCAATCATCTGTACTAGAAACAGACAGTAATCATGATGTCATAATTGCAGCAGATAAAGGAGTAGAACTACAATATTCAGAAACATTCAGAAACTGAAACATTACTGAAACTAAGTAAGTGACTGTAGAAATGGGTAATTATGAAGTGCCTGTAACTGCAGCGATGGACCTAACTCTAGCAGAAAAGGTTATCAGAAGCAACCAGACAACATTGTAAATGTCAATGAAAATGATCCAGCTAAATTTCTAGAACTAAAAATTGCAAAGATGATTAATAAAATGCAATTTATTGTATTAAAGCCAAATCAGCCAACAAAACATTCAAGGTTATCTAAGTATTACACTGAATCAGTTAAAGTTAATGACATTGAAGTCGTGTAGAAAAGGTCATGGCTAACCTACTCTCTATCACTAGACAAAGATTTTTGCATTGTTTGCAAAGCAATCCAAATATTGCAAAAAATTTCTAACTTTTTACGTTTCTTTCTAATTATACATTTAAAACAAGCTAATTCATACTATGACACAGATGGTCAAGAAGGATATTTCAGAAGTCTTTCAGAAGAAGGATAATTCAGTACTCTTTTCACTATCTGCTGATGGCACCACTGATATTACACTCTGTGAGCAAACTTCTATTGTATTACGTTATTTTACGCTTGCTGCAGAAGAGGCTGTTGTAAAGGAGCATCTGATTTCAATGGTTGAAATTGAAACAACAACTGGTAAAGGAATAAGTGAAAAAATCAAAGATGAGCTCAAATTAAATAACGTAGATATTTAAAAGTGTATGCCTTTTGATGGTGCAAGCAATATGCAAAGAATAAACAAATGAGTTGCAACACACTTGATGCAGTGTTCTCCCACGGCATTAAATATTTATTGTGGATCTCATGAAATCTGGTTATGAAAGCTTGCGCAAAATCTTTTGTTGTTTCTGTTAACCTTTTTGGAACAGAAAACAAGCCTGGTGATGTACAGAAATAAAAGACTTTTCTATACAGAAACGAAATAATATATTTAAGAAGTGCGAATCTCTTCTTGAGGATGTGGATCAGTCTCTTAAACTGGCTGCTACCCACAGTGTTCGTTTCAGTTCCTTACAAAATGCTACATACCGACTGCTGACACTACACCCTGCAGTTACCGATTGCCTTGAACAAATTTCAAATGGCATTTAAAATGAATATTCGAAGTGAAACACAAGGTCTTTTATCCTAATTTCAGTCATATGAAGCAATTGTGACTTGCATCTCTTCAAAGAAATTTTTACTATCTTGGGTCCCCTAAATAAAATTCTTCAAAGAGAAACACTTGATTTTTCCATTGCTATAATATCTGTCGATGTATCACTGGAAAAGCTTCAAGTACTAAGGAACAGTTCTAGCCAAAATGCTATTATATCTACTGTTAAATTTTCAACTGAAGCTCAGCTTGAACAGCAAACATTTGTTGAAAAAAGGACTCGCAAAAAGAAACGATTGAACTTCGATGAAACAAAGATGAACGGCTTACTCAGGCTAAAGATCAGTGGCTAGCAGAAGTGTTTTATACCGAAATGGATTTAGTAACTGCAATTCTTGTTGAAAGATTTTCTTTCAGAAAGTTTTAGAAAGCATAGACATTTTTTATTGAAGAATATGATTGAAGATTTTAGTCATAATTTGCTTAACTCTAATTCACAAGAAAAAAATCAATCAGTGCTTAAAAAATTCAAAATTGGTATCAGTTTAAATAAATTCGCTACTAAAATGGTTGATTTTGTGGAGATAACAAGAAAGGCTGCTGAGAAGGATAACGAAACTTTGTCTTCTTTCCTCACCATTTACAATTTTATGCTGAAGATTATGTTAGATGCTGTATTTGCAGTTGTTAGATGCTCAGTTGCAGTTCTTTCCAAGATATTCAGTACAATTCCAACAAATTCAGCAGAGTGTGAGAGAGTTTTCAGCAAACTGAAACTTGTCAAAACTCGTCCAGCAAATCGGTTGAGATTAGAGCATGTTGGGGATTGTATTCTCTTGTCAATGGAACATGAGAAAATATGGAATTTGAAGCATTCAGACATAATAAAAAAATATGCTGATACAAATGAATTACGCACTATTTTGCATCCATTAAAAACTTTTTTTAGTATAAATAATTTCCTTGATCGCGTATTTGTCTCTCGTTAAAAGTACTTCACCGGGCCCTTCTTCTGGAAATTCGTACCTGCTTTTCAGGTGCCACCACGTCCCTGATATATATATATATATATATATATATATATATATATATATATATATATATATATATATATATATATATATATATATATACACATATATATATATATATATATATATATACATATATATATATATATAATATATATATATATATATATATATATATATATATATATATATATATATATATATATATATATATATATATATATATATATATATATATACATATATATATATCGAATCATAAAAATTTTAAAGAGCGTAATGGTTTTACAACTGTTGCTTTTTGTTAAATTTCTAACCCCGTGTAGAGTGTAAATTAAAACAGAATTAAAATTAATCTTTTTATTTGAAATTACTTTAAGCAAACAATAAATCTTTTAGATTGATGCGTATTTCAGGAAAACTACATTTTTTATAATTTATCAGACTTTTATTTTTTAAAAAGTTTATTTTTGACGCTTTAAGAATCATTTATTCATGCTTCCTCAAAATATTAAGGTGTCTACGCCTATATTATGAAAGAAAACGTCCTTAGAAACAGATCTTCACTTTTTATGTATTATTTAAGAAAATAAAAGCATATCATGGGGCACTTCATCGCTAGAACGTAAGAAGCCCATTCCTTAATAATACATTAATCATTTTTAAAAGAACTCGTTAAATTTTTCGCAAAATCTTTACTTAGGGGTTTGCCATGTTTAGCTACGGCCCTTATTACATATAGTTTTAAAATGCCAAAGTCAAATAAATAGTTTTAAAATGCTCAAGTCAATAAAGCAATAGATCATGGCGATATTAGCGGAAACGTGGTTACTAACTCATATGAAACCATAAAAAATGTTCTATATAAAGTATTTAAATGTTCAATTGATCAAGGAATATTTCCTGATCGGTTGAAAATAGCAAAAGTTACATCAATATTTAAAGGAGGAGAGTTGTTGAATGTCAGTAATTACTGTCCTATCTGTCCTGATCTCTCTGCTTTTTCTAAAATTTTAAAGAGAATTCTTTATAACAAAATTTTCCAACATCTGTCTCAAAATAATATATTATATAAAAATCAATATGGGTTTAAGAAAAATAACTCTACTGAGCAAGCTATACTAAAAATAACTCAATACATTACAGATTCATTTGAAAAGTCCAAATTTACTTTAGACATTTTTTGTTGACTTATCAAAAGCGTTTGATATGATTGACCATAAAATCCTTTTCAAAAAACTAAAATATTATGGAATCACAGGAAATTTTCTTAAGCTAATAAAAAGTTATTTACACAATAGAAAACAATTTGTTCATTTTGACCAATCATCGCGATCTCAATTATTAGAAATAACTTGCGGAGTTCCTCAAGGAACTCCGCAAGTTATTTCTAGGACCTCTTCTTTTTCTCATTTACATAATCGACCTCTATGAAGCATCCAATTTGATGACAGTTATATTTGCTGATGACACAACTTTTTTTTATCTCATAGCGACATAACGACACTATTTTCTATTTTTCAACTATACCACTCCTTCATTCATTGCCACATAAACTACGCGAACGCGGCTCGGGGTAGCGTTAATAAAAGTAGATTAGAACCTCTTCATCGCCAACAGAAACATGCTGCACGTCTTATTAATTTTAAAGACTATTTTTCACATGCTAAGCCTCTTTTTATTGAAATAAATATTTTAAATATATTTTAACTAAATATTTTTAATGTACTGTGTTTTATGTTTAAATGTAAAACTCGTACAACTCCGGTTTCTTTTCACAATTAAAAGAAAAAAATAAATATAATTTACGAAATGATAATTTCCTTCCTCAACCAGTTTTCAGAACCAATTTAAGGCAAGTTTTGTATTTCTTTTCGAGGGGCGTTTCTATGGAACAATATAGTTTTGAAACGTTTTGATTTTTCTTAAGACTGGAACTTTTTCGCATTAAAAAGGAAATTAAAAAATATCATTCTCTCAATTGAAAACATACTTATATATTTTTAAATTTAGTTATTTTAATTTATTTACAATGTTTTTACGAATTCTTATATAAAAAATATTTGTTTGACTATATACTTGTAATTTAAATTTTGTTTTATTAATTTTATTTTTGTGTGTTGTGTTATTTTAAATTTATACATTTTATACCTATCAAGTTTTGTATTTTAAGTATTTATATAAAACGTTAATTTTTACTTCTAACTTTCGTTTTACATACTTTATTTGACTACCTTATTTATTTTATACACACTACAAAATTGTTTTAAACACGTAGCGATTGTAAGCGGTTCTTGATGACAAGATCATCTGATCTTCTGCAAGTCTACGCGTTCTAATTTTATATGCAACAAAGTTTGTTATTCAGCAACTTTTGCTGAATAACAAATCTTATTTAAATTTAATTAAGTTGTACTATTATTACTATTTTTTTTTTTCAAGTAGTTTTTTCGGAACAATAAAGGGAATTGTCATTTAATCATTTTATAAACGCTTGTAAAAATAAAATTAAAGTAAAAATTTTGATTTTTGCAGCCTTTGTTTCTCAATAACTTACCGAGGGCAACATTTGTGGAACTTATTCCTCCCAAATAATAGTAAAACTACAACTTCAATTCAAACTTTTACAAGGATCTTAAATAAACAGTTACTTGATTGTGACGTATGATTGTGACGTATCTCAAATACTATTTTATTTTTAATTTTTATTTTATTCTCTTTTTTTTTTTAACTTTTCCTTTTGTTAAAAAGCGACATCACACTTTACATTATTACTTATCTTTAAAATTTTATTTATTTTTTTATCTTAAGTTGTATTGTATTCGAAAAAAAAAATGTAACACTTTTTATTTAAAAGTATTTAATATTACTTTACTGAGATTGTAATATTTTTTTTATACGAAAATATAATATGATTATTTTTTGTTTAATATGTCAATGATACAACGAGGCTGGATGAGGACTTTTGTTTTCTACTCCCGTCACATCTTAACTCAAAAAAATATTGAAAATAATTTATTATGAAAATGATGAAATATATATTAATAAAAGAAAAAAAAGTTCCAAATAATTTATCTCTCAGGTTGCCGGGGACCAACCAAATCAAAAAAAAAAAATTTACTTAATTTTTATGTTGATGTTACTGAAGTAGACAATAAGCCATATCAACAAAACATTTTATTCATAAATGTCATAAATGCTTTTATGATTGTTCTGAAAAAAAATTGAATTAAGATTTTAAATACCAAAGTTTAAAAAAAATTAACTGATTAAATTTGTTTGCTAAGGTTTAACGACTACCAAAGAAGTGTTTAAATCTTAACGCAAATCAAGTGTCACGCCTACCCTCAAAAAGGGAAACAATATCAAGAAATTTAACGACAAGCTGGTGTCTCTCACCTATACAGGCAGGATTATGAAACTAACAGGATTATGTGCACAACCTAAAATCAAAGTCTCAAAACGGATATGTAAATCACTTAGACCATCTTACAAACCTGATTGAACAGCGTAATATTTTAATGGAAGCAGTATACCATAAACATCTGGTTGACATAATCTTTACCGAATTTACTAAAGCATTCAACACAGTGTCTCACAACGACTTCCTCATAAGATTTATGCTAATGGTGTTTGAGGCCAGCTATTAAACTGGATCACTGGTAGGTTAGCTAATAGACAACAATGAGTAATAATTAACAAGTAACGTCCCTCAAGGATCTGTTCTTGCATCGCTGCTATTTTTGCTCTTCATCATTGACTTAACAGACTGCATTAATAACCATATCAAACTATATGTCAATGATTGCAAGTCCATATGAGTTTATGATGTCAATCAATTTTCCTTTGATTATAAAAAACTGCCAGCGGATCTCGACAGCGCTGTAAATTAGTCAAATAACTTGTAATCAATTAATTGCCTTGTGAATTTCAACTTCAAGAAGTACAAAGTAGTTCAAGTTGATTGACAAAAAAACTAATTAATAATACCATCATTGATATTGACGGTAACGGGCGCAATCTAGTTCCACCATGCATCGAGCGTGACCTTAGAGAACTAATATCCAACCACCTCAAAGTACAAGCGGAAGCAACAGTTTGGGTTAACAATCGAACGCTTGGTTGTCTCACCAAGTCATTATGGTGTCGGAGCTTTTCAGCTATGGAAAAAACTGTACCAGCTATACATTAAAAATCTAGAGTTTTATATTTCGTAAATTCTTTACTCAAACGTGTCAGACAACGCGCAATTTCGTTAATTAAACATTTTGGCTTTTTTTTTGAAACTAAAATGTTTAGTTAACGATAAGTAATTTTGTATTGCAGATGTTACTGTATTCTTTGAGTGCTCTCAAAGCAGCGACCTCTGCAATACAATATAGCTTAGCATTTATCGTATTATGTCTAAAAGTTTTTTTTTTTCTTGTTTTTTTTTTTGCTGTAAAATTTCTGTTGAAGTATTTAATATCATTTGTTTCTTTTGTTTGCAGACGATATAAATAGTACTTTATTCTAAAATTTGATTTAATTTTGATTAAATAAAAAAAATTATAAGTCTTCCTTTCTGTTAGGTGTTTGCCCACTCATGACCATGTTTAGACTCTGTCTGTGTTCTATACTTTAATTGAACTGAAGTTTCAAAAAAAATTTTGTTAGCCTAAGATTAATTAAATGTCCCCATGATTTAATATTTTCAAAAATACAATCATGGGCAGGCAATAGGGATGTTTACATAAAACCTTTGTTATATAATATCTCTGTTAACTTACTGTTTTGCAATATCTTTTCTGCTGACTAGAACGTTGGCTAGCATGTTGGGAAATATCGGCCAGAACTATATATATGTATGTATGTATGTATGTATGTATGTATGTATGTATGTATGTATGTATGTATGTATGTATGTATGTATGTATGTATGTATGTATGTATGTATGTATGTATGTATGTATGTATGTATGTATGTATGTATGTATGTATGTATGTATGTATGTATGTATGTATGTATGTATGTATGTATGTATGTATGTATGTATGTATGTATGTATGTATGTATGTATGTATGTATGTATGTATGTATGTATGTATGTATGTATGTATGTAAGTATGTATGCATATTAGGGTGTATCATACTTTATCAATTTTTGAAATTGAACTCGCAAATCAAATTATAAATTGATCGTTCATATGAAAATAAGTTAATATGAAAATAAGTTTAAGCAAAAAAAAAACATTTTCAATATTAGGGTTCCCGCAGTTCGATTTTGGGCCGAAAATGTTGGTGTTTTAAACGCCTGACCTTAAAATTTATTCTATAAAATTTGTTATTCTTTTAAATATTAGATTTTTGATTGAATATTAATTACATAAAAGGAGCATGTTGAAAAAATTAAGAAATTAGTCTACAGAATCTAATGAAATAGGTGAAAAATCCAAGTTTATCTTCACCAAAACCTATTTTATCACTCGGTAGCGTATAAAAAACGTTTTTGATTTTTTAATAAACTGTTTCCAGACACGGAAAAACTATAAACTGGATAGGGTTTATAATAGTGTCAAATGAGGTTTATATAGGTCTTAAAAACTTTTATTTTATCCTTGGAGGTAACCTAACTCTTACGCTAAACTTAATAGCCTAATAATATTAATTCGTTTTAGTTCTTTTTAAGATAAAAAGACTTAATAAACAGACTGCAACATGGTTAAAAGTGGTATTGTTGTTATTAGTTCTGTTGCCTCAAGATTAGCAAGTATATAGTAGCTCTTCAACTTTAAATGATTCTTGTGGTATTGTTGCATAGTTGTTTTTGTAAATAAGCAAAAAAAAAAAAAAAGCATAAAATGTTTAAATATTATTAAATAAAAAATTTATATTTACAAATCGATATTTCATCATTAAATAAACGTTTAAAAACTTTATTAATAACTATATTTATAAACTCATTTAAAAAATGTATTATTTCACAATTGCTTCATATGCAGATTGCAAATTTTTCTTTGTCTTTGCCTCGTGAAGGTTTCCTCTCCATTGGTGAATAGCAAGTAGTAACTCCTGGCGATTGTCTTCATTGTGAACATTGTTTACAAAGTCTGATATAACTTCAATAACGGGTGATACGGAAGTTATCGGACAAAATAAAAACGTCAATAACTTATTTATAAATAAAAAAACAAACTACAATTATACTTTTTTTAAATAAAGCATTTATTTTTTAATAAAAATATGTTATTTTTTATATGAAAAAACACCACCATCTTTTGATCTCAATTTTGCTCTGACGTCTTTCATATGCGACTGTAAAAAGTTTAAATCAATTTCTTGTAGTTTTAGTTTAATGCGACCAATCAAAACTTGCTCTGTTGAAGCTTGCTAATTTCCCTCGTAAACCTTCTGTGCCAAATGTCCCCAAAAATTTTCAATTGGTCGTGCTTGAGGCACATTTGGGGGATAGGATTCTTTATCAACGTAATAGACATATCGGTCTATCCAATTTAGAGAATCTTTAGAATAATGAGAACTTGCTAAATCTGGCCGAAATAAATAATTAAAGTCTCCATGATACTTGTGAATAAATGGAAGAAGTTGTTTTTCTAAACATTCATTAATTGATGAATTGATTGAATTGATGAATTGATCGCTACAGCCTTGGAAGTGCGAAACAATGGCTCGGACATACCACGGTCAGATATGGCTATCCACATTAATACTTTTTTGGAAACTTTTTTTTTCCTATAAAACGAACACTTTCTGGGCATATCTTTTTGTTGTTTGTGTAGTATCCAGAATTTCCCGGCATGTTGTCCCCTGCAAAACAAAAGTATTTTTCGTCATCGATGACTAGAAGCGACTTTGTGTTATAGAGTTGGTTAACTAGTTTCCTGCTTCTTTTCTTTGTCTTTATTTGTTGTTCTATAGTGTACTTTGGAGTCTTTTCACGTTTTCTATATTTAATATTCATTTTTTTTAACTGACGACCAATTGTCGATTGATTTACACCGAATTTAATACCTATTTTTCTCTGACTGACCCCTTTTCGATTGCTGACAAGTCTCGTTAATTCGGCTTTCTTTTCTCTAGTCCAGGATGTCGGACGACCAGGGTGCTTTCTATCAGAAAACGATTGAACAGTTTCAAGTCTTTTTAGGTTATCATATATTGTACTTCGAGCAAATCCTTCCTTTTCAAAATGATTTACGATTTTTTTTTTTTTTTTATATTAGGTTTATTTACAAAAAACATTTTTAGTCGCTTTCGAAAAGATTCTCGTTCAGCTGCATTTAACCTCATTTTAAATAATTGTGTTTTAAATAATAAAGTTTATATTTTATAGAACGTTTATGCCTACGCATAAAACCACAAAAACTAATTATTATGGTCAAATAATGAAATTAGGATTTGTCCGATAACTTCCGCATCACCCGTTAGATCTTTCAGAAACGTTGTTAACAACTGCAAGGTTGGAGACAAGTTGGGAAAAAATCTTAAACTGTCAACATACTCCCATAGTGGTGCCGGGTTGTTTAACCAAAGTGTATCATTCAGTTTAGTAAGGTTTAACAAACGAAATATGAACCAAGAGTTTTCTCCCACTCATAGTGCAATACTTGGTGGTTTTTCTAGCTTAAAGTTAAGATTTTTTAACAAATTTAATTTAATCCGAAAAATTCAGGAACTGGTTTTGAGAAGAGTATTTTTGCAGCATCTTCTCTCTCTGCAACAGAAATTTCTTGATCTAAAAGAGCAAGTGGAACCAAGGTTTCGTCAAGGTACCATAAATGTGATACTATTGAAACCATTGTGGCATCAACTCTATTTAAAATTATTTCAGAATTCTGAACATATTGTTCTACGTATTCTCTATATTTCGTCATTTGCCAATTGGCTTTTATATCTTGGTAAGGCGCAGCGTAAGGTGAAGAAGTTTTTAAAAACCAGACGGAATAAAAGATTAAGATAAACTCGACCGCAGACTGCACCCCTTTCTTTTGATTATCTGTCAATTCTTAAGAGAGTTGCGAACTCAATATCTGAATCGTGAGAAAATAAATAGCTTTGGACATAAAACGCACCCTGGAGCTTGAATTTGGAAAACTCTTTCAAGGCATAAGTACATAAGAGTCAGTTTTAATAGCTCTTTGTAATCTGCTTTGGGGAAAATATTTTCCTTTAGAGAATTCTTGCAACATTTTACAGCGTCGAGTCTGTGGATTTCTAAGAAAGTGTTAGCAATAGATTGTGTATCTTATTTTACAAATTTTGAAGAGTCGATGCTACTTTTAATGTCATTTCAGTTTAATTAAAACCGTTTGAACATTATGTTTTTGGAGATTTAGTTTTTCCACTGCACTGTTTTTCACAGAAGTGTTTAAGATGTAATTCATAAACATGCAAGCCAGCTCTAGTACAATTGAATTTTGTTTATAACTAAACCTTACATTTGTACCAGAAAGTCTTCCTGTATTTGTAGCAGTTGTATCAAAACATAAACCTTTTACGTCATATTCCATATTCATCCAGTACTTTAACTAAAGCATCATATTGGGCTTGTCCAGTACCACGATCAATAGCTGGAATGCTAAGAAGCTTCGTTTTACCATCAATATTTACTAAGACTGCAAATCGATCTCTTTTTGATTTTTTACCCTCTGTGATATCTTCGATAATTTTTCAATCAAAATGTGCAATTATGGGGAAAATAGCTTTACCGGTAGCAAATTTAACACTTATTTTATATTGTTCAGCATTTTACCGAATAGTTTTTTTTTGAGCTTGCCAAATAGTTGAATGAGACAATGAAAAATTAGCCACATTTCCGCCTGAACTTACGATTAAATCCGTACATACATGCATTAGATCTCTTAATGAAATATTTTTTTATACTGATGTCATCGCAATATCTTTGACAAAACCCATCCCTAACTCCTAATTTCGATTACTTGGGCCAGGTTGCGTTAAATCAAAAGAAATATCTGATTCTGTACCAATATCACTTATGTCTGAGAAAAGCTCTAGCTCTGTAGTTGATTCTTTGGGTAATTGTTTCATATTACAATTTTTTAACTGCTTCTTTTCTTTGTTTACTTTTATTTCATAAAAGTAAACAAAGAAAAAATTTCATGTCTTTGCTCCCCAAAGTCATAACACGACGTGGTTTTTTAAAAATTTGATATCAGCATAATATGAAAGTTTATAAAGGCTCGTTTTTTTTAAGATTTTCTTAATATTATCTTTATCAATCCAAAAAACCTGCTCCCCCTTCTTTTGAATTCTTCCCTAGATTTCTTGAAAATTACGATAATACATTATATGAAGTTAAAATATTAATGGCATAAATTTTATTTAATCAATCAATTAATTAATTAGTCCACCTTATAGATATTATATTATATAGCTATAAACCCATACGTAATAACAATTAGAAAAAGAATTTATTTGGAGTGGTATTAAAAAAAACAACCTTAATCATCTACTAGCTTAATAAGTTCAAAGGATTATAAAATTTTCTTTTACTATTTTATTATAAATTGAAATTATGAAACTTACTTTATAGATTTATCCGTTAATAATCCAACTTTGTAACCTCCATCTAACCGAGGTTTTTAACTGCAAAAAGAATACAGTAATCAGGGCATTTGGAAAGATCGGAGCACTTTGCGAATTTATCAGACCCATCAGTACAATCAATAAACTTTTTGGAGTTAACTTGTTACTAAAGGGTGAACAGTAAAGTTTGAGATTTTTTTAACGGTTTTTATATTTGAATTTTTTTTTTGTGCACTGATTCATTTATTGTTACTATTTTAGCGCTCATTCTCTATAGCTGCTGCTGGCAAAGTTTAATGAAAATTTTCTTATTACTTACTATTTTGTAATCTACATCAAAATGAAGTGTGAAAGTTTAATTGATCGTGTGTACAGGTATTGTGATTCGCATTTCAAGGAAGGTAGAAAAGTTGTCGTGGATCATTTTTTGAAAGACAATCACCCAAGAGCAAGCATTTACAGATACATTTCAATGTGGGAAAAAGGCAAATTAAAACTTCGTGTTGTTGGTTCTGGTCGAAAAGCTAAAATAATGACTAAAACCAATATTACCAAGTTTAAAAGCATGATTGATGGTCGTTCTGGCATTTCCACTCGACAAATCGCTCGAAAGCTCAAGTGCAGCCAACTCACGATGTGTATACAATTCAGCAACACACAAATATTGTTCACTGAAAAAAACAGACCATTCCAGCCCGTACTCCTGAGAAAGTGTCCAAGTTACAAACATGTTGTGGCAGATTGTGTAAAAAGTTTTATGGGTGTGATTTCATAATTGATGATGAATCATACTTCACATTTTTTCACTCTGATAAGAACTTAAACGTTGGGTAATGGTCATGCAATCCAAAAGCAGTTTCTTGTGGTGTGAAATACAAGTCCAAGGCAAAGTTTAAAAGAAAATGCTTGTAAGGTTAGCGATTTCACCTCGAGGCATCTCAACACCCTATTTTATTCCTTCGGACCTTGCTGTCAAACAAAATGTGTATTTGAAAGAGTGCATTATCAAAAGACTGATGTCTTTTATTAAAAAAAAAACATCATCTTGAGGGTAATTTTGTGTTTTGACCTGACTTGGTTTTGGCCCATTATGCTAAATCTTATACATTTTTGATAATATTTTCCGATCAAATTTCCGGATTTTAAATTTATTGCACTCTAATGTTTATTAAGTAGGGGCCATTAAGGTTAGTGTTCGGGGCAGGTTACTCCATGGATCAAATTAATTTTTTTTCTAGACTAAATTTGACACTATTATAAAAACTATCCAGTTTATAGTTTTTTTCGTGTCTGGAAACAGTTTAATAAAAAATCAAAAACGTTTTTTATACGCCACCGAGTGATAAAGTGTGTTTTTGTAAAGGAAAATTTGGATTTTTCACCTACTTCGGAAGATTCTGTAGACTAATTTCTTAATTTTTTAAACATGTTCCTTTTATGTGATTAATATTCAATCCAACATCTAATATTTAAAAGAATAAAAAATTTTATCGGATAAATTTTAAGATCCCTGCTAGGCGTTTAAAACACCCAACATTTTTTGCTTAAACTTATTTTCATATAAACGGTCAATTTATAAATTGATTCGCGAGTTCAATTTCAAAAGTTGATAAAATATGAAACAACCTAATGTATATACAGTGGGTGCAAAAAGTATCCGACATAAAGGAAAAACTTTATTTAATTAAAGACCATTCAACAAAATAACATAAACAAACACTATTCTAATGTAATTTTTGATGGAAATACAAATATCATATCAAAACAACAATATCATTAAATGTTGACTTGATAATTGCAATTTTGTAAAAGTTAAGGTTCAAAAAGTATCCAACACATAAAATAGTGTAAAAAATTTACTCAATACTTCGTCATGTGACCTTTAGCAGCCAAAACTGCTTCAAACCATTGGAATACTTGTTCACAAGATTAGCACATATGCTAATAGCAATTTTAGCCCACTCTTTCTTTCATATTTCTTTCAATTGGATAAGACTTCTTGGATCTTACTCCTGTACCCTCAATTTCAATTCCCGCCACAGATTTCAATTGGATCGAGGTCAGATGATTGGCTTGGCTACTCCAATAAGTCAATTTCCCTCTCCTGAAACCATGCACAAGTTGCCCTAGCCGTGTGCTTAGGGTCATTGTCTTGTTAGAATATCCAACCTTGAGGAAGGTTCAATTTTTCGGCTGACTTTACGAGACATCTCTCAAGAATGACCCAATAAATTTCGGAGTTCCTTCCTTCTATGATTTCCAATTCCCCAGGGCCTGCAGAAGAGAAACAACCCCAAAACATTATGCTGCCACCTCCAAACTTCACTGTTGGGACGGTATTCTTCGGGTGAAACGCAGAGTTCTTCTGTCTCCAAACACGACTGACACAGTTCCAACCAAGTAACTCTATTTTAGTCTCATTTGACCATAATATGTTACCCCAAAAGCTTGAAGGTTTACTCAAGTGCTCTTCAGCAAAGTTCCGTTTCTTTGCGTGAATTTCCTTCAAGAGAGGGGTTTTTCTTGGTGACCGAGAGTGGAATCCTCTCTTTCGAAGAACTGTCCTAATTGTTGCAAACATTTTTCCCAGATGATTGCAAGTCCTTTTGCAGTTCAGAGCGAGTCAGTCGAGGATTATTCTGTACTTTTCGAACTAAATTCCTAGCTGTAGATTTTTTTAAAGGACGCCCTGAACGAGGCAGACTAGTCGAAAGATGGAAAGATTATCACCTCCGAACAGTATCACCAACTCTCGAAATTGGAATATTTAACACAGATGAAATTTTTCTATATCCCAAACCATCTCTCTGCAGCTAATAATTGATTTTCTAGTTGATTCAGACAATTCTGGAGTTTTAGGCATTGTTGAAAAAATTTAGGCCACCTTTCAATGAAGATGTCAGGTAATGAATGACTGCAGTTAGAAAGATTCTATGACGTTCTTTGCATTCTAGAATGTTCCAACGTTTTCTCATTCTAGAATATTCCCTCGAACATAACAGATGACAAATTATTGGCGAATCGAATTCTTTTTTTACGATGTGTTGGATACTTTTTGAACCTTAACTTTTACAAAATTGCAATTATCAAGTCAACATTTAAAGATACTGTTGTTTTGATATGATATTTGTATTTTCCATGTAAAATTACATTAGAATAGTGTTTGTCTGTGTTATTTTGTTGAATGGTCTTTAATTAAATAAAGTTTTTCCTTTGTGTCGGATACTTTTTGCACCCACTGTATATATATATATATATATATATATATATATATATATATATATATATATATATATATATATATATATATATATATATATATATATATATATATATATATATATATATATATATACATATATATATATATATATATATATATATATATATATATATATATATATATATATATATATATATATACATATATATATATATATATATATATATATATATATATATATATATATATATATATATATATATATATAATGCAAACACATAATCTAAAATAACATTATATAGTTAACTTCTAATAACCATTTATTTAATATATACGGCACTTTCACCTTCTTTTTTTTTTTAGATAGTTTTATTTCGCCAATTTGCACACATATTATAATTTTATTCTTAAGATCTGATAAATATATATAACTACAATCTGACTGGGAAAAGTAGAAGACAAAATGTCTTTTCATAAAACCCTTCAAAAAGTAGAGAAGAATATAATTTTACAAGTTCAAATATTAAACAAAAGAGTGAATCTAAAAAATTAAAAAGATTTAAAATTTTGAAAAAAAAGTTTGCAAAAAAGAAAGAATTTTTTTTTTTAATTTTTAATTTTTAAAAATTTTTTTTTAACAAAAAAGAAATTTTTTTAAATTAATTTTGTTATTTAGGTGCCCCAAGAAGACCTAACGGTCTTGTCATAGAGCACCGCGGAAGTGCATTTAAATAGGAAGTTCACGCCTCCTTCCTTTCCGTGACGCGATGATACGTACAGAGTTCGCTTCGAACCTGGATCTCCTGCCTCTAAAGCAAGCGCTTTTACAACTGCGCCACGGCCGCTCTTTTAAAAGATTAAAAAAAAAAAAAAAATTTTACAAATCGGTACATAAACGTATCGTAAGATAAAAATAAAAATAACGTATTTTATTACGCAAATATAAAAGTTTACAAATGGGTACATATAAGAATATATATTCAATACAATATGTACTTTATATTTATATATATTTAAATATTTAAATGAGATTTAGAATATAAAAAAATTCAATATATTTTCAAGATTTAAATTCATATATTTATATCCTTCATACAAAATTAAAGCAGACAGACAAAATCAACAAGATGTATCATAAAATCAAATTCTTTTTTCTTTTTGGATTAATAAAAATTAAAGTATATTATTACAATCAAGTTTAATTTCAATTTTAAAATTACGAAAAGTATACGAATATAACTTAGGTTTGCAAAGTTCTAGTTGAAAAAATATTAACACTATTTTGTTGAAAACTCAATTCTCATTAATCAAATGCCTATAAAGTTGAGTTGTTATTATTAAAAATTGAATTATTTTATTTTTAAAATATTCTCTTTTATTTTTTAACTCCTCTGTTAAAAAGCGTTATTGCTGTTTAAATCATTACTTAAATTTCATTTTTTATTTCAAGTTGTATAAATGTATTTAAATATTATTTTACTAAGATTGCAATATTTTGTTATATATACAAAATGAGGTTCTCAGTGGTTGGTGACCTTCAATTCAGATAAAACTTAACAATCTATATCTTCTTATATTTATGAATAGTAATGTACTCGGTAAGTCATCTACCCTTCATCTTTTAAGATTAACTCTTACTTCCAATCTTTCTTGGAAACCACATATCAAATCGATTGCAAAATTAGCATCTGCTGATTTTTATCTCATTATCATGCTTGCCACTTTCCTACTCCGGATTCTATTGTTTATCTCTATAAATCTCGTCTTTGAATGGAATATTGTTTCCATATCTGGAGCGGATCATCTAATAATGCCCTTTTCTCTTTTAGACAAGGTGTAAAAAAGCACGGACCTGCTCATGCAGCCAACCTTTAACCTTTTTATTTTAAAAGTAATAACAAATCTTTATTAAAAATAAATTATATAAAATAAAACTTAAATTACATAAGCTTACATTTTATATAATTTGTTAAGTAAATTAAAAGTAATTTAAATAAAGTTAGTAAATTTACTTATATTTTACAATAACTTTGACAGGATCTTGTACAAAAGTAATGCAAAAAAGTAAAACTTTAAATCACTAACATTTAGTTTGTCGCAACATTTGATTTGCGCGGTTTTAAGAATTTCTTCCCTGTAAAGTTTTTCAACTATGGTTGTTCAACTACGTCTTGACGTTAAAACAACGTTACGATTTAAACGCTGTTTATTCAACGTTGTTGCAACAATAAATCGGTAAGCAATATATAATAGAAGTCAAAAGTACGCCTCGATTTCAAATTATAAACAGTTGCCGTAATTATAGTTTGTGTACGTTTTACTTCTAAAACACATTTTTTTTTTCCGGAGATAAAATAAATGATTAGAGAAATAAAATAGATGACAGGGATATAACTCGTGTTGTAATCTCGATTTCTATCGAATGATTTTTATTATTAATATCTGTTAGATATTGCTATATATAAAACAGTGACAAGTCATATGGAAAAGATCTTTTCCATATGACTAGTCTTTCCACATGATTTCCCTAAGAACTCGCGCTGTACTTTTGAGTTCTATTGCACGATTAGTTCTTTTGATATGTTGGATACCGCAATATAAAAAATATATAAAAAATAATAATAAAAAATAGCGACAAGTTATTTCTTTCAGTAGCGATATAACAGATATCAGATATACAACTCGCGTTGTATTTTTGACTTCTATTTTATGATTTGCTCTTTTGATATCTTTACTTTAATAGTTGTACTTTTGACTTCTATTACAATATTTTTATTTTTGATGGCTGTACTTTTGGCTTCTATTATATGATTTGTATTTTTAATAGCTGTACTTTTGACTTCTATTACGATTTGTATTTTTGATAACAGAATTTTTTTTAAATCTTAGTTAAAAAAAAACTAGTAACCTAACTCTGCAAATTAGGCCATAAAAACCAAATCACTTACTATGAGTATAACAATAATTATTATTTAGACCGGGTGAATAAATATGAGCAATAGTTTTTACTCTGTAATTGCTCAGCCTTACGTGAATAAAAACTTAAGCAAAGTTGTTGAAGATTAAAAAAAAAATTCTCTTGTATATCATCAGTACAATCAAACGTATACTGTGAGTTAAACCTTTGACATGTTCTATTTTGCTAATGAAAGACATAGCTTTTCGCTATTTTATATGTTGCAATATAAAGCAGATATCTAAAGTACAAGTTATGTAATAGATGTCAAAAGTACATCTATTAAAGTACAGCTATCAAAAGAGCGAAATATGTGATAGCCAAAAATACACGATCAAAAGTACAAATCATCTGATAAAAGTCAAAAGTACAGCTATTAAAAATCCAAATCATATAATAGAAGCCAAAAGTACAGCCATCAAAAATCCAAACCATATATTAGAAATCAAAAGTACAGCAAATAATAATACAAATCATAATAGAAGTCAAAAGTACAGCTATTAAAAATACAAAAAATATAATAAAAGCCAAGAGTACAGTCATCAAAAGTACAAATCGTGTAATAGAAGTCAAAAGTACAGCTATTAAAGTAATGTAAAACTGTTGGCTCATGATTAATAAAGTAAATTTGAAATCATCAAAATTTACTAAATTGAAATCATATTTCCACAGTAAGGAAACATTAACAAATTAGTCGAATAGCAGAACTAAATAAATTGAAAAAAAAATTTATAAAAAACAAACAATAAAAACAAAAAAAATCTCTAAACCTTCAAAGGTTTTTAACCAAAGTTTCTAATTATAATAGTAATAAATATCTAAACATAAATAATGATTTTTTTTGTTTTAAACAAGACTGAAGATGAAGGCTATAGAGCATGATAACAATTAACAGAACATTCAAAAGATTTTAACAGAACATTCACGAGAATTAATTGAATGACAAAAAATGATGAGAAAAAATAAGAAAATTTATTTTCTACTTGCTTTAGAGCAACTACTATTGTAATATTTGAAGGCATCATTAAAGAATATCATTGGAAGATCCTCAACAAATATGACAACAGTATTTCATACAAAGACAGATTAGAGATTTATTGAGATAAAGAATAGAATCCGGAGTAAGATATCTGAAGCATGATAAAGAGATGCCACCTTAGCTAATTTTGTAATGGATTTGATATGTGGTTTCTAGGAAAGATCAGAAGTAAGAGATAATCCTAGACAACGCAGTCTAGATGATTGATCTTTACCATTCATAGATGAAAAATAATCCTGATTTTTGCGATAACGATTAGCTGAAAATAATTAAGTTTTATCTGAGTTAAAGATCACCAACCAATGAGAGCGCCATTCCATGCCAGGAGTAAAATCAAAAGCTCAAATGCCCCATCCAAGCAATCAGAGTGTTGACTTCTATTAATCAGATATCATCAGAAATTATCAGGTATCATCAGAAAACAATCCCACCTTAGATGTGAAAATTTCTGGGAGATCATTATTGAAAACTATAAGAAAAATCAGAGGGCCAAGGATAGAACCTTGAGTCAACCCTGTCATTACAGTAAAGGAAGAAGTCAAAAGTACAACATGAGTTCTATATCACTATTGAAATATATAGCTGAATATATAGAATGTATGAAAAAAATTGAATAAATGAAATATAGCAATAAACTAGAACTTTAGAATATAACAATAAATTAGAACTTTTCTTGAAATTGACGTTTCAAGAAATGCACAAAGGAGCAATTTAATTAAAAAAGGGGCACTGTTAACATTAACATTAAGTTCAGTAATATTATATAGAGATTTTTGTTAACAAATTTTAATGCATAAAATAACAACTGGAGCCTAGTTGAATCATCAAATAGATAAATATTAATACTGAATTAATCCATGAAATGTAAAATTGAAATAAATTTCTCACCACTTAAAAATAATCTTAGCTAATAGTACACCAAAATAACCATACCACCACTAAACAATCAACACCAAAATAACCATACCACAAGGATAATACAACGTATAGTTGGTTTATAAAATCTTTAAAGCATTGTTAATAAAAAGTAATAGTCACGCTACTAATTTCCATGAAGCATTTAATTCATCTAAAAACCAAAAAATAACAACAACAAAAATCCTCTAGCATAAACTAATATTCAAAAATAATACTTTCACAGATAAGAAGTCAATGAACTTAACCAATTTAAAAAGTTTTTGGATGCAATATGAATAAAAAAATATTAAATATTTATAATAAAAGTGATTTAAGGTCATAAAAACAATTTTAGAAAATTGTTAGTGTTCTTAAATGGTTTGTAGTTTAATTTTAAAAATAAATCTGATCATATCAAACTATACCCATATATGTGGTGATTTGCTTATAATAATAAATTATAAAAAACCTGTTCAATGATTTACAAAAAAAATTATAAATCTGAAAAAACGAAATAAATAATTATAAAATAAACTTCCAAAATACATACCTATAAGATTAACATATCAAAATATTTTCACTGATGCAAATAGAAAATATATTATTTTTGCATATAACATACACAAATGAAAAACTTAAAGGTGATTTATATATTTGGGTTAATAAAGTAAAGAAAATTTATTGCTAATAAATATTTAATAAATTTCCACTACTTAGAAATACTCTTGTCAACTGAAATTAAAATATCTTACTTTTTGAAACAATTATTTAAAAATTAAATGTTGCAAAACTTTATTCTCAAACATAACAAACAAAAACATCTCAAAATATTCAATTATTATATATCATTGTAAAGAGCTTTAAATCAGTATTACAATGGTGAAAATTTCATGAAAAACAAATGATTCTACTGAATGTTTTGCCCATTTAAGTGACAAAAATTCATTATAAGGAATGCTTAACTTGAGCATTCCAAATATAAATTAAACAAAATACAAGGTTTAGTCTAAACCTTGTATTTTGTTTAATTTATATTTGCATGGATAATATTTTATCAAACTATTTTATTTATATGTGAAAAATATATTATAGTTTAAAATTTCTGTCATTTATGCAACATTTCTTCTGTTTTAGTATGTTTTATTAGAAAAAGATTTCTCTTTTTTTTTAAGGTATAAAACATAAGGAAAAAACTCGTAGAAGAAATGAAGATGCATAGAAAAAATGGTAAATATTCTTCTATAAAATATGATAAACATATAGTTAGAGAATTTAGGAAAAATAAAGCGAGTGCTTAATTACTTTATCACTTATATTTAGAATTTTTTTTATTATTATTGTTATTATTATTATTATTATTTTTTTCTTTCCTTTCTTTCGGAAAATATGATTTAACAGTTTATAAAAAATATCCTACTTATGAATGAAGATAATGTTACACTAAACTCAGAATTTAATTCATTACAAAATAAATATAAGATACTTCTAGATAAGCATTCTGACCCGGATATTAATTTTTTTAGTAATAACAAAGTATTTTAAAATATTATTACTTTATATTGTGACCCTAAAACTGAAAACATAATGCAAGGACTAGATGCAAATTCATTTTCAATTTTGCATTTAAATATTAGGAGTTTTTTAAAAAATTTTGAATTATTTAAACAATTTTTATTCGAGGCTAAATTTAATTTTAAAATTATTAGTCTCAGCGAGACATGGTGTACTGATGAATTTATCGAGACAAATACAAATTTTCAGCTACCAAATTATAAAGTTATTCATCAATTTAGAGGATCTGGGAAGAAAGGAGGGGGTTTGTGTGTATTTATAAGTAATTCTTTGTCATACAAGCTTAAAAAAAAATATGTGCTCAACCACTAATGATTGTGAATCACTATGTGTGGAAATAATAAATAAAACCACAAAAAACATTATCATCCACGTTTTATACAGACCACCTTCTGGCTCAATAAAACAATTCGAAAATCATATTAAAAACATAATTAAAAATAAATTAAGCAAAAATAAAAGCATTTATTTTGTTGGTGATTTTAACCTTGACCTGAACATGCGTCATTTAAATACAAATATAAATAATTTCTTTAACGTCATATATCAGAAAAGCTATATTCCACTAATTAATAAACCCACAAGAATAACTAGAGAAAGCGCAACAATTATTGATCAAATAATCACCACAGAATTCAAATCAAAAATAAAAACAGGAATATTTAAATGCGACATTTCTGACCACTTCCCTGTATTTCTTATCTCACAAAAATGTGATAACATTTATGCACAAAAAGTTAAAAAAATTACGCGAAATATAAATGAAAAATCCGTGAAAAATTTTAATACACTTTTATCAGAATTAAATTGGGATGACCTCCTTGATATTGAACACCCAGATAAGGCATACGATAAGTTTATTGATAAATTACAACAATTTTACAATACGGCTTTTCCTGTAGTTACAAAATATTATTGAACCCATGGATAACGCCTGGAATTATAAAGTCGTCAAAAAAAAAGCAACGATTATATAATAAGTTTCTCAAAAAAAAAACTTTCAAGAATGAAACTAATTACAAAAATTATAAACGTGTTTTTGAGATGGTTATTGAAAAATCAAAGAAATATTACTATACTGAGCATTTAATAAAACATAAAAATGATCCAAAAAATACTTGGAACATTATTAAGGAAGTTATTGGCACGAAACAAACTGACAGAAATAGCCTTCCTATAAATCTAAACATTGCAAATAAAACTATTACTAATAAATCTTTAATTGCTGAACCACTTAATCAATATTTTGTCAATGTAGGCTCCACTTTAGCGTCGAAAATAGAAACTACTGAAGTAAACTTTGAGTCATATTTTACTCCTAATAAGACCTCTAAGATGGATAATTATGAAATTACTGAAAAGGAACTCTTAGATACAGTATATCTTTTAAAACTAAACAAAAGTGTGGGGTATGATAATATTAGTAGTAACGTTATTAAAAAATCGATAAAATACTTAACAATCCCTCTTTTACATATTTTTAATCTATCTTCAAAACTAGGTATTTATCAGGAGAAACTTAAAATTGCGATGGTCATACCTATTTTCAAATCAGGAGACATTTCAAATCTTGAAAATTACAGACCAATTTCAATTCTTCCTTGCTTCTCGAAAATCTTTGAGCGAATTATGTATAACCGAATTTTAACTTTTCTTAATATAAATAATATTCTATATAATAAACAATTTGGATTTCAGCCAGGGTATTCAACTGACCATGCCGCTATTAATATTGTTCACGATATATTTAAAGCATTTGACGAAAGTAAGTTTACCCTCGTAGTTTTTATAGATCTTAGCAAAGCCTTTAATACAGTAGACCATGGCATTCTGATAAAAAAACTTGAAAGTTATGGAATTAAAAGCACTTATTTAGAATGGCTCAAAAGTTATCTAAGCAATAGAAAACAATACATAGCACACGAAGAAGGAAAAACTGATTACTTGACTATAACTTGCGGTGTTCCCCAAGGCTCAATTTTGGGTCCACTGTTTTTACTTATTTATGTAAACGACTTTCAGAAGTTTTCAAATATTTTAAATTCAGTTTTATTTGCAGATGACACAAATTTATTTTATTCTAATGGAGATGTCAACCTTTTATTTAAAATAGTAAACAAGGAACTCTTAAACCTAGCGGAATGGTTTAAGGCAAACAAATTATTATTAAATTTAAATAAAACTAAGTATACTTTTTTTCATAGAATTAACGATAAAGACAATATTCCATTAAAACTTCCTGATCTTAATATTGGTAACTCTAAAATAATTAGAGAGTCATCATTAAAGTTTTTAGGAGTAATACTTGACGAAAACTTGACATGGAGAGAATAAGAACGTAGAAGATAAAGTTTCAAAAAATATTGGCATTCTATACAAAGCTTAGCAATTACTAAACCAAAACTGTTTAAAAATCTTATATTTCTCCCTCATTCATTGTTATATAAACTATGCAAATATTGCATGGTGCAGCTCTAATGTAAGTAAAGTTAAAAAATTGCTTAGTAGACAAAAACACGCTGTCAGAATTATTTCAGGTGCAGGTCGTTTTACACATTCTAAAGAACTATTTAAAAATCATCACATACTTAATGTTTTTCAGTTGAAGCTTTACCAAATTCTTATATTTATGCACAAATTTCATAATAAATTAACTCCTATAATATTTAATACACTTTTCAATAAAATTTACCACGAGTACCCTACAAGGTTTTCAAATTACAATTATGAGCAACCTAAAATGCACTATTTGGTTACTAAGTTTTCTATTGCCATCAGAGGTCCTAAATCATGAAACACTTTGTTAAATAACAAGCTGAAAATTGTTCTTCGCTTTCTCTATTCAAACTAAAACTAAAACAAAAACTTCTTAACGATGTTAATGAATTAAATTCTTTTTAAGATTCTTTACTTCGTTGTCTTTTTTGTTTTTCTTTTTCTTATTTAACACCTATATTATTAACTGGTCTTTAATTTAAATTTTCCTTAAATTCTTCTTCTATTAACTTATTTTTTATTTTTAGGTGTAATTATTATTATTATTATTATTTTATTTTTTATTTATTTTGCGATTTTTTTTTTGATTATAGATTAGTTACTGATCTTGACATACTTGTAAAAATTGTATTTATTTTTTATATCGTACAAAGCAATTTTATGTTTACATTTTAATGATTGTACACGTTTGCTGATGAAAGCGCGTCGTACAGTTGAGTATTTCAAAGTAATAGTCGATCAAAAGTCGATTACAAAAATTTTGTAAAAGTATACTATTAACTATATATCATGAAAGATTTATAAAGGCTACATCACTAAACAACAATTTTAGTGTTGCCCACTCCCCCTTCCAGGTATAAAAAAAGTTAAAACTCGGACTTCGCGTGAGCTCATTGTATTTGTTTTTTACACTTTCTGTCAAACACAACTTTTAAAAGTATTGTTTAAGCTTGTATGCTGTAAAACCTTTAATAAATCACGATGAACGTTGAAGAAGAAGGTATTTAAATACAAAATAAATGTATAGTTTCTTCATTTTACTTAACAAAGTGAGATTTTTTAAAATATATATTCGAGACTAAAATTGTTAGATTTTTTTTTGTAAATACTATAGAGTAATTCCACGTCAAAACAACCAATTTTTTTTTAAATGCAACCCTATGTCCTTGGATTTTTTTTATATTTTTACCATAGTTAGTACATTATAAAATAAGATAAATACCAAAATTTCAAGGTTCAACTCCCAACGGTTCGTGAGTAATGGTTGTTTTAATTTTGGCTACTATTATTGTTTTGGTCATTTTCCGCCATTTTTAAATTTACATTTCTCCTTATAAAACCAAGTCTATAAATATTTGAGTTCTAAAAATAAGTACTTAGTTAATTTCTAGGTGAGGAATTTAAATATGTAAATAAAAAACTCATTTTATAATGAAAAAGTACCTAAACATCAATTATAAATGTTAAAATAATGGACACCTGCCCCAGTAGAATTTTTAGGTGTGCAGTAAATTTTTTAAGCCAAAAAATTCAAATTAGATCATTGTATGTTTGAAGAACATTGTGTGAAAAAATAATTTCTGCCAAATACATAGTTTAAAAGTTAAATGAAAAATATTACAAAAAAAGCAAATATAGCATATTTCGCTTATCGTAGTATTCAAAATAAATAAAAATAATGCATACTTGAATTGATATACAACTTTTTATAATATATCCATTGAAAATTATTGATTTACAAATATATACTTTTTAATTTTGTTAAAATCTTTTTTTGAAAGTTCATATTTGTCTGATATTTTTTTTGGTGCACTTATTAATGTTATTACATTAATAAGTGCACCAAAATGTTATTGGTGATTGGTATCCAACAATAATCATTCCTTTTCGGCCAGAAAAACTGTTCAGATGGACCGTGTGGATACATAAACTTTATTTTTATATCATTATATTCTTCATCTTTTTCTTCAACTACTGCAATTCACCAAAACGAGTCATATGTACATGCGTAGTAACGGGTGATGCGGAAGTTATCGGACAAATCCTAATTTCATTATTTGACCATAATAATTAGTTTTTGTGGTTTTATGCGTAGGCATAAACGTTCTATAAAATATAAACTTTATTATTTAAAACACAATTATTTAAAATGAGGTTAAATGCAGCTGAACGAGAATCTTTTCGAAAGCGACTAAAAATGTTTTTTGTAAATAAACTTAATATTAAAAAAAAAAAAAAATCGTAAATCATTTTGAAAAGGAAGGATTTGCTCGAAGTACAATATATGATAACCTAAAAAGACTTGAAACTGTTCAATCGTTTTCTGATAGAAAGCACCCTGGTCATCCGACATCTTGGACTAGAGAAAAGAAAGCCGAATTAACGAGACTTGTCAACAATCGAAAAGGGGTCAGTCAGAGAAAAATAGGTATTAAATTCGGTGTAAATCAATCGACAATTGGTCGTCAGTTAAAAAAAATGAATATTAAATATAGAAAACGTGAAAAGACTCCAAAATACACTATAGAACAACAAATGAAGGCAAAGAAAAGAAGCAGAAAACTAATTAAGCAACTCTATAACACAAAGTCGCTTCTAGTCATCGATGACGAAAAATACTTTTGTTTTGCAGGGGACAACATGCCTGGAAATTCTGGATACTACACAAACAACAAAAAGACATGCCCAGAAAGTGTTCGTATTATAGGAAAAGAGAAATTTCCAAAAAAATTATTAAATTAAATTAAATCAAAATTAAATTTTAAAAAATGAAAGATTTATGTGGAACATTTTATTTCAATAATGCTAACTAGAATAACTAATGTTTAAGTTACATAAAAAATCTTTGCTAAATTCGGCTTAATTCATATACGAAAACAATTTTGAATATATATTCAAAATTGTATATGAATATGAATTAAGTTTTCGTATATAAATTAAGCCGAATTTAGCAAAGATTTTTTATGTAACTTAAACATTAGTTATTCTAGTTAGCATTATTGAAATAAAATGTTCCACATAAATCTTTCATTTTTTAAAATTTAATTTTGATCAAATAATACGACAAAAACGTTGTCTTTTGAATAAAAACTTATTTCATTTTTTTTTTCTGAATCCCAACCAACGGTGAAAGAGATGACTAGAAAAGAACTCTACGATGTTATGAAACAATGCCCAAAAAAAAATTGATGACAAATTTGTGTTTTTAGAAAATCATCTCAAAATTATTACAAAATATACTGAAAATGAACGAAGTTCACTAAAAAACGCCTTTTATTTTAAACAAAAATGGATAGCTGCTAACTACATAGAAGAACGTTTTTTGAAGCACAATGAACTATGGCTCAATGCTATCATAAGTTTACCCACCTGTATAATAAAAAGGCCTGGTCAACCATCAAAAGATTTCGAGTTGTTGAGTTCGCTAAGCAAGAGACGTAGAACAAAAGCTTTGAGAGACCAAATATCTTATGCACAACTAACCTATGCTTTCCAAATGAGTCAGCGTGATGCAGGACATTATGATGCGTCTAGAATAATGAAAGATATTAGCTGCTCACCGGAAAAGGCAAACAAACATAGAGAAAACTTCAATTCCATTCAGACGAATGTTGTAAAAAAACACACACCATCGGAAGCATTATCAACTTTTGTGGAAGCCAATATGACAAGGAGACAATATGAAATAACTCATGCAGCTAATAAAAATATTTATCCATGTTATTCGCTTTTGAAAGAATCAAAAAAACAATGTTATCCTCCACAAGAGTCAATGACAGTTTCAGAAACATGTTGTGATATTAAACTACAAGATATTCTAGACCACACAACTAGACGCTTGTGTGAATATTTAGATGAAGTTTTGGAAACCTTAAACGAAGAAGGAAGAAGCAATTTAGAAATGTTATCAAAATGGGGTTGTGATGGCTCACAGCAGCAAACATTTAAACAAAAATTCTAAAATAGTACAGATAGTGACTCTTACATTTTTCAAAGTTCATTTGTGCCTCTACGGCTTATATGTCATATTGGTAGCCAGAAGATTATTTGGCAAAACCCTGTGCCCTCTTCTACAAGATATTGTCGCCCAATTCGAATTCGTTTTATCCATGAAACTAAAGACATAACAAATGAAGAAATCTGCTATGTAGAAGATCAAATAAAAAACTTAAAAAAAACTGAAATATCGAAGTTTTTAGGTGGTACTGTACATATAAAGCATACCTTGGCATTTACAATTGTTGATGCAAAAGTATGCAATGCTGCAACCAACACGACATCTACTATGAGGTGCTATATATGTGGACTAACATCAAAAGACTTTAATAATTTAACCTTAAAAAAAATAGATAATCCAGATGCCCTTAAATTTGGTTTATCGATATTGCATACAAGAATTAAGTTTTTAGAATCTTTACTACATTTATCATACCACATTCCCATAAAAAAATGGCAAGCGAGAACACAAGATGATAAAATAATTGTAGCTGAAACAAAAAAAAACATTCAAAACAAATTCAAAAAGAAAATGGGGCTGCTGGTGGATATTCCAACTGCAGGTTTTGGGAATACTAATGATGGCAATACATCAAGAAGATTTTTCTCAGATCCTCAAACCTCATCCTGCATTACAGGAGTTAACATTGGACTTATTAAAAATTGTAGTACCATTTTGGAAACCTTGTCAAGTGGATATAAAATAGATATCAAAAAATTTGAAAAGTTTGCAGAACTGACAGCAGAACTTTATGTTGAAATTTATGGATGGTATCCAATGACTCCTACAATGCACAAGATATTGAGATATGGTGTCACAATAATTGATCAAGCTATTGGTCAATTATCGGAAGAGGCGGCTGAGGCTCGAAACAAGCACTTCCGTGATTATAGACAGAATGTTTCGAGGAAATTTTCAAGAGAAATTTGTAATAGGGATATCATAAACAGGCTTCTGTTAAGTTCCGATCCTTTGTTGAGCAGTGTCAGAAAGAGGCTCAAGAATAAAAGAAATGCTATTTCCAGTGAGGCATTAGAGTTCTTGCAACCAGAAACATTGAACAAACTACTACAATATGAAGAGGAGGAATCTAGCGAAAATGAATCAGACTAATGTTTATTTTTTATCGTTTTTTAAGTATATTTTTTTATTTTATGTTGTTTTTACCTTTATAGTAGGGTTTATTTCACCTTTATAGTATGTGTATTTGTATATGTTTAAATTGTTTATATTTGCATCACTTTTTTTTAAAATTTTTACTCTTAAGGCATTTAGACCATATAATATTATTTTGGGCATCTAGACCATATAATACTATTAAGACCCTCCTTAGAATTCTGTGTTTGACCAAGAGTGCATTTTTTCAAAAGGTTGTTATCATTCAATTCTTCAAACTCTTTCTTTATGATATGATATATCCATACTGGCAAATTAACTTTAGGTATGTAAATGCTGTAACCTGAAGAGTTTTCTTTCTTCCATTTACACAAGCTATTAGGACCCACTGGACATAACACGTGGCGATGAAATTGATCAGGAAAATTAGTGCAATGGTAAAGAACGTCGCGAATGTTTTTTTTTTCATTTGGTATACCTTTTCATTTTCACTATTCTCTATTCTTTTCATTTTAACTATTTCACTATTTTATATTCTTAACTTTTGTCAACCCATGCTGGCCTACTAAACTAATGCGTAACTAACCAAATTTGACAAAAAAACTTAAATCAAAGCAAAGAGAGAGGGCAATTATAAACATAATTTTGTGTTGCTAGGGGCCGTTGCTATGGAAAGTTGTCTGATAAGGTCTAAATAAAGTGAAATATCTTTAAAAATACTCAAAGTATATCAAAACAGACTCCAGAAACGTTTACAGCTATGTTGAATTATTATAAAACAAAAATATTCTCAAAAACCAACTTTTGATAAAAATATAGTTTTTTTTAGTGGTGAACCACCTTAAATAACATACTAAAACAGGAGAATTTGGTATTTCAGCTACATATATATTAATTTTTTAGATATATTCCCAAAAAATGCAAAACTATAATAGTCAACTAAAATAAACTCAAACTTCAGAAAAACACATGATCATCAATTTTTAATGATAAGTTTTAATGACTTTATTATGTACAGATATTTAGGGGCTTGGCAATAAGACTATTTTTGGCTTCTTCTTGCCCCCTCTCCCCCATTCATATATTTTATAAAAGAAAAGTAATAATTTGTAACGGCAAATTTAGAAAAATATAAAATTATAAAAATAAAAATCAACCACTGCATCAAAGAATGTCTTTATGTAAATAACAAAAATTAAAAAATCAAAGACGAAATTAAATTTAATAAAAAAATTAATTTGATAATTATCAAATTAATTTGATAACTAATTGTAATTAAATTAATTTGATAATTAATTTGATAATTATCAAATTAATAAGAATAATTTGAACAATATTATAATGTTGTTTGAAAAATACAAATGATCTTGTAGACTAAAGTCACTTAAAAAAACTTAATTTTCTTCGTTACTCTTCTACAAATTTTAAGTGCGCGTCATTTAATTAAATTAACTTTCGCTCTGAACTTTTGAACTTTTCTGAACTTTTCTGAACTTTTTTTTAGAAATTGACTATTGTTACCCCCCCCCCCTACTCCCTACCCTTGTCTCCTTCACACACACACACGCAAAGTGTTCTAATAATTATAAATGTAAAGAATAAATGTGAAGAAGTTGTGTCTAATTGTTTCATTTTTTGAGCTTTGTTCAATATTTCTCTTCTAGTTCACATATTATATCTTCTTGTAGTTATTACAGTATGATAGGGTTTTGAAAATTTATTTTATCGAATCCTTTGGATATTTTAAACATTTGAATAAGATCTATTCCTTTTCTTCTATTTTCTAATATTTCAATTTTTAGATAATTAATCTTTTTTCATACGATAAACTCTTTAAATTCTCCATTTTTGTCGCTTTATGTTGCATTTTTTCTATTTTATCAATTTCATCTTTTCTAAAACGGTTTCATACTAAAAAGACTAAATACTACGTGGGGCAAGTATAATCTTTAGAATAAAGGGCAATTAAATTATTATACATATTTTTTAGAATGCTCAACACAAATTACAATAATCCAAATATACAAGAGCTGAGTGCAAAGTTACCGCAAAAAGAGAAGAGCGATGAGAAGAGAATTCAGCCATGCCGAATTAGTTCAAATACTATAACTTCGCGGGCATGCGCAAGAAGCTAATCTAGCTGTAGCGTTATCAAACTAGCGTAACTCTGCGTCCGGCATAATTAAATCATTTATCAGTGCAATGTTTCTCTCGACTATAAATGTAATGTCAATTAATTGTTTCGAATGTTTATGATTTTCTAGAAGATAAAGCTTGTTCAACGTTCTTTAAATAATTGACGGTTTATCATTAAATATAACTCTAACTTCCGCTGCTTGTACTTGACCATCACTCAATGGTATCAAACTTTAAACAGCTCCTATTTTCTATATTGACCAAGGAACTTTCGGGTCGTCAACAAGCACAACATCACCAATTTTTATAATAGACCTAGAATTTTGATGTGAGATGCTATTGTGAAACTCGCGTAATGTAGTTAAATATTTTGCTTTTCAAACGTTTCAAAAATGATTTATAATTAATTTTTGTGTCTCAAATCTTGCTTTATCGTCATTTTCGAGTAATATATTATTTGAGTCCATGCATTCAAGGTGAACTTTTCTTCCGTATAATAAATGATTTGGAGTGAGCGGTTCGTCTCCTGGAACTTCGTAAGTGAACGTGGTTGGACAATTATTATTTATTAGTTAGCATTCCTTTGTTTGTAAGTCTTGATGTGCCTAGGATCTTCTTGAGAGTTCTTTTAGTAATTCAAATCAATCTTTTGAATATCCCTCCCCACCAAAGAGCTGCAGGAATATTGAAATTCCAAAAAATTCGTCGCATACTTGCAAACTTTTGAGTTTCTTCTGAAGTAAAATTTGAACCATTGTCACTGATGACTTGATAAGGTGCGCCATAGCGACCAATAAATCTACGAAGGACACAAATCCAAGCTTCCGCTGTACAATCGGGGACCAAATCTAAATAAAGTAAACGTGTACAACAACATGCAGCAACAAATATCCTTTATAAATTCCACAATTTTTAACATACCACAAAGATCTACTCCTACGTATTTAAAGGCATAATCAACGTCAAGTCTAGATAGAGATAAAGGCTAGTCAAGTCTAGTTAGAGGTAAATTAGGATAAGGAAAAGGTTTGCTATCGTATTTTCTGCATATGTATCAATCCCTAATTATGTTTTTAATTCAATTACGAGCTTTGGACAAACAAAACTTCGACCTTAATTCATTTAAAGTTTCCTTAACACCGCTATATTTACTAAATGAATGAAAATGTAAAATTATTAAATTTGTAATAAGAGAATTTTACGGTAAATATATCGAGAATTTAGCATTATAAGGTAACGGTGCATTACTGAATTGACCGTAACAACGAATTATTCCGTCGACTGAGAAAAAACCTAAATCTTTTTTTAATTGGCTATAAGAATCTATACATTTAATATTTCTTTGAATAAACTTAATAAACCATAATATCTCTGCATAATCTAATTCAGAGGCTGTAGAAGTAGATAAATTATAAGAGTAGATAAAATTACATGTTTTCTTACTAATATTAACAAAGCGTAAAATAAAGGCTGTGACTTTAAGGAGACGAGCATACGTTTTAAAATTTTCAATATCAATAAAATTTAAATTTAAGCTAGAGTGATCTGAATTTAATAATGTAATAGCTTTAGAAAAGCAATCTCTTTGACTGTTTAAATTAAAAGAATGCCATAACTCTAATTTGTTATATAAGAAACATGGGCTTTTAAACCAGAGACCATTATTTTGAAAGGTATTAAGCTTGCAACCACGACATATAATATCTGGGGAATTTCATTCACTTTCAATAAAATTCTAAAATTTAATATTACATAAAAAACGAATTTTTTCTAAACGTTTCATATTTTTATTTACATTGTTAACCCAATTTAGACAAATAATAGAATCAGAAAAAAGTTTAACACAAGAAATGTCTAAAACACGTGACAACTCTTTATATACAACTGAAAAAAAAATCAGCTAATAACAACATCGCTCTTAATTCTAGCCTAGAAATTGTATTTTTAACTAAAGATGAAACTCTTGATTTGGAAGAAATTAGACAGGAACTCGCGAACCCTTCATTGATACTTCTTAATTAAATGCAACACCCGTTCGCTTTTTGCATCGCAAAAGCCATATAATTCAAATTTAGTAAATTGAGAGTTGTCTACGGTTTTACTTTACCATTTAGGTATACTTATATAGGGAACCGAACTCAAGTCATTAATTATTTCTTCCCATTCATTTAAAATATCATTTTCTATAGGTGAACACTATCCTAATTTTATTTTGCAAATTGACTGGAATAAAATTTGACATCATTACTCATGTCCAGTCATGATGTAAAATTATTATATCATGATTTTACATCATGACTGGAATAAAATTTTACGTCATTAATCCTAAGGGATCATAAAAGCTTGCAATAAATTTAAGAATGTTACGTTTCGAAGGTTTGTCTATTAAATATAATATATCCATAAATGAAAAGGTAAACGTATCTTCAATTTTATTCCACTTGATACCAAGGACTTTCACTATGTCGTTTGTTGTAGAGTTACTTTCTTTAATTGAGCTGCACAGTTCCTCAGAATTTGATTCCAATTTTCGAAGATTGAAGTTTCCTTCTTTTAGACATAACTTTGCTTTATTAAAAAATTGAAGAGCTTCAGACACAGAATCAAAACTTACATTTAAATCATCCACATGAAGTGATTGTATTAATTTCTTGCTAAAATTAAAATCCTAAGAAGCATAACGTTCAGCATGCTTAATTAATGTAGCTGATAGTAAAAAGGGAGAAGAGGTTACACCAAACAAAACCCTGCACAGTCGATAAACGCATAATTCAGCATTACGTAAATTATTAATATCTTAATCAAATAAATCTTTATACCATATAAATCTTATAAAGTCACGATGTTTTTCAGATGATGCAATGTTTTAAATAAAAATTTATTTAAAACATTGCACTATCTGAAAATATATATATATATATATATATATATATATATATATATATATATATATATATATATATATATATATATATATATATATATATATATATATATATATATATATATATATATATATATATATATATATATATATATATACAAAGCCAGATTTACAGCTTTAGGGGCCCTAAGCCAAAAAAAAGCCTGCGGCCCCATATTTAGAAGTAATATGTTAGTTTAAAAAAATATCATCTTACTTTAACGTAAAAAATATCATCTTACTTTAACGTAATTTGATCCCATATTATTGTTTGTAAAGCAAATTCAAAAGTTTCTACTTTTGAATTTGCTTTACAAACAATAATTTGCTTTACTCGATTGTAAATTTCCAGCCGCAGCTCTTGTTTTTGACTCAAAACTTTCACACTCATTGATTTTGACCAATCCTTCCATTAATTTATTGTAGTTCCGGTGAATGGTTTTAACCGAGTCAGCATGAGCGCTCTACCGACTATTCGATAGTGATTTCAATGAACTACTTGCAAACTGTTCCAAAACACTACACAACTTTGTAGAAGCAGAGAAAAAATTGTACAGTTCTTGAACAATACCAAAAAAATTGATTCCCTCGATGCAGCAATCTACAGCAGCCTCTCCTACCAAGTTAAGAGAATGATCTGAACATGGCAAGAATTTTGCCAGCTTATTGAACTCCAAAACTCTAGTTTTCTCTCCTTTATATTTTCCAATCTTATTGCTTGAGTTATCATAAGACTGGCTTTCTCAGTTGCTGATTTTCAAGTTCAATTTTACGTTTAAAAAGTCCACGGTTGCATTTGCTAAATTTTCCCCGGTGTGATTATCGATGTGAATGAAGTTGACAAATCTTTCAATAGACTCATTAGAAATTTGTTCAATGTACCTCAAGATCACACATAGTTGATATTTGTGACTTACATCAGGTGTTGAATCTACTGATAATCCATAATACTTAGATTTTAAAACATCGTCGCTGATTGATTGCAAAACTTTTCTTGCCATCGATGCGGTTAATTCATCGCATGTATTCTTTGAGAGGTAGTTTGTTTTTCCAGAACCACTGTCACCATAATTTTTTATGTGTTTGGTCAATAAAGCATCAAACTGAGCAATCAACTCAAGCAGACCAAAAAAAAAACCGTTGCTCTCAGACCCAAATTTTTCATTTGAACCTCTAAAAGCTAAGTTTCTTTCGATCAATGTGCAATGTGTAATTCTTCTTATAACCTTTCTCCAGTAGTTTTTTTATTTGCGAATTTTGTTAAGAAGTTGATCATTTAAAAAAAAACCTTGTTATTTTTTTTGTGAAAGTATGCTAAGGAATCTTTACTGTGGTCTGATGAGTGTTCATGCCCTGAGTTGATGCCCCTGAATTGGAACATCATCAATTCATTTATATCCCGTTGAAGCTAAAACACATTTTGAGGATTCAAAAAGCTTGCAGACAAAACAGAATACACAACCTAATACTGGGGAATATGAGCCATTCTCTATTAAACGTTTCACCATGTACTTTTTTCCTCATAAGCATGCTTTTTGAGTAATATCGATCGCGATCTTGATACATCATTTTAGAGGATTTAAAGTCATAATCTGCATTTGGACATTTTAACGGAACGTTCTCTTTCCAAAATTGTATATCCTCAGCTGAAAGAGTTTCCTAAAGTCCTGGATTACTTTTCCTATTCAATGGCAAATCAATAGGGAAACATACCCTCTCCTTATCGAGTTCCAATTGTTCGTTTAAAGTTTGAGTTTCATTAATTGAGTCCTCTACAAAATCCTATATTTTTGCCTCTTTACTTATGCCACAGTTTGCAAGATTAGCTGAAGTTGGTGAATTACCATGACATTCTGCTTTTAATAAAAAACTATCAAGTTTTCGATGTTTCTTTATATTTTCTTCTATTATTGCTTTTTTCTTTCTTTTCGCAGCTCCACTTTCATAGCTTCTTCCCATTGCCTACATAAATAAGCGAAAGTTTGTTAAAAATAAACAGGAAAACAAACTTAAAAATTTATGATTACTTTTTTCCCAGCGCGCCTATTTACTTTACTTAAAAGCGTCCAAATATCGCTTAAAGTTTAATGCAATTTAAAATTTAAAACAATTTCTTTCTTCAATTACTAAGATATTTTAATTAAAAGCGTGCAAAATTTTTCTAAAAATAAACGCATTAATTTTATTTTAAATCGAATATTCTAAAACATTATGCACAAATTAAAAAAACAAATTTATTAATTACCGTTTTTAATATCAATCAGGAAAATTGATTCGGCTGCTTTGCAAATAAATTATGTTTACTACTATTGTAAATCTTAATTAATTAGAAAAACAGCCCTAATTATGGTTATTTTCTTGGTTTGATAAGTTGAACCAAGTGATTCTAGAGAATATAATATTTTAGAAGGTTCTTGGTAGAACTTTTAATTTACAAACGTAATTTTAATTAAAAAACGTCAAATGTTAAATTTTTAAAAGTTAACATCTTAGATAAGCTTTTATAAAATTTAATTAAGTTGAAACATCTGGTATAGTATGTAAACTTATCCTCTTTCTTATAATAAATTACAATATTTCTAGGGGTTATATATACCCTCGTTATTCAAGTAATATAAAAAACCGTTAAAAAAACAAACAAATAATAAAACTTCAATGTAATGTGTTCTTGCGTCTTAAAAAAGAAAAATAAGGTTTCCAAAACGACGATGTGACGTAATCACCGTAGTCTTCATTCAAACCGCCTTCACTCTCACTTTTCTCTTAAAATAGTCTTCTTCTACTTTAACAGTGTTGTTATTATTCCAGCCAAAGGCACCATGGCTATTTCTGGAATGCCCCGCTACGGCCGAATTTTTCCATTTTCCCTCAAAAGTATGTTTTTGATGTTGGCAAATGCGAGTTGAAACCTTATACCAGATGTTTCAACTTAGTCAAATGTTAAATAAAATCGTTGAGTTGATTGTTTGTTTAAGTTATTATTCATACTAATAAACAAAATGTTGCAAAATGCTTTTTGTTTAATTTTCATCTTAAAATATTTTATCTTTTTTTAATCACGAAAATATTTAGAAAAATAAAAAAATAAAAAAATTTTACACAACTACTTTCTAATTTAAATGTATGCACTTTCCAAAAGTTAAAATTTAATTTTGTTGCAATTCGTAACCATGAGCGAGATCTCGTCTCGTTCTCGTTTCTCGTGGGAAATGGGACTTCTCGTGAGAAACGAGAAATAGAAAATTCTCGCGAGAAGTAGAACGAGACTTAAATATTATATTATTTTCCAAATGAAAAATCATTATAATTTACAAAATGCTTAATAATTTGTTTTTTTAATTAATTAATATTTTGACTCCGTGATTTTAATAAATCTAATTAAAAACTTAATTTGTTTTTGACAAAAACAAATTAAACTTTTAATTAGATTTTTTTTTAAATCCAATTAAAAAATTTTAATTAGATTTTAAATATTTTTAATTAGATTTTAAATAAACAAACTTTTTGTATAAAATGGTGCACTTTCGACTTAATTTCATTAGTTTACCAGTGGAATTCAACTTGACACATACTGTTCATATTGAAAAGAAATATTCTTGCCTCAAAAATGTCACCAAGAAAAAACAAAATCTGGAGATATTTTCAAAAAACAAGTGACGGTGCTAAATGCAAGGCGTGCAAAAAGTCTTTGAAAACAAAAGATAAAAACACAAGCGGACTTTATCGTCACCTCGAAAAAAAACACAGCCAAGATTACGTTGAGTATTCTGAAAAAACTGACGACTCTCTTCTTCCTCCTCCTAAGAAGAAACAACAAACCATGGTCGAAATGCTTGAAACAAAGTCCAAATATGACAAAGACAATTCCATTCAAAAACAGTTTGACTCTGCAATGCTGGATTACTTTTGCACTGATCTGGCATCCTTTTCAGCAGTCGAAGGAAGAGGTTTCAAGATTACGCCAAATCTAAAAAGTGCTGCATTTACTTCTGACCTTTGGACTTCTAGAGCTCAGGACAGCTACATCTCTTGGACTTTTCATGCTATTGACGAAAATTGGAGACTACATCACTGGACACCCCATGTCCAACAGTTCCCAGGCAGACACACAGGTATCTTAATTGAAGAAAAGCTGGATTCTTTCTTAGAAGAACTAAATTTGCATGCTGATTTGCCAATGTACTGAGTGAACGACCAGGCAAGAGACAGGAAACTTGCAGTCAAATGTTCAAAGCGCCTTGACCAATACTTGTGCAACAATCATATTTTGCAATGTGCAGTTCGAGACTCATTTGGAATGACTGCTGGAATGGATGATGCGTTGCAAACATGCAAAGATTTGGCTTCTTCAACTCACCAGTCAACAGTTGCAGCTGAGTTGCTTGAATCAGAATCAGACGCTCAAGGAATCAATTTTAGACAGTTACGCCAATCTGCTGACACAAGATGGAATAGTGAACTGGATTGCATGGCTTCTGTCCTAAATCTAAAGAGTTCAGTTATCAGCTTATGTGCAAATGAAGATATTTTTTCTTCAAAGACCATCAGTGCATTCGAGGGAGCAGTAGAAATTTTGGCACCACTTAAAGAAGCTACAGAAACGTGGTCTGCTGAGTCTATTCCAACAATTAACACTGTCGCCGATTCTCTTTATTTAATCCATTACAAAATTTATCAATTTATTGAGACGGATGGAAAAAATGGCTATGGTGTCTTGTATGCAAAAAACTTGAAAAGTTGCTTTGAGAAAAGATTTCCTCTTTGTCACACTGGAAACTTGTTGAGTGCTGCAGAAAACTATTTAAATCCTGCTTTAAAGGGACTTCATTGAAGCTCTTCAAAAAATTTCAAACAACAAAAGAATGGTTAGCCTCACAGGTTAAGGATAATGTTGAGTGCCAACCTGTTGCCAGAGTCCTTTCAGCAGATTTGTCCCCTAATTCAAAACTGAAGCGCAAGTAAAACTTCAGACTTGAAACACAAGAGCCAACATCTGAACTGAATCCTATTTTGAGCGAAATGTGTCAGTATGAATATCTCCCTGATGCCAGGGAGATATTCATACTGGCACATTTCGCACAATGTCCAAAAGACTTTCCGATTCTTGATTGGTGGAAATTGCATTCAAATACATTGCAAGAACTCTCTTTATTAGCTAGACAAATTTTAGCTATTCCAGCAAGTTCAACTAAGTCAGAGAGAGTTTTTAGCTCAGGTGGAAATGTCGTCCGATCATCCAGACACAACTTACACCCAGCAAGTAGAACAAATCATCTTAATCCGAGAAAACATTGTCTTGCTGGAAAAGTTTGACAAAAAAATTCTGAATAATATTTGAAAAAGTTGTTTACATTTGACAAATGTCATTTGTGTCTATTTGTCAAAGCCATGTTTACATTTTTTTTTTTACTTGGATTTTAATAAATTTGTTTTTAAAAATTGTTAAATTTCTCGTCTCGTTCTCGGTCTCACGAGAAGTACTAACTTCTCGTCTCGGTCTCGTCTCGGTTTGAAAAAACCAAGTCTCGCTCATGGTTAGCAATTCGATTTTGGAGCCCCTTTTTTTGCGGGGGCCCTAGGCCATGACCTATTTGGCTTACCTGTAAATCCGGCTCTGTGTGTATATATATATATATACATATATATATATATATATATATATATATATATATATATATATATATATATATATATATATATATATATATATATATATATATGTATATATATATATATATATATATATATATATATTATAGGATGCGTAATTATAAAAGAAAAACTTCAAATGGTGCTTATACAAGCCAGCAGCTTATTGATGCAGCAAGTTCTGTTTTGGAGGGGGAAAAAAGTGTTACTGCAACTGCTAAAGAATTCGACATCAAGAGAATGACATTAACAAGATTCATTTTAAAACTTAACTCTGGTGGTTACCCATCCATGGGTTATGCCAAACCTAGATTAATTTTTTCCCATTGCAAATGGCATCTATATTTTACGGCTATACTCCTAAAGATGTTCGTTCTCTTGCCTATGAGTGTGCTTTTCAATTCAAAATCAAAATACCAGTTCTTGGACAGTAAATAATATGGCTGGTAAAGAGTGGATGAGTAGCATTTAAAAAGAAACCCTCAATTATCTAAAATGAAACCTGAAGCAAATAGCCTTGCTAGGGCAACATCATTTAATGCTGCAAATGTAAAAGTGTTTTTTGATAAGTTAGGTGAAGTTATGGTAAAGTTAGAATAAGTTATAAATATAAAGTGCTTCACAAATATGGAACGTTGACAAAACTGGTGTATCTACACTTGTAAAACCTAGTAAAATTGTGACTGTAAAGGGCAAGAAAAGTATTGGTGCTATGATATCTGGGGAAAGAGGCACTAATGTCACAATGGTAATCGCTGCCTCCGGAAATACAGTGCCTCCAATGTTTGTGTTCCCTCGCAAAAATTACAAAGATTGTTTTGTTAATAATGGTCCACTGGACTGTATTGGGGTAGGTAATGGAAGTGGCTGGGTTACAGATATTGCATTCAAAGATTTTATGCAACGTTTTATTAGGCATGTAAAGCCTTCAAATGAATATAAAATTCTGTTGATTTTGGACAATCACTCTTCTCACTTACAATTTGAAACACTAAATTTAGCAAAGGAGAATAGTCATGTTGTCTGTACCACCACACTGCAGTCATAAGCTGCAGCCACTAGGTGTATCAGTGTTTGGACGTTTTAAAAAGTACCTATCAGTTGCACAAGATGCATGGCTAAGAAACAATCCTGGAAAAGCCATAACAATTTATGATATACCAAAAATTGTATCTGGTTCATTGCCATTAGCTATAACGTGTACTAATATTACAAAGGGTTTTCAAAAAACTTGTGTATACCCGTACAATGCAAACATTTTTGCTGATGATAATTTTTTATCATCATTTGTCACAGACCGTACAGAACCAGCAAATTTTGTATCTGAGCTATCACACGGAGGTCATTCTGAAGTATGTTTAACATTATCTTCAAGTTAATCTGTCAAAAATGATATTAATAAAGAGACAACGTTTCTTATTCCTGAAACTTCTAAAACATATTCTCCAGAAACTGTTTGACCTTGCCCGAAAGCAGCAACGAGAAAGATACAATTGACAAGACAAAGAAAAAGGAAAGCTGCCATTCTAACAGATACTCCAGAAAGAATTATATTAAAACAGCAGCAAACTTAGAAACTTAAAAAAGTTAAGAAACAAAAAAAATTATCTACCTGTCAATCTCTTTCAAATAATAATAAAGAGCATGGTAATAAAGAGACTCAGTTACATAGTGTATTAAAAAAAAAGTAAAGAAACAAACAAACAAAAAAACTGAGAAGAAAGAAATTTTAAAGAAATTAAAAAAAAGTTCTTCCTGCCAATCCTTTGCAGATCATGCTAATAAGGAGACTCTGCTGCTTAGTATATTAAAAAAAAGTTAAAAAACAACCAAACAAAAAAACTGAGGTGACAAAAAAGTTAAAGACAAAAGATGAACACGATTAAGCTTGCCTTTAAAGTTGGGAAACTTATTCTGAAAGTCTACAAGAAGAAATTGGATCCAGTTTCAAGTTTGCAATCAATGGTCTCATTCAAAATGTGATTTACATTCTGGTCAAAACTATATTTGTATTAACTACAAAATGAAAATTAAAGACTAACATTAAGTGTTTAGTTATGATTTTATCATAATATTAACAAGTTTTGTTTAAAAATGTGTTTAAAAGTTGTGTTTAGTTTTAAGATTGAAATGTTTTGTTTTTATTTTAGTCTCAAAATTATTAGTTTTTATATTCATATCTTAAATAATTTGTTAAAATTGAAAGTATATATTTAATTTATAAGGAAGCTATGTTTTGGTTTTATAACAGAGTTAATGGTTGTCACAGAAATACAATCGTTTTTTTATTGCTCAACTTACCCCACACAATTGCTCAACATACCCCGCTGGGGTAGGTTGAGCAGCCTAATAAACTTTAGACTATGTTTTCTAAAACAAATCGAAAAAAGATTATTTGTCTCAACCATTTTTTAGCAGATTAAATAATCTTTTTAATAATGAAAAAATTATTCTAATCCGATGAACCGTTCAAGAGATCTGTTAGATTTAGTAAAAATTGCCCAACTAGCCCCGCCCTACCTAACTGGATGATCTGACTTAAGTGGTAACTCAACTTCATACATGGTACCGTTAAATTTAATATTTTTTCTAAAGTTCTCGTGAACTTTTACGTCACTCTCAGTAACTTTAGAACCATCCCATAGCAAATTAAATTTATTTTTAATAATAATTTTATTATTACTTAATTCCAAGGCTACTTTTAAAACATGAGATGATAAAATAGTTGAGTCATCTAATTGATTTCTATTTACTATCATAGGTCTGCTTATTAAATATCCAACCTTTGGCTTAATCGCAACAGGTCCGTTAACACCCCTAATAATTGAATTTTACATAAATTTCCAATAAAAATTAGCGTCTATTAAAATATCAGCTGATAAATTTTCTTTAAATATATTACTATCGGCTAATTTTAAATCACTTAGGTGTTTATAAATATTACAAGCTAAATTAATATGTTATCCGCTTAAAGGAGAACAAAACATTCAACATCAATAAAATAACCGTAGACACCTTTTTACAGAAATCTTAACTTCATCTAAGATCCCAGAAATGCTACCGTGTCCAAAAGTTTTAATGTTAATTTCCTTACTTTCAATACGTTTTAGATTAAGTTTAGCACATGTTTCAGGAGAGATGTAGCAAACAATTATCAAATAAAATTCTATATGTAGTATATCTTTAATATTGCTCATTTTTAATACTAGCTAACGCTGTTTGTAATAAAACGGTTTTAGTAGGTTGAAAAATAGATTTAGAAAAAGAAAGAAAAGAAGTATTCCAACTGAAGTCAATTCACCGTCTATTTGATTCACTCGCGTTTTATTATTACAATCTGTATTATAACTTTTATCAATATCACAAATTGAAATATGATGAAAACGGTTACATTTGAAACACTTTAATTTAGAGGTACACTTGTTACTTATATGTCCACTACAAAGACAACGGAAACAACATTTTTTATTAAAATCTTTTTCCTTGCATTAAAATCTTTTCCTTGCATGTTTGTTACAATGTTAAGTTCTTTGGGAAGTTTTTCTAATAAAATTGGAATAAGTAAAGAGCCATACATTGAAGAATCAATGCCAATGTTTTCTAGACTACGAATTTGAATTTCAACATTATCTAAAAGGTTTCGCAACGAATTGATATTTTTAATATTGTTAACGCGTTCGAGTTTTAAAAGTTTTTTCATAAAAAAATAAATTGTTAATGGTTCATTTGAAAATCGCTGTTTTAGAATGTCTATAATATAATTGTCATTGGAAAGCAACAGTTCATTAATTGTAGAATAAGCTTGTCCATGCATCAAACTTCTGAGATAAGTCATTTTTTGAATGCTACTAAAATCTTCATTTATATTAATTGCGCAATCGAAATTTTCCCAAAACGATTGCCAATTTTCCCAATTGCCATCAAACGCCTGAATTTTTAAATGAATAGATAGATTCATTTAAAAATTCAGGCGTTTGATGGCAATTGGGAAAATTGGCAATCGTTTTGGGAAAATTTCGATTGCGCAGCTCGTCTGCGTCTTCAATTAAAACTGATATTTCATCATCTAAAGATTTAATTCTTTTGAATCTATCGTTTGCAGTCTCTCTTAAATTAATAAGTTCTGATAAATTTTCATTTTGTTTGTCATCTTGCATTAAATCGTTAGCTTGATCAAATAGTTTCTTTATTTAATTAACATTCATTGTTCTTACTCTTCTTTTAGTTGTAAGGACAGACATTTCGCGACGTTAGAACTATCTTGTTCTATCTCCACTTTTTGAAAAAATCGAGTTTTTATAGTTTTTAAATAATTTTGCACTATGTTTTTCTATTTTATTTATATTGAAAACATATAAAACATTTAATACGGTGTTGCATGCCATATTGCATTGTTCTATCTCCTAAATAAGCAAATTTGAAAAAGTTATCTTATTTTAACTCCGATCAACCAATCATATATTTACAATTACATATTTGTGCGGAATAATTTTGTTATTGTAATTTTCAAAATGGAAACTAAAAATATTGACCAAAAAATGGAACATGCTCTAAATCAAAACAAAGGTATTTTTTCACTTAATTAGCGTTATAATTTTGCCAATTTTTTATTTTAATTATCCAGAATGCATAAAAAACAAAATAATTTATTATTTATGCATCCTAGATAATCAAGTAAAAACGGTAATGGAGTTTTTTAATCTTTAGAGTCGCTTGGTATTACACCTCGTAGGTCACCCCATGGTGGAATATTTAGAAAACGTAAAGCTGATACGAGTAATTGGAAACAAAATATAAGAAAAATGCAACGTCAGTCGGGTAAAGCTTATAAAAATTCAAAAGGTAAACAAGTGCCTGAAAGATCTATCGCAACGCTAAAAAGTTGCAGAAATTGTAAGTTCAAATGCTCTACTAATATAACTGAGATCGAGCGTCAAGTTATATTTGATAACTTCTGGACCTTAGATGATGAAGGTAAAAAATATTTTTATTCAAAAACTACCGAAAAACTAGAGAAAAAACGCTGTCGGACAGCTGCTGGTGAAAATTCGAGAAGAAAAATGTCTTATTATTATAGCTTCTTTGTTTCTAATACACAATATAGAGCTTGTAAATCCTACTATCTTTCAACATTGAATATTAGTAGCCAAAGAATATTTTACTTTCACAAATTTAATAAATGCTTAACTACTGGAACGCCAATGCAATCAAAATTTGTAAGAAATGTAAAAAAAAGCTTACTGGAAGATTCTAAAAAAGTTGTACGAGACCATATAAATCTTTTCCCAAGAATTGAGGCCCGTTATTGCAGGAAAAAGATATTTAAAGAGTATATGGAAGGATCACTCAATATAGGTAAACTGTATGATCTTTTTAAAATATATTGTGATGAAAATGACTATATACCAGTAAAAGAACATATGTATCGTTATATCTTCAATCACGAGTTCAACATAGAATTTCAAAAACCAAAGAAAGATTTATGTGACACATGCTATGAATATTGCAACATTGTTAATGCAAGCAATGAGTAGACAGATAGTTATAATAAGCACATAACATCAAGGAATGATACCAAAACTGAACGTGAAAAAGATCATCAAAATGCTGATCCTAAAACTGCAGTTGTTTGTATTGATCTTGAAAATGTTTTAAGTTTGCTTCGGGCTAATGTTGGAAACTTTTATTACAAACGGAAACTTACAAATTATAACTTAACTGGTCATTGTTCGCTTAACAAGAAAGGTTATTGCGTCCTTTGGCTTGAAGCTATGGCTGGTCGTGGAGGAAATGATCTTGCCAGTGCTGTAACATGTCTGCTTCTCAAAATCATGGGTGACCTTGACATAAATAAGTTCATACTTTGGTTCGCTTCATGTGTACCACAAAACCACAATAGTTTCATGTCAGCAGCTTTATGTGAATTTATTATATGATACCCAAAATTAAAGTCATTGAGCAAAAGTTCTGCGAGCCAGGTCACTCCAGCATTCAAGAATGTGATAACATTCATAGTCAAATTAAAAAATCTCTCTGTTGCAGAAATATTTAGTCTGCTTGGACTAGAAAGAACTATTAAAAATGTAAACCGTAAAAAACCATTCTCTGTTTACCAAATGCAATTAATAGATGTGAAGAATTTTTCAGTTGTTGCTGGTTTTTCAAGTTATAAGTTAGTGCCTTATACAAGAGTTAAAAATCTTGTTTATCGAAAAGGACTGCCATACCATGTTTTTTTTAAAACCTCATTTTCAGACAATTATTCACAAGCTTGTGTTAATAAGTTTGTCAAGCGAGCAGCATCAAGCATTATTACCAAACCATTAAAGACAAATATACCAATAGCAGCTTGCTTACCTGCTCCTTATCAGTCTTTATCTGCTGAAAAAGCCAATGATATCATTTCCATGTATTCATACATGTCTGCTGTTGATATTGCGTTTTACAAAGCATTAATAGAGTGATTTTATATATGACTTTCTCTGTTATTTATTTAGTATTGATATATAAAACATATAATTATTATTATTATTTAGAAATGTTGATAAAATTCCTTATTTAGCTTATTATTTATAATAGTTTTTAATAAATACTTAAACTCTTGTAATAGAATCACAGGTATACGAAAAATAAAATCAAGTTCATCTTGCATGTTGTTTGTAATTAGATTAGTTTAATTGTTGTGTTAATATCTGTAAGACTTAAATAATTGATAGAAAATTTTAAAAAAGCTATTTCTTTGATAAATATTTTTCATCCCTTTCCTATACGCTATATATTACCCTTTTTTTATTATGTAGCGAAGTGTTCTGTTTTAAATTAGATGTCTTAGTCTTGTTCAGAGCCGGCGCGAACAGGTATCAAACAAACTTGTAAGAACAGTGCAATAGCTAGTGGGTCGGAGCCCCTCCCAAAACAAATTTTAAAAAATTCCATTTTTAGGTTTTACAAAAAAAAAACTCCTTTTACTTTAAAAAGAGTTCCCATAGATTCGCCGGGTCCCAACCAACCCTAATTTAGGGGCGTGGGGATGCAACAGCACTGCGTAAGAAAAATGACTACCTAGAACAAAATTCCATCGATTTTCAACATGTCTTTGTTTAAAAATGTAGTTAATATATTTAATATATAAGATGTAACAAAATAACATTTTTGTATTTTACAAAATACCAAAGTTATTTTGTTCTATCTCCAAAAGTGGGTGGGAAAATATGGGCGTTAGCGAAATTTTTATAAGTTTTTTTTATTTAAAAATAAACAACGGAACAATCATCAATATAAAGAAAATCTTTAATTCCCAAATAATTTTTTCAACTTAGCAGCAAACAAACTCAAACTTTGACATCGATTCTCTCAGTTTGCAAAAACATGGACTTATAACAAGATAATTCTAACGTCGCGATTTCGCAAACCTAATTTTTTATTTTACGCGTTTCTTATCATAAAGTATCTTTTAAAACAGTAATTAGTTATTAATAAATGCTTTTTATTAAGTGTTCCCGTAGACGCGTGACTTTGAAAATTTTGCTATTATGAGAGGATAAAAATGTAAACAAAGCCGATATAAAAAAAAAAAAAAATTAATTGTGCAGTATTTTAAATAGATTTTATTTGCGAAGGTTTTTTTAATTATAAAACATTATAAAATATTATTTTTATTACATAATAGGTATTATATATATTAAACTTGATATGGTTTCTTCTTGTGGAGTGTTTGGTTACTCATTAACTAAAAAAAAGCAACGAGATATCAGATTTTTCAGGCTTCCTGGAATTATTAATTATGATGAAGAGTCGCGCTCCCTTTCAGAGGATTGTAGAAGGAAATGGTTAGCTTGTTAAACAGAACTAAACTCAAAGAAAAATATCTCAAAAACAGTTGTTAACAATTGGTTCAACTTTACTAGTTTGTGGAAAACACTTTATCAACGGTGAGATACTGTATATACTGTGTATGTAAGTCTAGAAAATAGGTTGTAGTTTAAATTTACAAAAAAATTAGTATAAAATCTGCTCTAGTAACTTCTATATCTTTTATGTTGTGTTATATTTATTTACGTATTTTGTATTTTAGGAAAACCAGCAAAACTATTTAAAAAAGATTTTGAAGATTGGGTTTTAACACTTTATATGAGTAGAGAAGGAGGTTTAATGTCAATGAACATAAAAGATGACTTAGAATTAAAAGCAGACAGATTAAAACGACGTAAAAAAAGAAAAGCAATGCAAATTCCTCTAGTTATTGATAATAAAAGAAGTAAATTTGACAATGGTACTTTTTCGTTAATGAGTTGTTAAGGGAACTTATTAATCAAATTTCATTTTGTTGTACTTTACAAAATAACGTCAATCTTTTTTGTTTGTTATTGTTTTAGATACTGAAGAAGTTGAAATCAATTTATGCCATGAAAGTTCATCAGAAGTCAATAAAGAAAACGTAGTTGATAAATTGAATGATGAAATCAGGGTGTTAAATGAGAAATATGAATCTTTACTTGATCAAAATCCAAAAATTTTAAATGATGCAACAGAAGCATTGATTTCTAAACAACTTTTTAAAAATAATGCTGAAGCTGTCACATACTTCACTGGTTTACCAGATTATAATACCTTAGGTGCTGTGGTTGAACTTGTGAAAGATAGTGCAATTATTCCATGTACTCTAAATAGTTTTTGTCAGGTAGTTTTGTGTCTAATGAAACTACGTTTGGGATCTGGAACAATTGATCTTGCACACCGTTTTCGTGTTTTAAAAACAACTGTCTCAAGGTTGTTTCTTCACGTGATCAATGTATTTTCATTAAACTATCACCACTCATTATATGGCCCGAACGGTCAGAAATAATAAAGACTATGCCTCTAACATTTAAAACGAAATTTGGAGACAAAATTACAAGCGTTATTGATTGCTTTGAGTTGTTTATTGATAGACCTAGTAACCTAACAGCAAGCTGCTTAACATGGTCATCTTATAAACTAGGATTCATTATCGAAATTGTAAATTTCGAAAATTTTCGATTAAAACGGTACCCTAGTACTTCTTTTTTTTCGAAATCAATAAAAACTTATGAAAATAATCGAACCAGCCAAATTAATTTCGGAAATAAAAAAGGAATTTTGAAATGTGAAATTAATTTCGAAATAAAAAAGGGGATTTCGAAAACTTAAAATAATTTCGAAAGAAAAAGCAGAATTTCAACAAAAAAAAGGATTTCGAAAAGTGAAATTAATTTCGAAAGAAAAATAATAATTTCGAAATGTGCAATTAATTTCGAAAAAAACCAAACAATATTTGATAAGCTAAATTAATTTCGAAAATTGTATATATATATATATATATATATATATATATATATATATATATATATATATATATATATATATATATGTATATATGGCAAAATAATTCTATTTTGCTAAATTTAGTTTGGTGCTAGTATGTTTAGTATGTAATGAGTCTGTTTTAGTGTGCAAAGAATATAATTTAAGGAGGCACCATGGTTCAAAACATCTAAAAAACTTACCCATTTCTCGACAACTTTGGGAAAAAAACAAAAAACAAATTTATAATTAGTTCGTTGGACAACAAGATTTGTCAAAGAGAGACAATATCTTAACAGTAAATGCTACTGTTGAAAGCTATGAAATTAGTCTCTCTTTAGTTACGAATTCTAAATCATTCAGTGACGGGGAAAGATTACTTAAATTTAAAATTATTCACACCCCTTCCCTCCTCAATGCATTTTTTGTGCATTTAGTCGGAAAAATTACCCTTTTAAAGAAGTCGGCAATTGTAGACCTTTTAGACCAGTCAGTCGTCGAATTTCAAAAAACAAGGACCTTATTTTTACTTAAAAAACTTTAATTGCACCTCACCACGAGACACCTACTAGCGCCTGCCCTGGTGGCAGCTCAATGATTGAATTCTGGTGTTTTTTCAAAGAAAATAAAGACTGGAAAGAAAAAAACTTGTCATTAATTAAGCTGTTTATAAAAAAGTTCATCAGATAAATAAAAAAGAATGCAAGCGTTTTAAGTTACTAAAAATTATAAGTGAAAACAAATTTCAGTTCAATTCGAACTCATTTAACAAAACATTATTTCATAAAGAAATGTTTTTTATTATTTGTTTTTTTTTTAATAAAAACTAACTACTTTAATAAGCTCGGCGCAAGCCGGTTCCGTAGCTCTGTATCTATTAAACGGTTGAACTAAATAAGCAGAGTTGTTACGACATAATATGTCTGGCAGATCTGTCGACATATTTTCAGACATATTTTCTGCCGACATAAAATATGTTCCACATATTTTCGATTGACATATTTTGACATAATTTTATGTCTGAATTATTTTCTGTTGACATAAAATATGTCCCACATATTTTCTATCGACATATTTTGACATAATTTTATGTCTGAATTATTTTCTGCTGACATAAAATATGTCAGACATATTTTCTGTCGACATATTTTGACATATTTTTATGTCTGAATTATTTTCTGCTGACATAAAATATGTCAGACATATTTTTGATCGACATATTTTGACATATTTTTATGTCTGAATTATTTTCTGCTGACATAAAATATGTCAGACATATTTTCTGTCGACATATTTTGACATAATTTTATGTCTGAATTATTTTCTGCTGACATAAAATATGTCAGACATATTTTCTGTTGACATATTTTGACATAATTTTATGTCTGAATTATTTTCTGCTGACATAAAGTATGTCAGACATATTTTCTGTCGACATATTTAGACATAATTTTATGTCTGAATTATTTTCTGCTGACATAAAATATGTAAAATATATTTTCTATGGACATATTTTGACATAATTTTATATCTGAATTATTTGCTGTTTGATATTCTTGAAGAAAAAATCAATCTTACAAATTTATTGCGCATTTCAACTTAATTTACAGAGTTAAGTAAAAATAGTTTAACAAATTTGTTGCTTTTTTGCAATCAATTATAATTGAAGGGTAACAAAAAAAAATTTTTTTTCTGGTGCCGAGCAAACAATTAGTTTTTTGGATTGCATTTCACATTTTCATTTCAAATATGCAACTCATTTTTTACCATCACGTCAAGTTGTAAAGATATTTGGGTTCAGATCTTAAATATTTGGGGTAAAGTTCCTAATATTGTCAAAAAAAAAGTTGTTCAAAAGTATGTCAACTTGGGTCTCAAAAAAAGCGTAATTTAGAAGATAGTATAGAGATTTTAGAAAACATAAAAATTTCTCTATAAAATTTTTTGGCAAAAAAATTATTTGAAAAAAACTCTTAAAAAAATGTCAACAAAATGTTTTTCAGCAATAATACAAAAAATACTTATTTTTATTACAAACGAATAACATCTTTAAAATCTCTATGAAAATACGCTTCTTTTAAGACTCAGGTTGACATACTTTTGAACAACTTTTTTTTCGACAATGTTAGGGACTTTTCCCCAAATTCTAAAGATTTGAACCCAAATATCTTTACAACTTGACGTGATGGTAAAAAATAAGTTGCATATTTGAAATCAAAATAAGAAATCCAACATAAAAAACAAATTGTTTTCTTGGCACCAGAAAAAAATTTTGTTTTTGTTGACCTGTGTTATTCTTCATAAAACTTTTATTTTAAATCCTATAAGCAAATATCTTTTGTTTCGTAAAGGTCTTTTTCTGCCCTTTTTAGCGATGTATCATTTGATAGTATTGAGTCAATACTATCAAATGATACATCGCTAAAAATACTTTGTCAATACTATTGACAATGTATTTTTAACGATGTATCATTTGAGAGTATCGACTAGTATTCAAGCATCATTTGATAATATTTGATAGTATTTGATAGTATTGATTAGTATGGATTAGTATTGGCGATTTACCTTATTAGAATGTAAAAACCATCTCAAGCTGAGTTTTTATTACTGAAAAAGGTTTTTATTAATATGACTAAACTTAAAATTATTCTCTTGATTAAAATAATATTTAAAAAAAAACATTTTTAGTTATTTTTAACTAATAGTTGATTCATTCAATAAATTATTCTCCATTTTTGACTTTAAATCGTAAGGAAAACGAAAAAAATAATTATTCCAATATATATTTCACTCAAAACATTTTATGCAAGTTTATGGCAGTTAAGTATGCTGTTATAATGCAATTGTCAATTATTTTATTGTTAAATAAATCATAACTATTATAACTAAAAGTATATTATTCGTAATTAGTTAAAAATTATTACCGGTTAGTCTTCTTAATATGAATTTAATGAGTTGAATATAACTTTTGTGAAGTATTTCAAATTCTTCATCTTAAATGAATTTAATTTGGCACGAATTTTTTGAAATTCTGTGAACCGTTTTTTTCATAGAATCTTTTGAATTCAATTTTTCATAATGAGATCTTTTTCAGGGTCAACTAGTAATTAAAAATAACTGAAAAAGTTTTTTTTTTATTATTATTTTAATCAAAGAAATAGTTTTAAGTTTTGTCATACTAATAAAAACCACTTTCAGTAATAAAAACTCAGCTTGAGATGGTTTTTACATTCTAATAAGGGAAAGCGCCAATACTAATCAATACTAATCAATACTATCAAATACTATCAAATGATGCCTCAAAACTAGTCAATATTAGTCAATACTATCAAATGTCAATATTAGTCAATACTATCAATGTCAATATTAGTCATAATCAATAAATAAATCGTAATCAATAAATAAGTCAATAAATGCCAATATTAGTCAATACTATCAAATGATACATCGCTAAAAAGGGCAGAAAAAGACCTTTATGAAACAACTGATGTTTGCTTATAGGGTTTAAAGTAAAAGTTTCATGAAGCATAATTGATTGCAAAAAAGCAACAAATTTGTTAAACTATTTTCACTTAACTCTGTAAATTAAGTTGAAATGCGCAATAAATTTGTTAGATTGATTTTTTCTTCAAGAATATCAAACAGCAAATAATTCAGATATAAAATTATGTCAAAATATGTCGACAGAAAATATGTCTGACATATTTTATGTCAGCAGAAAATAATTCAGACATAGAGTTATGTCAAAATATGTCGACAGAAAATATGTCTGACATATTTTATGTCAGCAGAAAATAACTCAGACATAGAGTTATGTCAAAATATGTCGACAGAAAATATGTCTGACATATTTTATGTCAGCAGAAAATAATTCAGACATAAAATTATGTCAAAATATGTCGATAGAAAATATGCCTGACATATTTTATGTCAGCAGAAAATAATTCAGACATAAAATTATGTCAAAATATGTCAATAGAAATTATGTCTGACATATTTTATGTCAGCAGAAAATAATTCAGACATAAAAATATGTCAAAATATGTCGATAGAAAATATGTGGGACATATTTTATGTCGGCAGAAAATATGTCTCAGACATATTTGACAGATAACAACCCTGTAAATAAGCATTCTGATGGCACCGATGTCGCTGGAACTGAAAATATTACCCGTGCAATTTGTGTCAAAACTAGGAACAATTTTTAATTAGCTTGGAAAAATTTGATGACACTATTTTCGTAGCTCTGAAAGTATTGCAGACTGTAATCGTTATTTCTTTTTCAAGTTTATCATTGTTTTCAATTAAATTACAACATGATTTATCTGCTACTAGTTCAATTAAGTTGATTGGCTTTCGACTTTTGTTTTTAACTAAAGTAGTAGTATTTGAAAACAATGGCGTTGACGATTGCTGAAATGTTTTTATGTTATTGTCAGTTGAGCTGTTTGATGAGTTTAAAGTGATATTTAAACAATTTGTTTCAATTGTTATATCGATTTCTTAGGATTCTTTTAGATGCATTTCATAAAATGTGTTTATAAGCATTTTTGCTTTTGTAATGCATTTCTATCTATAGATATCATTTTTGATAAACTCAAATTTACGAAAGTTGAGATCAGGAAAAGTAGCTGCTAAGAAAAATTCATTAGCAAAAATGTATTTAAAACGCTCTTTTAGAGACCTTAATAATTCCTTATGAAAAATCTTAATTAGTTCTTTAAAAATGGGTTGCGATTCAAGTATACCATTTAGTAGAGAATATAATGTTGGAAACAGAAATGTTACTGTAACATATTTATTTCCGCTAAAAAATTTTGTTAGCTCTTTAGTTGGGTGTAACAAATCACATAAATCCTCCAGCATCATAAATTCATTAGCTGTGGGAAGATAGTCTTTTTTATATTTTGGCATTCGATGCTTATCATATCTAACGCAGTTTTATTACTTAATATAGATTCAATCATATCGAATTGGCTATTCCAGCGAATAACTATATCCTGTACTAACTTTATTTTAGTTTTATATCAAAGTGTTTCTTGAACTTCTCTTAACTATTTTTGTAACATCTCCGAATGCTTAAATGAACCAACAATGTGCCTTCAGGAAAAAATTACCTTGGCGATTTCCAATTTGCCATCGTTAATTTTTTCAATTTCTTTAACTTCACTTTCTGTAATTTCTTTATTAATTAAATTTCCATTACCGTCGTAATCTTTTACTTCGTAACGCTTTGACCCATTTTTTAATTTTTTTACCTTTATATCTCTCGTGTTTAGATGATCATTAACCACAAGAATCAAACGATGACTAGCACATAGAATCTTAAGAACATTATCATCAAATTTATTTACTGCATAGAAAATGTTTGCACTTGAGTCAGTAACTAGTGCAAAAATCTTACTACTGATTGACCATTCACTGAAGATTTCGTTTAACGTATTAAATAAATATTCAGCTGTTTTCACTTCAGACATAAACCTAAGATCCAGGTTTTGGTCAAGCAGAATCATATTTTTATCAATAAAATGATAAGTCACACCGAGGTAGCTGTTTTTATTCAATGATGACCAACCATCACAAGTAATTATAATGAAATGACATCCCTTCAATTCTATCATTAAAATTGATTTTAGATTGTCCGTAATTGATGGAATTAATTTTTTGCTCACCGTATTTATGTATGACACTTTGTAGTTTTTGTTTAACTCACTAAATTTACAAAATCTGGATGACGTATTATTGAATATGGCTGATCAGTACCAACAATAAAGTTCACCAATAACTTGTTTAATTTTTTATGACCTGTCTCTTCAAAACCATTCTCATTTCCGCTCTCAGTATCGGATATATCTTCATCGTTGAGTAAAAATGGTGATTTTTTAGATATTTTTGAATTAATGCAATGAACAATTTATAAATGGGATTGCATTGAACTGGTCGAACTGTTGTAAGGTAGAATCTTATAACATAATATGTTTATATAAGTGTTTATATAAGATAATATGTTTTTATATTATATAACATAATATGTTTATATAATATAACCCATAAAGGTAGAATCTTATAACATAGTATGAATAAGAAAACGAAGCTTCGTTTGGACATATTTCGAAATAGACCGAAAGAATCAAACAAAATGCAGCATAATATGCTGCATTTTGTTTGATTCTTTCGGTCTATTTCGAAATATGTCCAAACGAAGCTTCGTTTTCTTATTCCTCTCTTAATAACGGATTTATTTGTCTTTGACATGTTTATTCAAACTAAAAAGCAAGTTTTTTTACTCGTACGCATACAACAAATATTAATAAATGAGTAATGTTATTAGTAAATTTGTAACTCATGTTACTTCACTTAGGTTACCGAGCGATTAAAGAGATTATTATAACTTTAGTTACATTTTAGAGTTACATAACAAAAAGATTGCTAAGGTATAAATATAGTTGTTTGAAATCGTTGTAAACCTCATCTAAATAACCACTAGAGAGTACTTAGCCGTTTACGTTGCAACAATGATTTCATATATGTCGTTAGAGGCCTTAAGGGAATTGTATATTATAACTTTTAAATATCATAATTATATCTTTTAGGAAAAGCGCACGAACTTTTATGTAAATTCTAAACCTAAAGTTTAAACTTACGTTATGCAAATTTAAAATTAAAAAGTGTTTAAACTAGTGTTGTTATCGACTTCGACTAAATCAACTAAAAGTCGACTAGTCGAAATTAGTTTACTTCGAATAATCTAATAGTCGATCTAATCGACTTTGGACATTCTACTAATCGACTAAAAGTCAATTTAGTTGAATAACAGTAAGCTCGGTCGAGTTCATTCGAGTTTGTCCCAATTTCGAATTTGAGTTCTCAAATTCGAAATGGTTAAATATTGTCAAATTCAAATTTTATTTTTTTTCAAATTTAATATTGAAAATCCTTGAATTTTTTTTAGGTTAACTACCAGGGCTTTATGACTCATCAAGGGTGGGGGTAGGGGAGATCAAACTGAGAGGCGACTGAATAAGTGCAAATTTTATACCTGCAAATCTACATGAGAGCAAAGCACTTGCAAACACTGGCATAAGTGTAAACTGGCATAAGTGTGCCAAAGGAATTTTGAAACACTGGCTTAAGTGGGAATCAATTGCGAAATCAGGCAAATTGGCATAAGTGTGAAATGGCATAAGTGCGCCGAAAGAATTTGCAAAGACTGAAATAAGTGTTAAACTTGCGCTTGTAAATATGTTAATTATATATACAAGCGCAAATATAATTTAAGGGCAATACTTCACTATTTATTATTGGTCGTCATTCTATCGCAACTCTTTAAACAATAAATTTTTGAATTTAAGCATTTATGAAATAACGAGTGAGAAAATAATATTTATATGGGATCACTGGACGTTATTCCTGATTTTTAAAAATATTTTTACATATACATTTAATAAAAGGAGCAAAAAGGAGCATTTTCCACATTTTTAGATAAATCAATCACTTTCAATGCATTTCTTGCTATTAGTTGGTAGGTTTCCATCTCTGTTGCTTGAAGAGGTTCCAGCTCTTATGCTTAAAATTTTTGTAGTTTGGCTGGTTGAAGGAGACCCAGTCTTGGATTGAAGACTGACATCCAACTTTCTTTTATTTCTTTTACCCCCTTCCTTAATAAAATAAATTTTGGTTGAACCTTAAACCAAGACTTCAGTTGTTTCTTCCTGAAGAAGTTCCTCTTCAGCATTCTCCTCTACTTTATCCTCGTAAAACTTTGCGGAGATCCTAACCTTTGGCAAGTTGTCCTTACAGTAACCTAGCATGTGGATATTTTCGACAACAAGCTTTGTCCTTCTGTAGGTCACAACTGCACCTCCTGATGAGAACACTCGCTCAGAGCTAGCAGACGATGTCTGAAAAGTAAAATGAATTTAATATTGTGTCAAATTTTCAAACTAATTAAATTAAAATAGACTGGGAAAAACTTTCAAACGGCTTAAATTCAAACTTAAATTTGAGTGACGAAAGCTCAAAAATTTGGTTTTACGAATTTTGGAAATTGGCGAGTCCCTACGCCTTCTAAAAAGTTATTTCAAAACAAACTTTTATTTATAAAAAAAAATATCTTCAAAATAGTTTTTTTTTACCTGAATACAAAAGCATTTGCTGGCACACTTGGCAATAAAAGGATACTCCGAATGACGCCTTCTCCACCATTGTAGTACATCAACATCGGCTGGAGTAGGATCTATTAAGTTGAGGTACCTATTCATTTGCAACTGCATGGGGCTAATGGCTGCCTCAAAAAGTGACCGAGTGGGCTGGCTAAACTGAGAAGATCTCATTTTAGCTCTAAAAACAATAATGACTATAGTAAAAAAATATGTATATAATTTTAACCTAAAAATATTCGAATTTAAAATTTGAATTTCAATTACCTAATCTTAGCTTCAATGCAGTAGTCTTCTTCATCAACTTCCTCAAAAAATCCGTGATTCAAGTCATGTACGAGCTCAACTTCATTCTCCTTGATCATCAGCTCAATCATTTCCCTGTAATTTGGACTTTCATTTTCGGCAAGTGTAAGTCCTTTATAAAATGGGTTGAGAATTGCTCCATACGTATAGAGCTTGTTTTTGGTCCCACAAACCGGAAATCTCTTTTCCAACTTTGACTGTAAAGTTTTGCAGAGTACTTTGGTCTCCTCGTTGATTGTTGGTTTATTGAGTTGAGAATTTAGATAACCATCGATATTAAAAAGTTTTGGTACCACATAGCAGATGGTTGGTTTTTTTTCAGAAGAAAATAACAAAGACATCTCTTCAATCTTGAAGAGTGGACCAATGATGGCAACAATCTGAATAAAAAATTATTACCGTTATTGATAATTATTATTCAACTAATTTATACGAACCAGGCCCCTACTCTTCTTAAGAATGGCTTAGGCAATTTTGAAATTTGGAGGCCCTTGGTGACAAGTGGGTTCTAAATTTTGGGACTGAATTAAAAGTAGAAACATTTTTCCCCTTTTAATGCAGTCCTTTCTTCCCGTGAAAATGGACTTGATATTCAATAACTAAATAATTCAAAAAAACTGAAAAAAGCAAATTAATTTAAGAAATATTTGGAATCATCGGGAATAACAAATTTTAATAATTCGGAAAAAAATCTCATTCACCTGTTCAAATTCCTCTGATGTAGGGATTTTTTTCTCTCAACTTGGGATCAGTTGTCTTGCTAAAATCCTCTCTGATCCTCTCAAGACCTGGCTTTAACTTTAGACTGGATAGCATCATCATCAAGCTGGAATTCCAGCGGGTTTCAACAGGTGCAGTGATGTTGACAAATTCAACTAAAAGAAAGATTGTTAAAAATTTGGTTTAAGACTAGTTAAATTAGGTTATATCAAACGCAACTTCATTCAAATTGTGAAATTAATTGTCTTATTCTATACAATATACAATAATATCAGCGATGGATTAAGGGAGGAAGGGGGGCTAGGGTATAAAGTTCCGAGCCCTGCACATTTACGGACTAAAACCTTTTTAGCGGAGCTTTTTTTTATAGACTTTTTTAGAAATAGCTCCAGGCCAACAACCAAAGTCTTATTTTGGCATGTAATAACCAAATTTGTATATAATAACTAAATATAAACATAAACATATAATATATAATATATACATAATATAAAATATATACATATAATGAATGTATAATCCAAACTTAAAATTGAAAACTTTTTCAATTGAAAATTGAAAAGTTTGAAGAAATTAATTACCAGTTTCAATATTTGAATCATCCTTACATTGATTGTTTATCCTGACACACTCTTTCTTGATCCTCTGTTGATCAGTGCTGCTTTTGTGAGTTCTAGATGACAGTTTCCTGAATGCATCAACAGCATTCTTTACTTCGGGGATGCTGAGACACTCAGTCACCACAAGGTTAAGTATATGGTCAACACACCCAAGACCTTCCTGAATTTCCTTTGTTAGTTTTGGGATGGCTGCTAGCATATTAGCTGCAATATCACTTGTACAGGTCTTAGGACATTTGATCGAAGGCCTACAATCTCACTATTTGTCTTGTCCAGAAGTTCAGCAATGTTTTGAGATAAGTCTACCCTCTGCACATCCACAATACACCAGAAGCTTCTTTAGGGTCCAGTTCTTTAAGATATAGTGAAGTGTCAAATCAAGGAATGGATCAAAGTTTCTAAACAAGAAAATAAATTTTCTTTTCTATTAAGTTTTATTACTAACAGGTTGTTCTATGTTAATTAAAGGCCGGTATTTACCTATAGTATGACTAGGCCGCGGCCTAGGGCCCTACGACTTTCAAAAAGTTGTCATTTCTCGTTTCTCGTCAAAATCATTGCTATTATATATTTATATAAAATCATTTTCATTGCTATTATATATTAGTAAAAAAAAGTTTAAAAAATGTTAAAATTCATGTCAAACGAACAAAGAACAATATAATGAAGAAGAGTATTGCAAAAATTTAGATTCTATGGAGCCCAAAAAATTCCTGAATTTAATTTACTTTTTGATTTTGACGAAAAAATTTTGCAAAATTAATTTTAGGGCGCCAAAAATTGATTTAACCTAGGACGAGTGTAAATTCAACCTTTCACCATCCGATGTTATTCCCTCCCCAAATTTAACAAAAACCTGTTTTTAATGGATTAATAATTTTTTTCAATTTACTTACTTTGATGACCCAGTTAAATACTTCATCACAGCCAAATCAAACTTCAGCTGGACAGGTGACCTTACATTGTGACAATCCTCTGAAAGTATGGTGATGTGGTTGTGACAAATGATGCCCTACCACGAAATGGAGACTTTAAATTTGATACTATCTAAAATTAAATGATACTATCTAAAATTAAAAAAATTAAAAATCACAATTGCTGCTATTAAATTGTGGTATAACACTTTTACTTACATATATGCTTTTTAAACACCATCAGCTATAAAATTAATATCTAAAATATAATCTAAAATTAGTCACTGAAACACTAACTCTGCACAATGACTTAATAACTATAACATATAGTATCACCTTTACTTTAATGGAAGGTTATTAAGTGTAAATGATTTACCTTTTACGTGTACTTATAAGTTATGTTGCAAACAAAGGTCCGCTTCATTAATGCTGTTCCCTTTGACAGTGTTCTGAAATAAAACATTTGGTTTTGTTAGTACTTCTTTAAATATAAAAACAGTATGTAAATTGGTCTCTATTGAAATCTTCAAAAAATTCTTACTTTTCACTGTTCACACTTTAAACTGTGTGTCTCAAAGTTAGGTTTGAATACTCTCACAAATATGACTTATGTATCTGTGGAGTGACATTCCAACATTTATATCTGTGGAGCATTCATTCAACATCAGGTTTGCATCAAATTGCATTCGTACACCTTCCTCACTATTTTTTATAGTTCAGCACCTTTCTCTCTATTCTTTATTGTTCTTCACTCTTTTTTTGTTGGTTCAGATAAATTTGACAAAGCTCTTCATCAATTTTTATATATTGTTGACATTAGTTTAACTCTGTCTTCAATTAAAAAACTTGTCATATGTCTTCCTGGATGGACAACATTAATCTTTTCCTGTAACTTCAGGTGATTCCTGTAGCTTATATATGGTGGCTCTAATTGCTGATGATACAACCATTTATTCTTGTCTTGATAAAAAGTCAATACTCCCTGATTGCTTAGAGAGGGCTTTTGTGCTTGAGTAATATATCTCTTCTGCTAAAGCATGAGGCTCTCAGTAGCCGGTGAACTTAACTCGTATAAACACAATTATTTTCAGCAACTCGTTATCGCAATAATCAGATTCTCATCTATGAACAGTAACACATTAATGAGTTTTCTACGTTGCATCTTCTCTAATTATATCTTACTCCTGATTCTTCTTGAAAACCATATATTAAATCTATTAACATCTGCTAAAGTTTAATCTCTTTATCTTGCCCCCTCTTTTCTCACTTCTGAATCTGCTCTTTATCTTTATAAATCTCTAACCCATTAATGTGTGGAACACTGCCATATTTGTCAAGAAACTCGTTAAGAAAAATAAGTTTATTTTTGCAAAAATTAAAATATAGTATTGTATACAGAGGGACAGTTTAGGAAAACAAAAAATAGCTACCAAGTGAAAATCAGTAAACATATTACCATTGGTTGAAATCATCATCACTTTAATGTATGTAATAGCAGCTGTGTAACATATAGCAGACATGACGTACTGGTTAGTGAATTGGACCTGTAATCCAAAGGTTGCAAGTTTGATCCCCGCTTGAAGAATATAAACAACACTATTAGAATGACTTCTTTAGTGGTTGCAAATATAACCAAACTGTTCTTCATAAATGTCTTTAATACTCACAAATCATTTTTTTGTTATTTGGTTGATGTTATACTAAAACTGCATACTCTGAGGTGCCAAATACACAACCCTCATTGTTACCACCATTGTTAATACTAATACTTACCATTAATCTATCCTTACGATAAAAATATGCCTATCTCTAATACAGGTAAATAGAAGTAAATGTTTAGTCACAGATTTTTATATAATTTATAAGAAAACTAAATGGTAAAATTTAATAAACGCATTAAAAATTAAAACTTTAATTTGTGGCAACCACTGCTTTTTCTAACCAATTAACCATATTTTTGTGGATAGGATTTTTATATGGATCACTGTCTCTTAAATTTGCCAGTACTGTATTTAAATCTTCTAATGATTGAGCTCTGGCAACCCGCCTTAACTTGCTGAGCATTTCTATTTTAATTTCACTGCCACCATTGCTAACTTAGTTAAACCAACGCTCCCATGCTTGTTCCGATGAAAGTCACATATGAGAACTTGGCACTCTTTACACAATACTTTACACAATAGTGCAAACTTTACACAACTCTTTACACAATTACTTTACACAATAGTGCAAACTTAAAAACATAAATCATAACTAACTTAATACATACTCAGAGTCTACACCTAATGTGTTAAAATTTTACAGAGTTTCTCCCTTCTTTAACCCATGATTGCAGAAAAATCATAGCATACCTGAATGTAAAAATTCAATAGCATTAATCTCTTCAGCACAACAGTCAACCATAGCATTAGCAGGGTTTCAATTTGCATTCCACTCTTTTATCTTATCAAGAGCCATACGAATATTCATTGCTGACTCTCCTTCGCAAACAAAGGTACCCACAGTTTGATAACCCACATTTGTTTTTACAACGAGGAAAAAAAGAGGGAAAGAATATTTGGTTGTTTTATATGTTGCATCCAAAAGAGTAATTTCATTGCCACACCTTTTCAATAATTTTGCATTTCTTTACTTTGATAAACAAACAAAAAACTTTCAATTGAGGCATCTACAACAATCTCATTACAATCATCATATTCATCATCTTTCACAGCTTCTGTCTCATTTACCTCAGTTTCACCTATATATACAGATATATATATATATATATATTTTTTTTTTTTCCTGTGGGAACCTTGTTATAACAAAATTTATTAACACGACTTTCCTCCGCTGTTTATTTTAATCTCTTTTTTGTTATTTTATATATATATATATACATACATACATATATATTTATATATATATATATATATATATATATATATATATATATATAACATAACAAAAAAGAGATTAAAATAAACAGCGGAGGAAAGTTGTGTTAATAAATTTTGTTATCAACACATCTGGTACAATTGGCCAAGTTCAGATAACAAGGTTCCCACAGGAAAAAATAAATAAAAATTCCATGACTTTTCAGGACAATTTTCAAATTTTTCCAGGATATTTGCCAAAAGTTTTTAGGACTTTTCCAGGATATTATTATAACCATGTAATTTTATATATAATTTTAACCATGAAATCAATGTTACTTAAAAACAAGAAGAAAAAAAATTATGAACAGTATATGTTAGAAATTCCAGGACTTTTCCAAGATTTTTGAGAAAAAATATAAAATTTCAGAACTTTCCAGGACACAAGGCAAATTCCAGGACATTCCAGGACTCTGGGAACCCTGGATAAGGTGTGCCTAGGCCAAGTTCAGAGAATTATCTCCACTTCTAACAGCAATTAGTGCATCATTGAAGATTAAAGGAAAGTTTTACACCTCATCCGTTCAGAGTGTTATGATGTATAACAGTGAAACACTACCAATAAACGTTGATGATGTTCAGTGCTTGGAAAGGACAGAAAAGACCAGATGGAAGTAGGGTGTGACTCTAAAAGACAAGAAAAGAAGGCTAGTCTTATCCAAAAATCTGAGGTGAACTGTCAAGTCAAAAAAATGATGCAGATGATTGAGTATTACTATGTAGAGAGTTATAAGTTTCAGGAGAGAAGGACAGAAGTAGAAAAACCTGGAGAGAGTGGAGCTCTAGGGTAACTAGCGAGCACTCTTAATATATTCAATAGTTATTTTCTTTAAATTCATATATACACATATATGCAATATACGCATATATATATATATATATATATATATATATATATATATATATATATATATATATATATATATATATATATATATATATATATATAGAGGAGAGAGAGAGAGAGAGAGAGAGAGAGTGAGAGAGAGAGAGACACACACACACGTATACCAATATTCAATTCCATTTTCTAAAGAAAAGATGTTTACATGTGAACTTATATTGATATAATATTAACGACATACGTTTGATTGTTATTCTTTTTGGTCGAAGAAAAAATCTTTGGCCAGAATTTTGAACTTTATATTGCTCTATTTTTTTTATAAGACACTCTTGGTCAATATTGGAATGCCGATTCTTTTGTATTGCATCCAGCATATAACTACAAATAATTTTATTAGATGGGAAGAACCTTTTATTTGATCTGCTAGGACACAAACTATTTTGGAATATTTCTTTATTAACAATGATCTCTAATCTTCTCCGCATTTCATCTACACTTTTAATGAATCCAGAAGATGCAAATATTTCTTCTTTTAATCTTTTATCAATTGGCTGGGATATACCTGCGGCCTGAATAAATAGCGTAAAATTGGCCAGTTTCCTCACATTTTTGGTACATTATAAATAGTTAATTATATAAATTGTTATATAAATAAGTTTAATAATACAAGTTTATACTAAACTTTTAAATATTTGAAAAATTATAAAAGTTTTACTTTATTATAAATTTTAGGTATATAGAGAAATAAATTACTACATGTTAAATCAAATTGAATCTAGAACTTATTTTATATTTACAATAGAATTTATTTTATATTTACAATTTAATTTATATTTACAAATGACATTTACCGATAGCTTACCGCTATTAATATAAAACAACTAAATGTAAAAAAACTTAGCAGGATGTGGTACTGTTTCAACTAAAAAGACGCTTTTCAGTATTAAATTAACAATCAAGACAAATCTTACATCTCCAGTAAAGTGACCAATATGAGAATTTTCTGAAGGAAAGAAAACTAAAATTCTTTTTCCAACAGTTTCGTTTCTTGCCTTAGCATCTTTAAAACATTTAGAAGATTGCACCCTTCTCCATTTAGTATCCTCGGTAATCTAAAGCAAAGTTTATTATAAAGTATTAAATAAAGTAGTTTTAAGAACATATTCTGGGGGTGAGAGCAAATGTCTAAAAAATGTTGTTTCCTAAAAAATTTTTTTTTTGAGACTTATGATATATTATATCATGTGGAACAATGATAAAAAAAAAAATAGTAAAGATAAAAAGAAAAGAAAAAAATAATAATAATAAAAAAATAAGATGAAAATTTTGCATCAGTAAAATAAAGCTACTTATTTTACAATTGTACTTAAATTCGACAACAACATTAAAACTTTATGCGGAAAAGCTAATAGTATTTTGCACTTTCTCTTATTAGAAATTTTCTTTCATATAAACAAGCTACTCTATATTATTTAATGCATATGTATGGTCTAATTTTTCATACTATCATTTGATATAGATGTTTTGTTCAAAATACAATAAGTAAACTAGTATAGTATTTTGTCTTTGGATGAAATATTAAAATTAAAAAATAACTCAAGAATCCATATTCGAAATTTGTTTTAAATGATTTTGGTTTTTAAGTCCCTTAATGGTTTAAACTCT